>NW_015438357.1:599209-776887 GCF_001293395.1 Leptomonas pyrrhocoris
CCAAAAGCGTCTGCCCGGGCCGCGCAGGCACAACCTGGAGCCACCCGCGCCCACCTGGTGGCGCGAGCTGGCTGCATTAGGCATTTCTTTTCCAACTTGAACTTTCGATCTTCTGAACTCCCCATTAAAGGAGGGCGAACATTCCAAACAAATAGAGGGGAGTGGGTGTATAAACGAGGAAACAAAATGTATCTATGGTGTGCAGTGTTTTTTGCACCACAACGCGTGAAGGTGCAGAGCAGCCGTCGCAATGCCACGCCAGATGGCCGGCGCTTTACGCGTAGCCGTACAGGATGTGGCCGCGCTTGCGCAGCGCGTTCACGACGTCCGACGCCGTCACCGTCTTCTTGCGCGCATACTCGGTGTACGCGGTGCTGGAGCGCACGACGTCCTCGACGTAGGCCTTCAGCACGCGGCGCACCTCCTCGTAGATCTCACTCGAGATGCGCTTCACGCCGCCACGGCGGGCCATGCGGCGGATGGAGCCGCGGGTGATGCCGCGGATGTTGTCGCGGAGCACCTTCTTCTGGCGCTTCTGGCTGCCCTTGGCATCAGCGGAGCGCTTTCCCTTGGCCATGTTTGCTGTGTGGAAAGAGAAAAAAGAGGTGGTCTGGTGGATGAAGTAGAGCGAACTGAAAAAACCGTGAGAGCGACGAAACTGCGTGGGTGCGCGCGAGGAGCCGCGAAAAAAAAAAGGAGAGATGGAATACGCCGAAGAGGGAGAAGAACGGGGGAAAGTTAAACACCCACGCAAACGCCAGTTGCTTCCCTCCTTGGACAACTGCGTGACAAAGAAAAGCTACAAGACGATCAATAGACCGTGACGCTGCCAACCGCTTTTATCAGAAGCACCACCAGCCACTACACAGAGATACATTAAGAGGCACTTGATTCGTATTGCTACTACTATTATTATCGTGTGATGTACGCATCACCAGCTGCATAAACAGCCCATCTCTTGAGGAGTGTATATATTTGCCTCATAAAAAGAAAGCTACCAGTTTTTCTTTACAAATAACAGTAAGGCAGTGCCAACTAGATGCTGTGCTGCGTTGATCCCTCTCTCGTATT
This sequence comes from Leptomonas pyrrhocoris, assembly GCF_001293395.1. Lineage (NCBI taxonomy): Eukaryota > Euglenozoa > Kinetoplastea > Trypanosomatida > Trypanosomatidae > Leptomonas > Leptomonas pyrrhocoris. Next base: position 600,281 of record NW_015438357.1, read on the forward strand.
GCGACAGCGCATCAGCGCAGACTATTCGGCCCTTACGATGGTGAAGCCCCCGGTGCGATCAGGCTCTACGTGGGCAGAAGTCAGGACAACAATCAGTTGCCCAGTCCCCACATACCCCTTCCTTTTCGCGTACGCTACACCCAACGAAACACGGTCTTCCTTGCCCTCATCGTGGCCGAGCTTGTCGGCGTCGAAGAAGACGCTCTCCACGCTCTGCGTGACGTTCAGCTGGCGGCACGTCTGCAGGCGCGTCGTTACGCACACAATCGGGCAGTTCGGCCGGTACTTCGCCACCAGACGAGCGCTGCGGCCGGTGTTGCTCAGCACCACCATCACCTTCGCCTTCGTCTCGTACACGGAGTTCACGGCACTGCTGCAAACGGCCTCCTCCGCGCTCATCGGGATCGTCTGCAGCTTCTTGATGCTGTTGAAGAACACGTACTCGTTCATGGCGCTCTGCGCCTCGAGGCAGATGCGCGCCATGTACTGCACCACCTCATTCGGGTACTTGCCCTTCGCCGTCTCGCCCGACAGCATCACGCAGTCCGCACCGTTGAACACCGCATTGGCCACGTCCGACACCTCCGCACGCGTCGGCCGCGGGTTGAACGTCATGCTCTCCAGCATCTGCGTCGCGCAGATCACAGGCTTGCCCGCAACGTTGCACTTGCTGATCAGGATCTTCTGCGCCACAACCACCTTCTCCGCCGGGATCTCCACGCCAAGGTCGCCACGCGCCACCATGATGCCGTCGCTCTGGTGGATGATCGCGTCGATGTCCTGCACACCCTGGTGGTTCTCGATCTTGCAGATGATCATGATGTCGCGGCCGTTCGGCCCAAGTGCCTTGCGCACCTCCTCCACCTGGTCCGCGCTGCGGATGAAGGACGCGAAGATCATGTCCACGCCCTGCTCCACGCCGAACTGCAGATCGCCGCGGTCCTTCTCCGACACAGCCGGCAGGTCCACGTTGCACCCGGGCAGGTTCACGCCGCGCCGGTCGGCGATCGTGTGCGCGTTCGCCACCGTGCACTTCAGCGTCAGGTCGTCCTCGTGGCTCAGCACGTGCAGGATCAGGATGCCGTCGTCGATGTAGATGTAGCCGCCGGGACGCACCACCTTCGGCAGGTTCGGGTAGTCGATGTAGAACTTGTCCTTCGTGCCCTTGTCCGCGAACGCCGGGTCCGTCGTCACGTAGCACACCGCGCCCTGCTCCATCACCGCCTCCCCGCCCACGAACAGGCCCGTGCGGATCTCCGGCCCCTTCGTGTCCAGCGCGATCGCCACGTGCACGCCCAGCTCCGCGGCGGCCTGGCGCACGTTGTTGATGGTCGTCTGGTGGTACTCGTGCGAGCCGTGCGAGAAGTTCATGCGCGCCACGGACATGCCGCTTGTCATCAGCTGTTTTAGCGCCACCACATGTTGGGTGCTGGGACCGACGGTGCAGATGATGCGGTTGGCGCGGTAGATTGGTGAAGAGTGGTAGATGGAGAGTGTCAGATTGTGCCCCACCGGGGAGAGGCGGACACACCGCGCGCGAAGCATTAGTATGTGTGTTTTAATTACGATGATTATTATGAATGTTGAAGTTCAGCGCATGGGAAAAGAAACGAAAACAAAACGGAGCGATGCATGCTGAGTCGGAAAGCGAATTTGGGTGGTTCTCTCCGCTCACGGAATCTGGCGACGCTTCCTACGGTCTAGCGCATAAACAGGATCGCGTAAAAAGAAGTGTCGCACAGTTTTTCTTCGTCGGTGTTGTTGGGAAGGTAACAAGAAAAGTCAGATCAAAACAGGACAAAGAAGAATAGAGAAATCTGGGGGAAGAAAAAAGAGAGGAAAGGCGTGATGAAGCTCAAAGCAGGGTAGTGATCGCGCCAAAGGAGAACGCCACGCATGCGGAGAGATACACAAACGTGAAAGAATTTTACTGAGTCTTGAACAGATTATCAGCGTGCCTAACTTGAAAGGGAAAAAGAACAGCACAAAAACGCTGCCTCATGGTCCTTCATTTTCATGCTGCCGAAAGAAATCTCCTTTGCTCTTTTGTCTTCTTGACTCAAAACGCACAGCATTCAATCTGTCTTTCGACCTAAGCAATACGGTGGAAAGAGAAAATAACTGCCGAGCCGCAAATATCATCGTTTCTGTGCTCATTAGAATTGGATTGCTTTTCCTTTGGCCGTTAATGCATGTACGACTACGGACGTCACTTTTTTTTATTCATGGGAATCTGAAGCGCACACGTGCCCTTCACTTCGTCTCCAAGTGACACGACAGCCGAGTCTGTTAGCGAGGGTTCTTTACGTGCAATCGTCTACTTTCTGAAAATGGTAAAAAAACGCACCACATCGTCTTTTGATTCTTTATCTCACGAAGAAAGAAGGGCATTCGCCGGCTTTCTATTTGTTGCTTTGCTCTTGGACAGTGAAGAGGGGGGAAAAAAGAAAGGTGGAAAGTTCGTTCTCAAATCAGAAAACGTTAACGTACAAGCAAATGTAAAGGGGGAGAGAAAACGAAAGTTTTCTTTTTTATTTATTCCATCTCACTTTATTTTTCTCCTTAGCTTACCATACAGGGAATGGGGATGCGGCGAGGGACATGCAGGGGTATAAGTGTCAAAGATCATGTTTACATTATTCACCGCAAGGAAGGGCTTTTGAGGCACTCGGTAGAGCACAGATTCGAAGGCAAGAGTCTTGAAACACAAACAAGAAAGATAAGGATGTGTCCTAACCTTCATATATATGATAAGCAAGCAATACAGCGACGAGGATCACAGGAGAAGATCGAAGTCCTTTCACCAACTGATATATCGCCAGGAAGGAGAGAAATAAAGAAACACAACGCTTGAACAGGAGATCGATTTTTTTCCCATTTCTTATTGCTCATGTCGCTCGCTTTCCGCATTGGGGGTAACTTTACGTTGTTGCTTTCCTGCCGCTACATTACCGTCTTCATGGTTTGATCGATCTTGTTCTGTTGGGTTCCATCTTTGGATTTTGTTTTCTCTGTGGTGGGGAATGCATTGGTTATCAGCAAGATGCGTGAGTTCGGTATCCCCCGCAATTCTATAGGCGGCGTTCTTCTTCACGCGACCTTTGAATCAGAAACAACAAAAGAAAAAGAAAGATGATAGGAAAACAAGCGGCCGATAAGTTGAAGAAGCAGCTTCAAGTCGGAACACGTTCGTAAGAGACGGCAAAGGCAGAGGAAACGTTATGAAAAGAAAAATGAGAAACGGGTAAACAAAAGAAAAAGGAAAACTAATGCTTTCCGATTTTAGCACGAAGCAAAAGTCACCCCAAAAAGCACGAGTCGTCAAAACGCTAACAAGCAAAAAAAAAAATCGCTACGTCCTTGCTCGTAAGCAAAACAAAAATATTTTTGGTTGCACGTCGTTTGCTTCTTTGTTATGTTTCTCGAAAACTTCGCCTCTTTCTATCTTGTCAGCAACGTCAACATGGATGGAGCCGCGCTTAGTCTACGAGAAGAATACGTGTCTGGTTGGCATAACCCTTCACCCTGTGGTCAGCGTGGATGGCCACACAGAAGTCACCGGGCTGGACGTAGCCCTTCGACTTCGCGTACGCTACACCCAACGAAACACGGTCTTCCTTGCCCTCATCGTGGCCGAGCTTGTCGGCGTCGAAGAAGACGCTCTCCACGCTCTGCGTGACGTTCAGCTGGCGGCACGTCTGCAGGCGCGTCGTTACGCACACAATCGGGCAGTTCGGCCGGTACTTCGCCACCAGACGAGCGCTGCGGCCGGTGTTGCTCAGCACCACCATCACCTTCGCCTTCGTCTCGTACACGGAGTTCACGGCACTGCTGCAAACGGCCTCCTCCGCGCTCATCGGGATCGTCTGCAGCTTCTTGATGCTGTTGAAGAACACGTACTCGTTCATGGCGCTCTGCGCCTCGAGGCAGATGCGCGCCATGTACTGCACCACCTCATTCGGGTACTTGCCCTTCGCCGTCTCGCCCGACAGCATCACGCAGTCCGCACCGTTGAACACCGCATTGGCCACGTCCGACACCTCCGCACGCGTCGGCCGCGGGTTGAACGTCATGCTCTCCAGCATCTGCGTCGCGCAGATCACAGGCTTGCCCGCAACGTTGCACTTGCTGATCAGGATCTTCTGCGCCACAACCACCTTCTCCGCCGGGATCTCCACGCCAAGGTCGCCACGCGCCACCATGATGCCGTCGCTCTGGTGGATGATCGCGTCGATGTCCTGCACACCCTGGTGGTTCTCGATCTTGCAGATGATCATGATGTCGCGGCCGTTCGGCCCAAGTGCCTTGCGCACCTCCTCCACCTGGTCCGCGCTGCGGATGAAGGACGCGAAGATCATGTCCACGCCCTGCTCCACGCCGAACTGCAGATCGCCGCGGTCCTTCTCCGACACAGCCGGCAGGTCCACGTTGCACCCGGGCAGGTTCACGCCGCGCCGGTCGGCGATCGTGTGCGCGTTCGCCACCGTGCACTTCAGCGTCAGGTCGTCCTCGTGGCTCAGCACGTGCAGGATCAGGATGCCGTCGTCGATGTAGATGTAGCCGCCGGGACGCACCACCTTCGGCAGGTTCGGGTAGTCGATGTAGAACTTGTCCTTCGTGCCCTTGTCCGCGAACGCCGGGTCCGTCGTCACGTAGCACACCGCGCCCTGCTCCATCACCGCCTCCCCGCCCACGAACAGGCCCGTGCGGATCTCCGGCCCCTTCGTGTCCAGCGCGATCGCCACGTGCACGCCCAGCTCCGCGGCGGCCTGGCGCACGTTGTTGATGGTTGTCTGGTGGTACTCGTGCGAGCCGTGCGAGAAGTTCATGCGTGCCACGGACATGCCGCTCTGGATCAAAGCCTTCAGTGCCTCGACACTCTGCGTACTGGGGCCGATGGTGCAGATGATGCGGTTGGCGCGGTAGTTCGCCAACGGCTCAAAGATGGAGAGCGTCAGGTTATGGGCGAGCTGCGACATTGTGAAAGGTATTATTGTTTCTTTTGTGGGTGTTTGTGTGTAGCTCACAAAGTGTATGAGAAGGAATAGAAAGGAATTGTTGATGTCCGGAGTGGAAGAGGAAGGAAGACGATGGCAGTAAAACTACTAACTTTGTCGATAAGTGCGGCATCAGCAGTTGACGTGTGAGGTGGAGGGAGAGTCATGAAAAAAGAGGGAGAGAGATCGGGAGAGAAGGGTTTTGCGTTGAAGAGATGTGCGCAGGTAAGAAAAAAAAAAGATGATGCGTCGCTGCGCTTTTTATAGTCTTTTTAATGTGAACAGTGATTCACCTTTCGAAATAATACAAGTCGTCGAAGTAGGTACAATCGAGACGCCTGTATAGGTCAACACAAAGGCAGCCAGTGCTCCTTCGCAAACCTCATTGGCTTTGTTACGAACTGTTGTGACGGTTCGCTCCACTGTCGATGCGCACAGGGAAAGACAATACGTATCATACGCAAGAGCGAAGGAAGGACAAAATAGCTGATAGAGAAGTCAAGAGCAGATGGTGGGGCCGATATGTTGGAAAGAAGGGAAAAAGCATGATAATAATAAGCAACGCCCAGCTCGACACCTTTTGTTGTTGTGCATCGGACACAGTGGTTTTCCCCGTTTCAATCAGCAAAAAGAGGAGAAGAAGTATGCATACATGGGCTGGAAGAAAACCTCTCACGAAACACGTCGGGTCGTGGGTGCGACACGGGTTTGTAGGCGCGCTGACGCGTCGTCCGATTCGGCGTTGCGTGTGCGAAGTGTTTCGAAGTTCACATGGCAAAACACGGAGGCGATGTCCGCCACTTGACCGCCCTTTTGGTGCCGAACAGGAATGGCGTGAAAGCCACAGCGCAGCACGTTCACAGGCAGGCAGGACGTGCACACTTCGCAGGTGCTGCCGTTGGCTGCACGGGCCACGATCTTGATACACAGCACATCCAGCTCCTTGTACTCACCGCGCAGCTTCACTGTTTCGTTCCACTGCGGGTACACAGAGGCGGGGGTTACGGGCATCTCCACTGGAGAGAGGGTCCCGTGGATCCACACGCGCAACGACAGGTGCGTCGCCTCGACGCCGTCAAAGGTGGTGTGCAGGTGCGAGCCGCAGATTATGCGCAGCACGAGCACAAAGGGGCTTGCTTGAGCCTCCAGCCCCACATCGCGCAGATACGGCGGCTTCAGCACGTACCCACAGCCGCCGTTTTGATGACCAAAGAAGCCCTCATTCACGCGCAGAAAGTCATCGCGTGTCTGCCAGTTGAGCGCGACCATCTGGCAGCCCACCCGCCACATTGGCATCGGGTCGTAGTTGGAGGAGTCGATACGGGTGCCGAGGGGGTAGGTGCGGGCGAGCATGCGACTGTTCTGTCGTGCGAAGTTCACCGGCTCTACGATGCCGAGACGCCCTGCCTCGCCCTCCGTGAAGCTCTCGACGTGGTACGGCTGCTCCTGCGCCCCCCACGTGGACGTGCTGACGGAGCCGATGGAGGCGCAGGCAGAGAGGGTCGAACCCGGGCCGCGCGGTGAACTTCGCCGGTCAGGGCGAATGCCGCTGCCCGTCGTGTCCTTCACCTCCTCCACGCCCGCCGCGTTCATCTTCCATTTCACAAGAATTTTGCCTCTCAGCTTCGCCGGGGTGTAGGCCGACACGTTTTGCTTCGATACAAAGAGGCGATCTCCAAAGACGTCGTGCATTATCTCCGCCATTCGATTTGTCTGCTCCCCGCTCGTGTGCACCTCCAGCGAGACGATCACTGGAAACTCCCGCGGATTCCACGGCGCGTTCGCCTCCGTCTCGGGGTTTTGAAAGGCGTGCGCGTCGATGGTGCGGATCACGTCATCGAAGCGAATCTTGGAGGTCATGGTGTGCCCATGGTACACGATGGGCTGCCCCTCTGGCCCATCCCAGCAGTCTATCTCCACGCAGCGGCAACCGGCGCGGAGGACGTCGCGGTAGGTACTGCAGGAGCTCGCCGAGTTCAGTTGATTGCCCAGCAGGTAGGTGTTGTGGGAACTGCTGATGTAGTAGTGATTGAGGGGAAAGTCCATAACGTCGGCCACGCGCAGCTGACGCGGGTCCACCACACAGTTGTGCTCTGGGTGGAGTAAAAATGCGGTGAAGATCGTCATGTTCAGACGCTCCGCTTGACGATTGGTGAAGAGGTGAAAGAGAGCTGCGCAGCGCATCGGGGTCGTGCTGCCGCCGACGTCGTTCTTCACGCAAAACTGCGTAAACTCCTGCGCGGACATACCGTTCTGCGCGTCCGCCACCTCCGCCGTGTATATTTTTTTGATCACATCAATCTCATTGAAGAGGATAAAGAGGGTGCGAAACTCCTCAAAGTCGAGGTAGGTATTGTTGTTGGAATCGCATACGCGGAAACGGCTCGCGAAATCATCCGGGGGTATGTAACCGAAAAGGCTGTTAAACAGCGCGGAGACTTCGTTGAAGGAGAGCGTGGACTTGCCGTGCAGAGCCGCGGACGACCAGTACCGTGCGATGCTCACATCCGCTACGTTGGTGCGGCTCTCGGCTAAGTACAACCGCCGCCGCTTCTCGAGGAAGTCCAGCCACGTTCCGCGGTCGAGCTCCGTGCTGCAGATCAAATACCACGACCAGCCAAATTGAGTCACCACCTCCAGACAGTGCTGGAATTGGCTCAGGCGAGCTTTGTGGCACACGATGTCTGAGCGCGGCAATGCGTGAACTGCCCGTATGTTCGCGAACAGCAACGAGCTGTGCTTGTCTGACGCTGGGAGGTACTGCAGTCCGTCGTTCATGTTCGAAAACAGCACGATTATCTTCTTGAGCGTGTAAGACTTTGTGATCCGCAGCATCGGCACGCCTTTGCCATGCAGGTCGCTCACAAGGTCATTGTAGCTCCGCTCAGCGCTAGAGTCACACGAGTAGTCACCTGACCAGGATGACGACATGGATGTTGCGAGACGGAGAAAAGAAGAAAGAAGAGGGAAAAAAAAACAATAGCTATATGGAGAAGGTAATTATTCTTTCTTTTGATGTTATTGCTCTTCTTTCTCTTCCGTTACGAGTGTCGCTGCCTCACATATGGTTGATCCCGCTAGTCGCAGCTACAAGAAAAATGGAGTTTGTGTTTTGCTACAGCCCGTCCAACAACTGGAAAAAAAGGGCAAACAAGAAAAAACAGAAAACGGCAGGAAAACCAAAAAGACGGTCAAAAGGACCCCTTTCTAGAAGAAAGATCAACTTTTCCTTCTCTGTTCTCTTTATCGTGGAAGAAGACGCTTTATGCTGTGTTCTCCGAGTGTCCCGAAGGATCTATTCAATGCAAGAATAGCCCGTTACACTGGGCTTAGCGAGAATAAAACACTCGAAAAAGAGAAAATAGTAAACAGAAAATTATATAGAATAACAACAATGACAAAGGCAATAGAAATCACTGACGCGAAGAAACTCCGCACTTCTTCATCACAGTGCTGCCAGAAGCTGTGCAGCGAAGAAGGCACCAAACAAAAATGAGCGGAAATGTTGGAGAGAGAGGGGGGAGAACAGAAAAAGAGTTGAAAGGTTGTTGTTGTTGTTTTTTAGAGATGTGTACGATAATAATAATAACACGAAAGAAAGAAAGCGGGACCTCGGATATGATTCCTTGTGGGGTGAAGTTTTCCTGCCGTTGACCGTGGAAAAGCTCAGTACGTCGCCGCGATATTGAGATCCTCCCTCTCGAGCCGTGTAGTATAAAGGGGTAAATACCCAACAAAGAGGGTACGCCCATCCGAAAAGCAACCCACACAAAAAAGGAGCTACTGTTTTTTTCCTATGCATTGTCTCATTTTCTTTTCATTTTACATGTATTCGCTGCGTTATTCGCTATCGACACGACCGTGCAGGCACCCTTGGCTGCTGACTTCGGTCCTTTCGAGAACACCTTTTCTCCTTTCGAGTAGGAAGCGGCACGCAGTGGAAGAACTGCTCTGCTGCACGCTCTCAGCACTTGAGAAACCTACATGTTACCTATAGCGCTACTCCGCAGCCTTCATCTGTGGTCGTCTCTTCCTCTTTTCGTACTAAGCGGTATGCTTACCTCCCCCCAACACACACACATACAAACGCGCAAAGAGGATATCTTACAAAGATGCCAAGAGCCAGTTAAGGAAGAGCAACGATAAAGTTCGTAACCGGAGAAAACAGGCCAAAGCGCACCATGGCCATGAAACCGAAACAAAACAGAAAAAGAGAAGAATTAAGGCGCAATTCCACGAATCCTTATCGACATCAACAACACCACCGAAGAAGAGCGCGCATCTAAGCGCTTAGCCGATCGCAAAACGATAGAAAAAGAACAAGGAAGAGAGAGAGAAAAAAGTAGACGTGAGAAAAGAGTTTGCGAAACATCGGTGTTCGCCCAGTAAGTGTTACTTCTCAGAAAAACAAAACAAAAGAAAAGAAACCCATCAGCGAGCCAGCTAGACGTTCACAAAAAAAAAAATGCTCGAATTGAAAGTGAGCAGGAGGATTTCAGAAAAGGGGAAAAGAGGAAAAAGAATGCGAAGTGCAGAACACCTCTTCAGTTTTTTTCTTTTTACTCCGTGCTAAAAGTGCACCACGGACTTGATGGCGTCCAGCAGCTTGTGCTCGTTCGGCAGATACAGCCGCTCGTGCAACGGAAACGGTGTGTCGAGGCCGCACACACGCGTCGGTGGGGCCTCCAAAGAAAGGAAGCAGTCCTCCGTAATGCTAGAGACAAGCTCAGCGCCGTACCCACTCGTCTTGGGAGCCTCATGCGTGATAATCACTTTCCCTGTCTTCTGCACCGATTTGGCCACCAGCTCACGGTCCCACGGCAGTAGGCTGCGCAAATCGATCAGCTCCACCGAGATGCCCTCCTTTTTGGCCATCTCTGCCGCCTTGGCCGCCACGTACACCTGCGAGCCGTACGTCACCATTGTCAGGTCGCGCCCCTCCATCAGCACGCGCCCCTTGCCCAGTGGCAGCGTGTAGTAGTCCGGGTTGACCTCCTCCACCGCGCTGCGGTACAAAATCTTCGGCTCAAAAAAGAGGCAGGGGTCGTTCTCCTCCATGCACTTCAGCATCAGCCCCTTCGCCTCCGACGGCGTCGACGGCATGACGATCTTCAGACCCGGGCAGTGGCTGAAGTAGGCCTCCACGCTTTGCGAGTGGTAGAGGCCGCCGTGTCCGACGGCGGAGCACGGGGCTCGGATGAGCATGCCGCACTGGTAGCTGCCCCCGGTGCGAAAGCGATACTTCGCCGCTTCATTCACGATTTGGTCAAATGCGGGGAATATGTAGTCCGAAAACTGCACCTCCGCGATGGGGTGCCACCCTACGGCCGCCATGCCCACTGCAAAGCCCACGATCCCCTGCTCCGTCAGCGGGGAGTTGAAGACCTTGTGCGCCCCGTGCTTCTTGCGCAGATCGAGGGAGCAGCGGAAGACACCGCCAAACGCCACGTCCTCGCCGAGCAGCACCGTCTTCTCCTTGGAGAGGGCGTGGTCGAGGCCGGAGTTAATGGCCTGGAAAAGGTTCATTTTGATTCCGTTCCGCGTCGCCTCCTCTTCACCGGCGACCGGAGGGAAACGAAACTCGCCCGGCTGCATGCTGGCGTGGCGCTTGGCCGCGGTGGCGGCGTTTCTGCCTACGCCGGCGAGAAGTAAACTGGGGAAGACACGACGCATGTGGATCGCTAAATGGTAAAGACGAAGACGGTGATTGGAGCTACACGTCCTTTTGGCAGAGAGAACACGTAGTGGAGAGAGAGAAGGGGGGATCGAACACGTGTCATGGAATCAGTGGAACACCTTCCGCACCAAATAGCACGTCGTGATGAGAAAGAAGCAAAGAGAAGCACGAGAACGACAGCCTTTACGAGCTCCGCTTTCTCGGCGTAAGCTGCCACCATCGTCACAGGATCGTCATAAAGAGCATGCCTCGTGTGTTTCGTCAGGGGGGATATTTTTAAATGGGAATTGTGTTGTCATTGGAAACGTAAGCAGATGAAGATTGGTGTGCCGCGAGTGAACGGAAGAGAGGAGCGACCCCAACTGCAACAAACAGTCATCGTTCAGCTCCTGTTCCTCTCTCGCTCGCTCGCTCTCTTGTCTATTCTATTGATACAAGGCGAAGTTAAGCTGCTGGGCGACGGTGTGGACGGCCTCAGCGGTGGAGACACGGTACGAGATCCCCGCCGTGCCTGCCACGCTTTGTTCACGCAGCGGTGACGCGTCACGCAACGAGACGGCGGCATCGTCGTCCTCGTCGTCTTCCAGTTCATTCACAATATCGGCCACGCTCCTCGCAGTCGCAGCAGCTGTTCGCGTGTTCGACGACGGTGGTGGTAGTGGGCCACGCACATCCGAAAAGGGCGGTGAAGCGGGTGGTGAACGTGAGCGCGGGAGTGTCGACGTCGACGAGTCTCGCTCTGCTGACATCTCCACCGGTGTGACGTTCTCTTCTTCCTGTTCTGCTGCAGCTGTTGCTGCCCCTGCGGGCTCCGTTACATCGGAGGCGACACTCGAGTTCGACTCGGACTCTAACGCCAGTTGCTGTAGAAGGGTGTAGGAGGGGCCGACCGCATCCGGAGGCGCAGCTGGCCGCGTCGGTGGACGGTACCTCGCCACAATCTCCTCCACGCGACGGCTGTCACGTGCCGCGGGTGGTGAAGTGAGCTCGACTGCGTGCGGGCTTGGTGAGGGCCCGTAGTTTGATGTGCGATGCACAGAGGAGGGCCGCGCCGTGGAGGAAGACGCGTCGCGTTTGTGCGACGCACGTAGGCGTTTCTCGGCTGCAGAAATGGCGATGAGAGCCGCGTACGCAGCGGGATCAAACGGCTCTGCGGCCTTCGCCGTCGTGCTTCCGCCGCGTCGAATTGGTGCTGATTTGGCGCCGTGAAACATTGAGAAGGCCAGCGCGTAGGTGTTTGTGCAACCCCTCCTTTGTAATGTCCCCTTTAATTCTTTGCTTGTTTGACTGAAGGGGCGGTCACATCGAACCTCTACATAAGAATCACTCACGCCCTTGTTGATCTGCATTGATAGCAAAAAGAAAAACGGTAGAGAGCAAAAAGGGATAGAACGAGGCGCTTCTTTTCTTTTTTTGTTGTTTCCGCTATTGCTGTTGTGTGTGTGTGTGTGTGTGTGTAACGCAGAGACAAGAAATGCATGGGAAGAGGACGCAACGGGTACCCGTTGCGCTGCCGTGTTTCTGTAGACCGTAGGAACGCAAGACAAGATGATCGTATCTCCCGACACAACTACAAGGCTCTGCAACTAAAGGGAAACGTGCTTTTTTTCTTTTGCCTCAAATATCTCTTTTCGATTATTACTTCAGAGTCGAAAGAGATAAGTAAATACAGTGTACATGCAATAAAAGGAAAAGTATATATATTGGTGCCGAGAGCGGTGAGAGGGGTAAAGTAGCCAACAGGCCGACGCAAATGGAAAACAGTGATGCAAACGGCTGCTTGCAGCAGTCTTGCACTTAAATATACATGTCGGCATGGGATTTTCACACAGAGTTCTGCGCCTCCTGAAGGGTCCGCTGCTGCTCCCACTTGGAGCGGCGGACGAGGCCAGCTTCGTAGTGGTGCCACCGACCTTGCTCCATCGAGGTGCTGTCCTGCGCACGCAGCAACGACTCATTTCGCCGTTGCCGCTCCGCTTCTCGCGTGGCGCGCTGCACCGCACGCGCCTCCTGCCGCCTCGCCTCCAACTTCTCGTGCAGTTGCATCATGCGCGCCGTCTCCCGGCTCGCCCGCGCCTCCTCCACGGCGGCCTTGTGCTCGGCGCGTTGGGTCTGCTTTGACTGCCGGCGCTGCCGCTGCTGCTCGCGCGCGCTGGCGCACTCCTCTTCCAGGCGATCGCGCTCCGCTTGGGCGTGTGCGCGCGTCGTCGTCACGTACGCGTGACGCGCCTCCATCTCGGCGGCGTCCTCGGCGCGGATGCGCTCCAGCGCCTCGTGGAGCTCCGCGACGGACATGCGGCCCAGTGCTGCATCCACCTCGCCGTCCGCCCACGCACGTCGCCGCTCCTCCCCCATGCGGGCCTTCCGCTCGCGGATGCGCTGCTGCATCACGTGGATCTCCTGAATAAGCAACGCCTGCTGCGTCTGCCGCTCCTCCTTTGCCTCCTGTGCCGCGGCACGCAGATCCTCCGACTCCTGCTTCACCTGCGCTGCCAGCGTGGCCTTCGTGGCGTTCGTCCGCTCCAGCGCCGCTACTCGCTCGTACAGCTGCTGGGTGCGCTGGTGCTGCGCAGCCTGCTCTTGCTGGCGCCGCGCCGCCGCCTCCTCCGACTTCCTGGCCTCCAACTCCTCTTGGTACTTGGTGCGCAAGTTCCGAAAGCGACGTCGACGCAGTTCTGCGGCGTGGGCACTGCGGGTACGTCGCCGCTCCTCCGTCTCGACGGCATCCAGGTGGCGCTGCACCACGCGCATCTCGCGCGCCCGCTCTTCCTCCTCGGCCTGCGCCTGGCGCCATAACTCGTACTCTGTTGCATCGCGGGCGACCACCTCCAACTCCGTCAGTGCCTTTTCCGCGTGGGTGCGCTGGCGGTCTCGCATGCAGGCCTCACGGCGCAACACAGCGGTCGTGGTGGGAACGGTCCGCGAGGTGTTCAGCATGCGGCGCAGCTGCGAGGACGACGGCCGAGGCGTTGTGTCAGCGCTGTCGTTGTTGAATGTTGTGGCGGCGGCTACCGCTGCTGCGGCTCCGACGGCGGTGATGGTGGCCGTGGCGGAAGGCGACGGGCTCGCAGCAGCAGCCGTCGCACCGGGAGAGGCAGCACGCTGGTGGAACGTAAAGCCTATTGGCTTTGTTGGGGCTTTGGCCGCCCTCGGGCGAGAGGGCAGCTGAGCGTCTTTAATTCGCGGCAGCCGCGTCGGCGCCGGGGCCGTCACGGCCATCTCGCACGCTTCATGCGAAGGACGGCGAGCGGGGGCGGAGGTGTGCAGCTGTGGCGGGCGACCCGCTTTCCTGTTAACGGTGTTGGTGGTGGAGGTGGCGCTGCGAGGAGCCTGCGCAGAAGCAGCGGGAGTCTCGCGGAGGAAGGAGTCGGGGGAGGGTCCCGTTGTGCTGGAAATGTGTCTCCGCAGCCACCCGGCGACGTCGCCCCCGGCATCCTTCGCCGCAGCAGCGAGCGGGGCGATGACCTGCTGCTGCACAAACGGGTCATCGTAGGTGGTGCGCCACAACGGGATGGAGAACTGCGTGACGAGGCTTGTGGTGAAGAGGTACTGCAGATACTCGCAGAGGCGGGGATGTGACATACACCCGTCGAGGAGTTCGCAGACCGCCGACTCGCCAAGGGTGTGGTATTGAAAGATGATGAGGTAGGCGATAAGGTACATTGCTGCCCTGTGACTGCCGTTGCGCTTGAAGCAGCTACAGTAGCCCTTAAAAGCCCCGTCGCACAGAGTTGCAAATCGAGACAGGTCGAAGGCGGCATGGCGGACGAGTCTAACTTCCGGTGGCGTCAGCTGTGCGTTGTGGGACAGCTGCTCCTCCACGATGGCCTCAATGGCCACCGCCAATTCTCCTTCGATCGTCCTAGCGGCAGCCTCCGCCGCACAGAGGAGAATACTCCAGACCTCCTTTGCGTTCATCTGAAGAGGAGACTTGCTAGATTAACTCTTGTTTTTCCCTTTCTCTAAAGCGGGTGTTTATTGTGCGGAAAAAGTCGAGGAAGAGAGCAACGTGAATCCGAAAGTCGAAGGAAGAGAGAAGAAAAAAAAGAGGCGACCGCCACCATCGAAGTCTTCACATGACGCATGTTGCAAGTCCCTTCCTGCACCTAAAAAAAAAAAGGGCTGACAGCGGAAAGGGAAGAGCGAAGTACTGCAGTACGAATAAGCAAGCCTAGCTTCAAAAAAAAAAAACGGGGAGGAAAAACTGATACAATAAGCGTGCGCGCCGAAGTGTAGGCGCTCCTCCCTGTGAAGGTGTTTGTTTTAGGGTACTGAAACTCACCCGAACATACATATATGTATATACGTCGAACCCAGTTGATCTGTCTTTCAAAATGAGGTGTAACTGCAAAAAAATTCAAACTGAACCAAAAACGAGCTGCTCTGTGCGGCGATCCAACTACAACACCAACACACCCAGTAAGTCAAAGGTCGCACTTGGGGAAGGAAAGGGGAGTATGTGTAAACGCCTTCCTGCGTGCGAGCGAACACAACATTTATTTTTTTTCCCTTGCGGACAAGATTGCTGCATCACGGCAGCGACACCACGCTGGTCCCGAAAACAAAAAGGGAAAACGAAGGAAGATGAGCAGGAAAGGCGCCGTTGTCGCCTTGAAAGTAGTAATTGAGGAAAGGAGCATGGAGAGCTCCTCCTTTTGCGTACAACAAGCAACGTCGTCCCTTCTCGCTCCCGTCTGTCTACCCCGCAGCACACGCAGGTCTGCAATGTCGCGGCAACAACAACACCAAAGAAACAAAACAACAAATGTGAGAAAAACAAAAACTGACTACGAACGTGCAACGGGCTTCTCAAACGGTGTCGCGTGGCACCCATGAGGAGAATATGTATAATCATGCACACTCTCACTTGGTGGTGCCGTGGTTAATCTTCAGGTCCTTCACATTCAGGTAAAGAGAATCGCTATCCAGGTAGAAGCGACCCTGGCCGTGTTCGCGCAGACTCTTCGCAATCGCGCGCGCTGCCTCCAGCCCACGAAGCTCGATAAACGCCGGGTTACGTTTTACAGCGTTGCCGACGAGGATAGCCGCCTCCGCCTCACCTTTGGCCAGCAGGATCGCCGCCTGCTTCTCCTGCTCCGCCTGCTCCACACGGAACTTGGCACGCTCCGCCATCTGCTGCGCCACCTGCTTCGCCTCCACCGCGTTCGTGTACTCCTTACCAAAAGACATCTGCGTAATGGAGACATCGGTGATGTCGATGTTGAAGCGCTTGGCCCGTTCCGCCAGCATGACGCCGATGCGGTGACTCACCTCTGGACGCTTGATGAGGAGGTCCGACGCGTTGAACTGCGCAATCACGGCGCGGATAATCTCGTTAATGAGGGAGGGCAGCACCGTCTCCGCGTAGTTCACGCCGATGTGGCGGTAGATGTGGTGCAAATTGTCCACGTTTGGCTGGTAGAGCACACGCACCGCCATGTTCACCGTCTGCAGGTCCCGGCTGCCGCTGGCGGTGGGCACCTCGATCGGTTTGTTGCGGATGTCGAACACCACTGGGGTCTCGAGAAACGGGATGGCGAAGTTGGCGCCTTCGCCGTAGGTTTGGTTGTACAACCCCGTGATGCAGTTGAACTTCACGGCACGGAAGCCGCCGGGGACGAAGTAGACGGACTTGCAGAGGGCGTAGATGGAGACGCCGCCCAGACCAATCAGGGCGGACATGCCAAAAATGTTGCCGAAGCCGCCGTACGCGTTCATCCTCATCCGCATTTCGGCGGCCAAACGGGAGAAGTCCGGCTGCGGTGGTACCTTCGGCGGCATCTTGTCAAAGCGTGAAATGCAAGAAGACAAAAAAAGATAAGATTTCGATATCCACGAACACGCACAGTGGTAGCTTTGCTTCGTCGGAACCCGATCGCGTTACGAGGTACGCATAAGGAGAGAAGAAAAAACAAAGAAAGAAAGCTAAGAACAATAGCAAATGGAGTCCTCTCCGGTGTTGCGAAGGGGGCGAAGATAAAGAAGAAAGAGATCTTCTGTGGAAATGGGCTGACAATGAGAACACAGAAATGTTTGTCAGCCACCCGTGCTGGGATTTATTAGACGATACTTACTGCGGCTCAACAGGTTCACGCGTCAGTTACTTTGGTACTCCTCTTGGCATTTTTCTTTTTTTAACTGTTACCATTCGTGGTTGTTGAGGAAGTTGTGAGACGTAAAGCACAGTGCAGATAGCAGCCTTGCGAGAGGAAAGTGCAAGCAAAGGCAAAAAAAAAGGGAAAGATACGGACAACGCACGTTCAAAAACACGTCGACTGTGAAGAGGGAAACAACGCTGTCCGAAGAATAGCTTTTTCTTTCTTTCTTAATGCGCTTCAAAAGGTGAGGCTGGTGGAAGTCGAGGCTCCGCCACTGCCCTCACCTGCGACCCCAGCGTGCTAAATCCCAAGTCGATGCCGAGGTCGACAAAGCGGTGTCGTCCGCCCAAAATGACAGCGGCAATGATCAGTTTACTAAAGGTGCTCGTGAGGCCGACAAACGAGACGGTGGCGCCAGCCAAAGTAAGTGAAAGTCCGCAGCCGGCGTACGCGCTGACCACCTCAAATAAGGTCCGCGTCAACATGTCGAAGCGGGTGTTCATGATGCTGGCGCGCATATCCTGCTCTTCCACAAAGAGCACCAGCACCATCGCCATAAAGATCCAAAACAGCCGGGACGTGAGCAGCCGCACAATCGATGTGCGAAACATCTCCTTCCACTTCCGATACGTGCGGTCCGTCGAGATGGGCAGCGCTGGCAGGAACATGGCCAATATGGTCACCGCGACGTGCGCGTTACTGCAATCCAGCAGCGGCAGAAACGACGCCGCGGCGAAGCGCACGACGGCGGCCTGGCAGAGCGAGATGTAAATCTTGTACGGCCACGGATAGGGGTGGAGCACTCCGTCCCACTGCTCGTACCAGTAGGGAAACGCTTGCGCGAGGGTGAGCGCCCACCACGCCGCACCGAGGTAGCCCGTTTCGCCGGGCTGGAACAGAAAGGGGTGAAACGCCCCTGGTTCGGTCGAGCGCAGCACCTCCTGAAAGGCGACATCGACGTCGCGCAGCTGCACCAGGAACGGGGCGTGGGGCGTATCGTTGCTGTTGTGGTGGTGCTGCTGCCCTGTCCGCAACAGGCCGACATTCATCGCATCGTCCTCCACTTCGCTGGTGCCCTCCGCGCCGTTGTCATCGACTTCGGTGGTGCGACCGGGCCGTTTACGGCACAGCTCCACGCAACGCGCGATCGGTTTAGCCACACGGCGTACGAAACGCACCGCTGTCCACTCCGTCCACATAAAGCCGCGCAGCACGACCGGGAAGGCGGTGAAGCCGAGCGCGCATGCCACGGCCACGAGTCCCGCGACGGCGACGTCATTCGCGTACGCCTCCATGGGGAGGAAGATAGAGCTATGGAAGGACGCAAGAGTCATGCAGAAGACTTGCAGCCCAGAAAGGTGGGAGGTGTTGAAGCAAAAGAGAAGAGCCATTATTACGCCGTTCACAACCACAAGATAAGCGAATGGTGTTACGGCGCTGATGAGTGCGGTGTAGTAGAGCCGGTGGGCCTCTTCGCGTTTCTTTGCGCGCAGCTGCGCCTCGAGCGGCGTGTCCTCCACCTCGGGAAGAAAAACATCCCGCATGCGATGGAGCATGAAGAGCCGCAGCAGTGGCTGGAAGCTGCTCGTCACGACGACACCGCCGGTAAGCAGCAGCAAGTGACGGAAGAGTGTTGTCGAGGTGCGCCACGCGCCTACGTCCACCGTCTGTAATCCGCAATTACACACGGACGACGTCGCAATGAAGACGGCGTCCACCACAGAAATATCCGCCTCCAGGAGCAGCAGGCCCACCGCACCGATGGACACGCACACGCAAATGTACACGAAGTGACACAAGAAGTACCACCGCTTGAAGAACTCTAACATCAGAATGCGCTGACTCTGGTCCGGACTCAGCGAGAGCATCACTGGGGCCTCGAAGAGAAGCTGCGAGCTGCGTGAAGCGAGGCTGCGCTGCTCATCATGCGGTTGGGTGGGGTTAGGCTGACGTTGACTCCCTGTCCCTTCAAATGGGGACATCAGCGGAGGCATTATATATGTGGGAGAAGGGAAAAAGTGGAAGAGAAGCAACAACAACGAAAAGGAGAGGGCTTCCAAGCGTATTGGGTGCGAAACAAACTGGTAGATTCTTACAAGGAACGAGTAGAGAGCACGCGTCACGTTAACAGATCAGCTCCGGAAATAAGCACCAATCTGTTTATTTTCATCTACGTATGGATTTGTGTACGTGTATGTATGCGCCGCACCTCACCTATATATGTTTACTTTCCCAATTTGGTGCGTCAGTGCACGCACTGAAACAGGAGCAAAAAGAAAAAGACAGCACGAAAATTCAACACCCGGTCCAAAAAGAAAAAGAGCCAACACAGAGGAGGTGCAGGAAGCGACGCATATAGGAGACTTGCAGCGCTTCCGTGATCAGCAGAAACACAGCGGTGTTTCTTCTTTGAGATACAACATGCAACGGTAGGGCTGTGGCAAACACATTTTCTACTGTTTTCACCACCCACAGGTGCAAAGGATGACCCGAATGGATACGCCACGTGGCAGACTACTATTATTACTATCGTTATTACTATTGTTTCCGCGCAGAGGGGCGAAAAAGGAAGATAAAAGTACAAGTGAGCGAGCGAGAAACAGAAGAAACACAAAGATGAGAGAGGCAGATAGACGAAAACTCCAACCCCGGTTCTAGTGTACATCGAAGTCATAGTAGCGTGGTCAACAACAGCAAAAGAAGATTTAGCCGCCTTTCTGCACATGGAAAGCAGACCCAGAAATAGTTTTGTAGCCAAAAAAAGAACACGCGCATCTACGGTTTTTTTACAGAAGGAAAAATGTATAATGTTTCTCTATTATTACTATCTTTTTGTCATCTGACGCTACGCTGCAGGGGGCGCCGACGTCGGCTGTTCGAGCAACGGGCCATAGTACTCGCACAGCGACGGAACTCGATAGGCATCCCCGTACACACGCGCCTCCAGCGCCGCACCGCGGTGCGCCACATCGGCTGTCGCGCGCGACACGTCCCCGGTGCGCCGCATCTTGAGAATTTGCTGTTGCGTCCGTCGCTGCGCAGCCACCATGCCACTCTCCAGAAGACGCACTTGCGTGGTGGCCCGCTGCTGCTCCGCTGCCAGCTCGCACTGTAGCACCGTTATGCCGAATTGGTCCTTCTCCAGTGCTGCCGCCTCCTGGGTGAGGAGGCAGTCCGCTTCTCTGCGAACACGGCGGTCAACGTTTTCACTGCGACTCCTCGTCGCTGCAGTTAGGCTGCCTTGAGGGGTGACACGCGCCCCCGACGGAGCATTCAGCTTTTCCGCCTCTTTTGCAGAGAAACGCGCCAACGCGGCTTCGCTGCGCTGACACCGCACCCTCTGGGCTTCCAGAAGGCGTTCAAAATGTTGCTGCTCGGTGGAGAAAGCTTTGGATTGCTCCTGCAGATGAGACTGCGCCTTGGCGCGCTGCAGCGAGCTCCACTGACTTGCGGCGTCCTTCGCCAGGGACTCAAGCGTTCCCGAAAGCTCGGCTTCACAGCGCAGTTGATGATGCTTGACCGTCCTGTCCGCCGTGACGTAGGGGCCGGCGGTTGTGAGTCGCTGCATCTTATGTCGCGGACTACCTTCCTCGTTCCACACCGTTCTTGGTCTCTCTCGCCAGTAAAGAAGAATCGTACTCAGAGAAGCCGTCACTTTCTTGCGGGAGATGCGGAAAGCGGGCAACAACGCAGTTTGTGAAACAAAGCAAAAATGCAGGCGAGATTTAATGCGCGTGTTACAAAGAAACAGAAAAAAAAAAGAGAAAAGATGAGGAGTCGAGAACGGTGTGAGAATAGTGGAGAGAAGTGTTGCAGCAGTAGAAGCAAACGCCTCTCACTGTTACACGTATAATGTAATGGTGTTGAAACTGAATTTAGACAAGAAGTAGTTTTCTTTTCGACCTCTCTCTCTCTCTCGCTCTCCTTGTTAGTGATCCACCAAGAGATGACCACTTAAGCCTGTGCGGCAAAAAAAAAAGGAGGGCCGTCACAAAGGGTACAAATCCAGGTGTTGCGCACGCGAGATCATCGCACCAAGCACCACGCGCTGTGTGGAAAGTTGGTGTTGACGCGTTTACTTTAGCAAACAGATTTTTTCTTTTCTTTTCTTTTTAATACTAGTGACTACATGAATACCACAGATAAGAAGCTCATAGAAAGTGAAGAAGTCTCGAGGCTGTCCATGATCCAGAATCACAACGAGGTGCTGAGCGCACCTGTTATGAGCACGTGCCGCAACGCTGGCGGCTAATTACGGGATTCCCTCGCAGAAAGAAAGAGGTGACACGAAAAAGGGACAGGAAAAAAAAAAGGGATCCGCACCACCTACCTACTACAAATTAACCAATAAAAGAAATAAGATAATAAGTGAATGTTCCTCCCTTCGCTTTTGCTTTATAAATATCCTATTCGAGAGAGCAACAACATGCTTCACTGCTTTAGTACTCCACCTCCTGGCCGGCAAAGAAGCCCCACTTCTCCTCCCACTCGTCGGCCACCATCATTACGTAGGGACCAAAGTAGGCCACGTTGTCGGCAGGGTGCACCCAGCGGTCCTTCGGCTCGTAGATGTACTTGTCCTTCAACACACGCGCGCGCATCACACGGCGGTCACCGTGCACGATCTTGTCCTTCGGGGCACGGGTGCGGGCGGCACGGTTCCACCAGCCGTGCGCGTTGATGAGGTCATCCTGCAGGCAGCCCCACTTGTGGAACTGCAAACCCTCGTAGAAGCACATCATCTTGCTCGCGTACCACTTACCGTAGAGGCCTAAGTCGCGGGGGTCGCTCTGCATAATCTTCTCCCACGGGTATTCCATCTTGTAGGGGTGGGCGTGGTCGGTGACGGGGAGGGCAAGGAGGGCGCGGTAGTCCACCTTGTTCGCCTTAATGGCCTTCTGTAGGCGGAGCGCGCGCTCTATCTTGTGGGCGTTCTGTACCGAGAGAAACTCGCGGTACATATTCGGGTAGAAGAAGTGGCCGATGTAGTAGCGGAAACCGGCCCAGATACCCTGCGCCATGAAGTTGGGGGACGTCGGCTTCATCATTTTCGCAGCAGTAGAGGGGGGAGGGGGACGTGCAAATACGGGGAAGCGAATTTGAACACTGTAAAGCTGCGACGCAGCGCTAATTAACCTAAATTTACTGTGTGCGCAGGGAAGGAAATGTCAAACCATGCATTGTGTATTACAAGACGCAAGAACCGTTTCCAACCAAGAACAGAAAGAAAGAAGGAAGGCGTGAAGCGTAGTTCTAGAGGGGATTCCAGGAAGCCTGGATAGAGAAAGATATGGTGTGGGTAAGGTAGTCCACACCGCAATGAACTACTTTACGCAATTACCCCACCTCTGTAAGTAAATCCTGAAAGCAGCCGGACCCCGTTTTCCGCATCACGCAGAAGAAGGAGCACACATGAATAAAACTCAGGACACATAGTCACTGGTGAGGTGGACGTGATAGAAAATATATATACATATATGTCCCTTCACCGTGCGAAACACACCGTTCCGTCGTTGTTGCTGCCGCTTATTTTTTTTTTTTGGTGTTGTCGCTGAGTTGGTATTTTCATCTGGTATATCGCTACATGCAAACACCAAAAGCTCAAAATGGCGTGTCGCAACACACCACATTTCTCCGCCACACCCCGGTACAGCTTCTTCTGGGCTCGCGGTTTCGGCTTCTCAAAAAGAAAAACTCTTCCCGGCGGAAGAACGGTAGGCAGACCACATCGAGCACAAGTGGCCGGTTGTACGCTCTCACGAAAGCTTTCACGAATACCCTTTCGCGTTTTTTACAAGTTACAAACAATGGAGAAACCATGCTACAAGATGCGACGAAAGAGAAGACGACCGCTTAAAGCCAGAGAGTACGCAAAGACAAACTGAAAGAAACAACAGCAAAGTATCAGGTAATGGGACAAAAATTGAAACGAAAACAGGCAGGTCTCGCAGCACAAAATTTTTTTTTGTTTTTACAAGTTGTCCTGGAGATACTTGTTGACTTTAGAAATGGCTGCCCGGGCAGTCTCGTTGCTCTTGTCGATCAGATAGGGCTCCAGCGAAGTTGCTATGGCTTCGGATTCGGTTTCTAGAATGATGCCTTCGTCGAGCATCTCGTCGACCGTCATGAGAAGCGCACAGTAGTTCTCCAAAAGCACGCGATTCGTCAACGACGGCACGTTCAACTCCTGCTTCAGCGCATCGACAAGCCCCGTCAAGACACTGCATAACACCAATTCGTTTTCGTTGCCCGCCCCCATCACGATTACCGTGACATCTTCGCCCACGTGGAAGACTACCACGTGGCCGTCCACTACGAGAATCTCACTCTCGTAGGTGACGTGGGTGCGATTACGAAAATCGTGGATCGCTTGGAAGATGTTGTGCTCCAGTGCGCGCTGCTTCTCCAGCGGCGCCAACGCCTTGGACGACTCGGGCGTGTCCTCGCCCACGAAGTACTTAGTGAAGACGCGGCTCTCGTTGCTGTCGAGAACGATCACAGCCTGCACACGGTGCAAGAAAGCCATCCGCTCCATTTGTGCGTTGGAGGGGGGGGGAGGGGGGAACAATGTGCTGAGACGCAAGCTTTGCTCTGTCGTGGAAAAGGGCTACACGTTTGAAGGTGGCCGACTGGCAGTGGAAAGATAGCGAGAGAGCAATGAGCGAGAGCATAAGGCAAGGAGGGAGAGAATAAGGAGAGGTGGAAGGGCTGAGGCTTACCCACCTGCGATCCCCACCACAGGTTCGGCAAAGTCGTCCTCGTGTAGCAGACGAGAAAGGGAAAATCAAAACAACAACAACACGAGAGACAGAGAGCGTGTTTATGCAACAGAAAATACCTCACTCGCTTGCTCTCAACCCGAACGGTTTTTCTTTTTTGAGATACATTGAGCGAGGAAAGCAATCACGAAGCTAAAAGAATTGCAGCGTTCTCCTCAACAGCGTTTCGACAACAACAAAAGCAAAAGCGCTGTCGACGTAGAGCAGAAAAAAAAGGAGGCAAGTGGAGACATGAAAACAAAATAATAATAAAAACAGACGGTGTATGTATTTCACAATAAGATTGCTCGAGAAAACACGTTGTCGTTCTTCCTCCTTTTTCCTGATATCACCAGCCACATTTCCTCTAGATGAGAGAGTCAACCTCGTCCTCGTCAATCGTTTCTCCTGACATACACTGCGGGCAAAACAGCAGCCATGGGATCGAGAGAACAAACACAGACAGCAGGGCGTACTGGAGGTACAGCGAGACGTACTGAATCCCGTACATGTGTGCAATGGTGACGGCAAAGACGCGGTGCATGGTTGTTGTCGCAGCATAGGTGGAGAAGCTCACCGCACACAGGTGCAGCACGGCGAAGCTGGCGCACAGCACGAGCAGTGCATTAAAAAGAAGGGCGTTCAGCATGGTGCCACGCACACGAAGTGGGTACACCACAGATACAAGAAGGTTACCACTCACTGTGGTGCAGCCGGCAAGGGTGCACCACATTATGTACAAGGCGTAATACGCGTACACGAGTGTGGCCAGCATGGGGAGAAGATGATCGAGCCACACAAGCATACGGTCGAGGAGCGGGTACACCTGGAGCACGTTCCACATAAAAATGTGCAGCACCCAGAGCAGGGTCACCACGCTGTTGACGACGCTCAACGCTGCCATCAAGTAATACCGCAAAATGACCGACCCGGAAAGACGAAACGCGATCTCGTTGCGCTCGCTCTGCAGCTCCGCATCGCGAACCTCGCGCTTGAACATCAGCATCCGCTGACGCTGTCGATGCGTCGGGCGCCCACCCCCGACCTCCGCATCCAACTGGCGGCCGCGACGGAGGAGGTGCTGCACCTCCATGCTCAGCTTCACCTTTGCCAGCTCGTACTCGGTATGCGTGATGGGTCGTGGGCGATGCAGGAAATTTGCCACCCCCTGCACCGGTACCGCGGCGAGCCCTACGCCGGCGAAGATGAAGAAGACCGCCCAGCCAACGCTGGAGGCCGTCGCAGCGAAGTACTCAAACGGCATCACGTGCGTGAGGGTGCCGTCTTTTCGGTCGACGTGACTGCCCCACAGCCACAGCGCCCCGAAACAAAGAAGAAACACTCCGTTCACGACCGCCACCATCCCCAGCGCAGGCCGTACCTGGTCCCACACGCTGGACTGGTGCGGAGACCAGCTCTCGTAGAACACAAAAGCGTACGGGCCTCCAACAAACAGCAGAAAGTAAGCAGCAGAAAGCATTCCTATCCACGCCCACAACAAACTGAGCGCCGGCTCCTCATTTTTAAGTGCTACCTCCAACGGAAGCAGCAGTACCATGTAGCACGCCACGCTAAGTGTCAGGACGACGAGTGCCCGCGGAAGCCACGCGTCGCCGTCTTCCTCCTCTGCACTGTACCGGCACACAACGTACACAGCCAGAAAAAGGATAAGGAGAGCAACAATGCCAGCAGCAACCAGATCGACAGCGACCATGTGAAGCTGAAACGACATTTTGCTCTCCGTTTAAAGCTCTGTGTTTAAAAAAAAAAGGAAAAGGAAAAACTTATGATGGGAAAGAGGAAGAGATATGGAGTCCAGTACGCAGGTGCCTTTCTTTAACGGAATCCGGAGTCCGAGCTGAATGTGACGCAACATCAACATACCGATTGCAGCTCTAACAATGCATCTGGTTAAAGAAAACCCGCCAGAAAAGATGAATCGGCAAAACATTGGTGGCTCAGCCATCAGCAGAATGCTTTTCCTTTACATACGTGCTCGTATATTCTTTTTATGTGGTGATACTGTAACATCACATGCCACATGCTGTGGCAGCTTTACACCGGCATGGACAACCCAGCGACGCCCTCTGAAATGTCTTTCGAATGCCTACGTGGAAAAGTACATGCGCTCTGACACATCGTCCACCATCCACGAAATCCCCTCTAGCAACCCTTCGCCCGTTCGCGCGCTGCACGCGCACAGGTGAACGTGACGCTTCCCTTGCCGAATGGCATCCACATCAAGCAGACGCGCAATCTCTTGCGGCGACTGCGCCGTAGGGATATCGATTTTGTTCAAAAACACCAGCAGACTCGCTCCGGCTAAACGTTCTTCCTGAAGAAGCAGGTGCAACTCTTCCTTGCACATCTGCAGCCGCTCCACGTCGCTGCTGTCCACCACCCAGACAAGGCCGTCTGTGCTCTCGAAGTAGTTGCGCCAGTAGCTGCGCAGGCTTTGCTGGCCGCCGACGTCCCACACATTGAGGGTGCAATCACGGAACGTGAAGGCAGTAATTTGAAATCCCAACGTAGGGCTAATGGAGCTGGTGTCTTTGCCGCAAAACTTCTTGATGCAGGTCGTCTTGCCGGCGTTGTCGAGTCCAAGCATTAAGATGCGCATTTCGTGCTCCTTGCGTTTTGTTTTCTTGATGATGGAAAGAAGACCCATCTTTTTTTGTTGTTGACCTAATGAAAACAAAAATAATTTCTTGTGCCTCTGTGTGAAGGTATCCTTAAAATGGGTGTATGGCTTTAGGTGCTTGTCTCTTTTACGCAGTTAGGCAGATATGCGTATGTATGCGTGTGAATGTGCGAGTGTGTATTTTGGGTAACGGGGCACACTGTATTTGAACTGGAAGGTACACCACACGGTTGCCGGCTAACCTAATCTCAGCATTAACGACAGCAGCACGGCACACAGATAATACAATGAGAGCAAATTCGAGAACAGGAGTTGCGTAAAGGAGACGACAGGAGGACACAAACAAAAAAGCCGCACGCGCAATTACCGGTGCTTTTTGGGCACAACTATCCAACTCGAACGCCCTTTCTTCCAATGAAGTCGAATCAAAGAAAGACGTGCCGTTCACGTGGCACTTGAAGAAGGTAAACAACAAAGTAGCCTTCGCTCATGAAGAGAAACGCAGGGGTGGAATCACATGCGAGAATGGGGCAATAGCTTTCACGTGTCTTAACAATCAATCTGCGGCCACCCTTTCGCCACCTGCGTCGCTTTTCAGCACTACAGGAGGGACTCAATATATATATATATATATATGCTTATTTTCCTAGCTACCAAGAGTGAAGAGAAAGAAATATTGCTAACTACTACAAGAGAACGAGGGGAAAAAAAAAACAGAGCCCATGCACACAAAATCAGCCAAATAAGTCAGCGTTCGTCCACGCTTGCAGTCGTCCCCAGCAGCGTCGCCGACTCGATGAAGACCAGCAAATTGAAGGCCCTGATGGGAACCGCGCTGTCTCCGTATTTACCACCAAGCCGCCAGGCGGATGCTATCGTCGTAGCGCTCGATAGACTTGTGGAGGATGTGCATAAAGGCGAAGATGGGGAACATGGACAGCACGTAGAACTGCATCAAGTTGTACAGCCAGGTGCCCCAGCGGGAGCCGAGGGAGAAATAGGTGCGCACCTGCATAAAGTCCGAATAGCGCTGCTCTACACCGGCAAGGTCCCAGGCCTTGTTGAAGTCACGCTTGTGGTACTTCGACTCGGTGGTTTCGTACTCGAGACGACGCTTCTGCTCCGTGCGTCCCCATCCGTACAGCGTCGGACCAGGGCGAGCCGGAGCGCGGTTCACCTGGCAGCGAAGCATTGAGCGGCGCAGCATTTTGGCGGTGCGGTGAAGAGCTGTATAATAGTAATTCTTACTGGTGTTCTAGATTAACGAAAGGAAAGAGCCTTGCTACGGAAAGTCTCCACGTATTTCTCTCTTTTACTTGGTACAGTGTTTACTTACTATTGCGATATTGAGAAGGTGGGCATGTGGACACGAAAAAGATAAGGTGGGGGAAAAAACGTAAAGCATTAGGAAAAAGCAGGTTATCAAAAACAAAAGGAGCATCCATTTTGTTTGACCCCGTTGAAAACTCGTGATGAACGCCTCCGCGAGTAACAAGAAGCGTAATAGAAGCGGAGATCGAGCGGGCCATTTGCAACGAACCAGCGCGTCTCTTCTCATTTACGCGACTTCCATGCGAGAAGTGGGGGAAAAGACACATCTGTGTTCTGTTGTTGATAAGGGAACGGTACCTCGTAAAACTTTTTTTTAAGTGGTTCTTTTTTAAAAGTGCAAAATATACGTTTCCTTTTGTCGTTGTAAGAATCACCAATGCAGCAAATTAAACACCTGCCACAAAAAGAAGTTCGCTAACGACCATCATACCCCTCGTGAGGCGAAGCACCATGAATGAAATAGACGTAGTGCTACTCGTCACTGTAATTACTGTGAATAAAACTGAATTCTCTCCGCTTCAAAAAAAGAACCTTACTTCGAGAATAGAGACTAAAAACGACGAGAAAAGTGGCGCCCTGTGTGACCGCCACGATGACTGCCACCCGACGGGTACCCGATTGACCCACCTACTGCTTTGAACAGGGCGTACGTCACTGCAAACGGCACCGAGCTTTTGAAGGTAGTTCTCACGACGCCATGGAGGAAAAAGCGCAGTCCTTCCTCACGTGCCATCGTTCGGACGATACCCCCTGTCTCTCGAAACACCGCTGTCTCCGCTGCCACATAATCGCGAAAGCTGCGGAGTCCTCCGGAGCGTTCGCTGTGGTGCATGGCGGAACGCATTGAATTTCGTACGGGTGTGGTGAGGAAGGTCATGAGCGCGTGAATCCGAAACGCATTCCAGAAATCTCCGCCGACAGAGCTGCTGTACGTCTGTTGGAGCACCGCTAAAGAGATACCGTACCACAGCACGCCAATGATGGAAGCTGCTAGCGCGCCAGGGAAAAACGACAGCGCTCCAAAGTGCTTTGCGCTCGACGTGACGCAGTCCAGCACTCCTGAGTAGCCGCGCTGCTCCAATTTGTTGTAGCGAGACCCGCCACCGTTCATGCGGTGTGCCACAGTGCGTACAAACATCTTTGTGTACCCGTAAAGAAAGCCACCCAGTACGGCTCCGCTCGCGCCACCTGCGCCGGCAGCGTATCCAAAATACAACGCTGCTTGGGGAGTGCCGAGCAACAAAGGCTGAGACGGGCTGCTCAGCATTCCCCTGTATCGCTTCATGCAAAAGTCGACCATGTCGCTCATTTTTGGCAAGCGTTGCACGTCAAATGCCTTAACGAGATCGCGATAGGGGTAGAGAGCGAAAACAGTGGCCACGCTGCTTCCGTACGCCAAAGCACCCGTTAGAACCGACGACATGTTTTTTTCTGCCTTTTGCCGCCGCTGCTTCAGCTTCGTTTCAATAATTATAGTTTCCTTTCAAGAGAGGATATCACACACCAAAGCAAGAAGTCGATAGAGAATGAGACGAGAGTAAGGAAGATTGTGAGAACCAGCAAATATGCACCTCTGCATATATCGAAAGCAGATGAAACGGTCAGTCCATTAAAAATGAGTGCTGCGCCCGTAAACTATTCCTCTTGAGATGGCGCCATCAGAAAGCCGGAAAACGAGAGTGCAATGAGAGCTTCTAAAAGATTCAAGTCGGAGGGAAAAGCAAAGCTGTCGCGACATGCCTAGAAAGCTGAGGAGAAATCGAGGATATTTCCGGTTGTTTGGGTAGGTGAGTTGTGTTTGTTGTTGTGTCTATGAATTCGCCGCTTGAGCCTCTGAAACATAAAAGGCGAGAGAGCACGCGTCCAGTCTAATGGTCTTCATCTACGAATCTGAGAAGCAAATAGAAGAGAAGTGGTTTTCTGCAAAGCAAGATCCAAAAATGTGTTTCCTCTGAACAATACGTTTGCCAATAATAAAAAAAGAAAAAGAGTAAACGGAGGGAAAAAAAACAACGTATATCCCAGGGCCGTTTTTTGTGAAAGAGTTTCCGCTGTCACGCCTCTTTTCCTCTGCAGCAGTTCATCGGTTCGTGCCCAAGCTTGGTACGTATAAAAAGAGGAGACTTCAGTTGATAGAATCCAAGCTTCGAAGAGGCGGCTCGGCTCATACAGGTTCGAAGACGCCTTGTTGTGGTCTCAGATCAAGACTTTTGCGCAGCCCTAGTCGGCCAGGAACCTGAAGCTGATCCGCATTAAACAGCTCCCACTGATCGATCTCAACAAGCGAAAACGCACCAGCGGCTTGTTTTATTCGCCGCGACAGTTTGATGTTGTGATGCAGTAGTTGATCTTGTGAAAGCCACAGTCCTCGGTTGGGCAGTTTGCAAACAAAAGGATTACGTGTAAACGCCCCAGTTAGCGCGTTCATGCCGAGCGGAACGCTTTCAGGAATCGCCAGTTCGCCTGCTGATGACGTAGTTCGACTGAGAATTCCTCGCAGAGACGGATGCAGCTTGTGCTCTTCAATAGCCTCCACATCGCCAAGTCCAATAACGCTCGCCGATAAGCTGATCACAATCGATTCGCTACCGTCCTTCATTTGCAAATAGCCTGATTTCAAACCAGGGTGGTCCTTGTGAATCCAGAAAGGTGACGAGAAGCCCAGCTCCGCTGACGCAGCTTGCAGGTTATCTACGACTTCCTCGCGGGCAAAAAAAAGCCCGCTGTGGCCACATCGAGGGTGGTTTGGTTTCTTCGTTGAGTTGTCCAGCACTTCTGCGACGTCTTTTTCCAAGTAAAAGATGCGCGGCTCGAAATCGTCCGTTGTGTCTTCCGGGCTTATAAAATGAGACGGCAGGGGCAGATTATACTTCGTGGCAGTTACTGCCTCGCCCGATAACTCAATCGCCCATTTTGGAATAAAGTGCTGCACCGTTGCATTTTTCACAAACTGATCATACTGCGTCTTGTTGTTCTTGTGCAGCTGTGCCAGTAGAGACATCGCGTTATGACTTTGAAAGGCTGAGTTTCCCGCAAAGCTGCTGCAGAGCTTCCCAAGCTGCTGTGCCGGCGATAGCGTCTTGGCTGCTGGTGCCCTGCGACGAAATGACATCCTTTGCAACCTATACACGAATAATTGTTTTAAAAAGCCAGTGATTAATACGTAGGATTGTTTCCAAGAAGGGTGCGTTTCGCGTTTTTTAAGAAAAGTGATTGTTACAAGAGCGGTATTCGGAGGAGTGGGACGTAGAGAGGGGAAGAGAGAAAGAGAAATACGCACGAAGCAACAGGAATGCGAAATAAAAGGCAACACGCCACTCTATCAGAGGCCGGGTAGTGTTTGGGTTTCAAAACGCTCGCTTTCAGATTTAGCTTTAAAGAAGCCGTCAGCGCGTCCAAAGGAAAATTATGTTTGTTAGGCATTTTCATCGCACTTTGAGGGTTTTATGCAAAACGGATTGAATCGAACAAGAAAAACGCCTTCTTTCAATCATATGATATTCTATATTTTCTTTTTTTTTTAGAGCTGCCATTTTCGGTAGATCTAAATGATGGAGGAGACGTATGAGGTTAAGAAGGAAAAAAAAAGAAAAGGGGCACAAAGAAGAACAAATACGTACCAAAGTGATGGGGCATCGCTAACTGGCGAGAACAGAGAAACGAACAAGAAATAAAAACCATCTAGCCGTCCTTAAAAAAAAAAAAACGGAACAGGAGTAGAAAAAAAGAGAATAGCAGTCGCATCATTTCACGCTACAAGAAGACGGCTGGAGCATCGCTTGAATTTTTGCTTCTAATTGGATTCTCGAAATTTCCGTCGAAGTGCCTGGAATCGAATCGAGAAGGTCACTGACTTCGCGCAAAACATTTCGGCACCCTAATACAAACTCTCTGCGTAACAGTTCAACCTTTGACCGCTCATCTTGACACAAATCTGTTTCCTTTCGTACTCTGGAAGAAAACTCAACCTCGTGCAGATGGAGTAGATCTGTTTTGGTTTTCAGTTGGTTTTCTTTCTGCTTGTTTTGCAACGAAAGCCACCTGAGGTGCAAATTGTACTCGTGGAAGAATGAACTGAAAGCAGAACATCGCGCTTCAAATTCACACCCAGTGATGCCTTCGCGCAGCGAGCGTTCCTCCGACTCAAGATGTACTTGCTGCCGAAACATGTGTACCTCACGCTCGAGCTCCCGTTCCTTCCCGGAGAGGTCTTCGTCTTTGATTTTGACTAGCAAAGGCAGTCGATCGCAACGTCGACGGCCTCGCGACCCTGCTGCAGCTCCACGCCCATCGTCTTTTTGCAAGCAGTGAGACCTGCTTCGAACTCGGCCTTTCTCTTCTCAAAACCCTTGCAGCTCACCCATAATTCCTCCTCGCGAAGTTCGAGCGCTGCAGCGCGTTCGGCACACTCCCGCTCTCGTTGCTCCACCCCGAACAGGCGAGCCGTTATGTCAGAGGCAACTTCGCGCAGCTCGCTTTCCCGTTTTTTCGAAGCCTCACTGATGTGGCTCACTGTTTCTCGATACAGGCGCTCTAACTGAGCGACATTTTCCTTTTGGTGCTGAAGCTTTGATTCGAGAAGAACTGTGCTTTTTCTCAGTTCAATGTTGGTTACGATCTCCTTCTCCAGCTGCTTATGGAGCGACATGGACTCATTCCTTTTCTTCTCGCGGTACTTTTTGAAAAGACTGTCAAGCTCGACGTACTTTGTGACGAAGTCGACAGAGCTCATGGTTTCAACAAATCCACTGTAGGAAAAGAAAGTAAGTAACACTAATAAACAACCTTCTATATATATTTATATATATATGTAGTTTGTCTACCTAGTTGACGTATTTTCCTGCTCGTTTCAGTGACAGTTTCAGACCTCTCAAACCACGGGTATGCACTTAAAGAAAAAACAGCCAGATACGATTGTGCATGTATGTGAGGCAATGAAGACGGTATGGAAAGCAACAACAATAACGACAATGAAGCCATCGATCAGGAGCGTAATTTCTCTTAGTCTGTAGAGGAGCAAGCTGCCTCGCTTTTTTCTCTAAATAGACGAAGCCAGACTTGCTTTGGCTACCCTTTTCTCACTTGACTTCTGACAGTCCATGGTGTTGATCACAAGAAGTGATTCGCTTTGGTTAGGTAACTATCGGAACACGGGGAAAAGCACTTCTCGGTTTTCATTCCGGCGGTCGAGTAACGGGTAGATTTGGATTAGATCATAACAAAAATAATTTAGCACTCAAGGGTTTGTGTTTAGTCTTCACGCACAACGACCAGAAAACAGCGTAGCTAAAAAGGCGTCTAATAGAGAGAAAACGCAAATCGTTCATCTGCATGTCAACAATCGCAAAGAAATCTACTGCAGAGTAAGTCTATGAGGTAAGAGAGAAAGATGAAAACGTGTATCGAGAGTATTGTGCGTGCAGCATCTAAGAAACAAAGCAAGAAACAAAATACAAAAATCGTTTCTCTGCAAAGCATAGAAGACGAAAACAGAAATGAAGAACAGTGAAATAAAAAAGTCGACAAAATCTAAAATTTACTTTTCGAAAAACACGTCAGCTTTGACGTCATTCGGAGGTATTGGCTGCGCTTCGTTTCCTCGGATGCCGTAATGGGCCTTCTGTGAGATTCAGCCGCTCCATAAAAATTGCCTCTGCTTTCGGCTGTGCAGACTCCACGAACATGGATACACTCTTCTTGAGCGTTATGTTCTGTTGCCGCAGCGTCTGCAATTCGGCCTCTTGAGACTCAGCAAGCTCCATAACGCGTCGCAGTTCGTTGGCAACTTTCCCGTGTGCCTCTTTGCGGACGTTGCGAAACGCGTCGTGCAGTTTGTTGTACTTCTCCACAATAATGTCGCGGTCGCGCATCAAGTCGTCCCGTTCCGCAAGCAGTTCTTTCAGCGATGCGGCGTCGGAAGCACAGCGGACCTTCAACTCATCCAGAGCAGCTCGGAGTTTGAGGTTCTGCTCCTTTGTCGTCACAATGGTCCCTTCTGCTTCCTTTTTGGCCGCTCGTTCCAGAAGGAGAAGCTGATCAGCTTTTTCAGACTTTTCCACATAAGCGTTCACCTTAGCCTTCATCGCATCAATCTCTTTGCGTTTGTCGGATAAAACTAAGGAGAGCTTGGCATCTTGGCTGCCAACACGTTCCCGCAGCTCCGTGATTTGCGACGAAAGCGAGGAGTTCGTTTTCAAAAGCTCCGCGTTCAGTGCGTCCAGTTCCTCGGCTCGCTTTTGGAGAAAGTGCAACGACGTGGAAACGTTTTCCACCTGCGCTTTGGAGGCCTGTAGCTCTGCTTCCGTAATCTCCAGCGTCTTTGCTTGAGCGCGTAGTTCGCTTTCCATGCCAGCTGCGTCTGACTCTAGTGTATTTATAAGATTCGTTTTCAGCACATCGTTTTCGTTGAGTGAAGCAACCTTTTGCTGAAGTCCTTCACCCTCCAGCTGTAAGCGCTCGTTTTCCTCGCGCATTTCATTTAAATTGGAGTTCAGGATTTCGTCAAGCTCACCAAGTTCTTGACGCATGGACTCGACCTGAGCTTTCAGCCACTCGTTGTCTTTTGCAAGAGCGTCGCGATCGAGCGCACTTTCTTTCAGCCGTGCATTGCTTTGCGATAGCTGCGCTTCCAACGCAGAGAATGCCTTGCGCTGCTCTGACAAAGTCTGCTCGCTTGCACGGTACCGGCTTAAAACTGTTTCCAGCTGTTCAGCGTTTCGGGCCGCAGCCTGCTCAACGTTGCTAAGGCGTGATTCCGTGCTTTCAATTGTGGTTAAGGCTTTGTAAAGGTGTTGACTTACCATATAGCAATGTTGCTCCAGCACGCTCGTCCAACTCACCTGCTGCTCAAGCAGAATTGTGTGGCGCACAATTTGCTCTTTCTTCGTAAATTCGGAGCTCTGCTGCGCGTGAAGAGCACCACTCAAATCCTGAACGGACGACCAGGCAGCGGTGTAGTTCTGTTGCATAAGCAACAAGCGCTCGGCAAACTTTTTCTCGGCCAGGTCGTACTCGTTTTTCATTGCCGCGACGGTTGTGGCGTTTTCTCTCTTGTGGTCGTCGAACTCAAGAAGAACGTTCGAGTACCATTCCTTCACGGTCGAGAATTCCGTCTCGAGGTCCTCTTTTTCCTTCGCAAGATCTTCCACCTGCTGCTTCGAATAGTCAAGTTCCGCCTGTAAGTCGTCGATCACTTTCTGAGTGGTGATGGCGGCGTCCTTCATTTCTTGAATGTCATTTTCTAAATTCCGAATAAGATCAAGCTGCTGCGATGTTGCCGTTTCCAAGACATGCGTCGAAAGAGAAGCATCATCCAGTTTTCTCTGGAGATCCTCGTTCACAGTGTTAAGCATCTGTACTTCCGAAGATGCTGCAGCCAAATCAGACGAAAGGCGCTCAATTTGCTCGCTCTGTTGCTTTGCGTCTTGCTCTGCTTTGCGTGCTTGTATCTCAAAGCTTTCTAAATCGCTGGAAAGTCGATCGCGGATACGGTTCAAAGAGTCGTTCTCGTCTTTGAGTTTGTTGACCCGCTCCAGAAGCTTCCCAGTACTGGAAGACACGTCTTCTCCAGCTTGGCGTAAAACACGGTTCTCGTTCGCAGCAGAGGCGAGAGACTTGCGAAGGTCATCGATTGTTTGTTCATCTCTACCTCGTGCAGCAACCAGGTCTTTCAGTTCTGCTTCAAATTTTGAGACAAGGCGCTCCAGGTCACCGATCTGCTGTCCGGAGGAAGCTACCGCGCATTGCGCGGCAGAGAGACTCCTGTTCAGCTCTTCATTTTTCTTCAGCAGATCTGCGTTTTCTTTGTGCAGTTGCTCAATTTCAGAGGAGTATTGTGTTGAGAGCTGTTGCGCCACTCCAAGCTCTTCTTTCAGGCATGCAACAGTGTCTTCGCGATTCTTCAGAGTTGCCTGTGCGGTTGCGTAGCTCTCTTCTAGAGTGGAAAGCTTGCGACGCAGCTCTGAGTTTTCCGCGCTCCACTGGCCAACAACCTCGTACGCTTCATCCTTCACGAGTCTTGTCTCCTGCTCTGCGAGCTCCTTTCCACCTAGCGCAGAATGCAGCTCGTTCTCCAGTTGAGAAATGCGCTCTGCGAGAACCTCGTTAATCCGATCTTGTTTTTGTGACATCGTGTTCTGCATCCGAGAGAATTAGCACCATAATAAAAATCACATTAGAGGAAACGAAGAAGCGCAGAAGTGAAGGAGTCTCGAGTGGCTTAAACGTCCATAATGGAGAAACTTTATGTATCGAAAGTCCTTGCCTTGTTGAGGGAAAGAACGAAGCAATAGAGTCCGTTTCGGCTATTAAGGCTTTCTGGCAGTGTTGAGCATCTCCCTCCAATAGGGCATTCCATGTTGGGAGAGTAACGGAAGTTTTGCCGACAACACACTCAAAGAACAGGTTGACATATTTGTGCAAGGATAATTTTGAGACGCTGGGGCGCCATTTTCGCCCTATTATTATTTTGTTTCAAACAGAAACTCAGTGTAAAAGCGTTATAATCAAAGCAGCACAAGTGTTCTGCGAACTCAACGCGAATTAATTGCAATGCGCGTGAGCTGCAAACCATTGAGAACGATAATACCATGAGTTGAGAGGCTTGCGGAGCGGTGCGGAAAACGTAGCACCTACAAAAAACTTAAGTAGCGTTGTAAAAAATAATCGGCTTTGCCACAAATTCCAGCATTAACTTCCGGGAGAAAATGGTTTGCAATTTTTGATTGTGCAGCGGGCGGACGCTGTAACGAGAAGCTGAAAGCTTGCGTCCAAAAAATGGAAAGACAGATTTCTTGTTGACCTCGAAGTCAGAATGCTTGACGTTCTAACGAGAACGATGTGGTGGTAGAACGATGGGCAGCATTGTCGAGAGATTAGTTGTGTTAATGCAGCAAATTTGTAGCCACATTGCCGCGGGGGGGGGGGGTTACTCGCGGTTGGAGGACCTGAGTGCCGTATTCGGTGCACGATATGTACAGCCCTCCGGAAAGTCGTTTAAGTTGGCTACTAACTATCAAAAATATGCTCC
Organism: Leptomonas pyrrhocoris; assembly: GCF_001293395.1. Lineage (NCBI taxonomy): Eukaryota > Euglenozoa > Kinetoplastea > Trypanosomatida > Trypanosomatidae > Leptomonas > Leptomonas pyrrhocoris. The sequence goes on from NW_015438357.1 coordinate 636,812, forward strand.
ATGATACAGTTGTCTTAGTGGCACATGAAAACTGTTCTACACCTATTTGCAAAGCAGCCGCGAAACGCTTGTCACGAATTGTTTAGTATTCCAAACAGCATTTTTTTCATTTCACGGAGAGGTTGTTGTTTGCCGAAGAGTTGTCAATGGGATTCGTTGTAAAGTTATTTGACAACGAAGAAACCGTTTCAAGTGTTTGACTGAGTTTTCCTGCGTTGAGTTTATGTTTTTTTTTGGGGGGTTCATTCGCGAAGAAAATAAAGCGACAATGCTGAAACTTTGAGAACGCATTTTTTTTTTTTGGGAGGATACTGGCCGTAGGTGTCCAAGCAAAAATGCTAACTCAAATATTGAGTGTTTTTTGAGTTTGGTGGCGGTTAACTTCCTTTTTTTTTTGATGAAAGTGTATTTTTGTGTGTAGAAAGCGCTGAGTTTGACGTTGATTTTTTTCTCGCACTTTTCAGGCAAAAACAGTGAATTTGGAAAGTGGTCATGAACAAGATCTAGTTGGTTCTACGGAAGTCTTCGACACATTATGTGAAAACAGAATTCTTCTTTCCCTATTTTTTTTTCTGTAGTAAAAAAAATGTTTAACAGTGAAGTACCTCTCTGAAACCTGCAAAGCAAACATAAATCGGCATGGAAGTGGGTAGAAAAACAAAATCTCAAAAAGAACAATGATGAGCGCTCAAGAGACGACAACAAATGCGCGATCTTCGGTTTTTTTTTCGCGGACCATCAACTTTGACACTCACAAATAATACGATGAATACTAATCAAAAGGGTTGATCCTGTATGCGATAATGGTAAGCTGCATTGCTTCACAATTTGTGCAGAAATTCTGCTTTATCTTCGGGCAAATGCAGCCATTCATGGTAACTTCTAGTTCTTTTTTTTATGGATTTTTTTAATGGATTTCTCCTAACCTTCACTGTGTTTCCTGATATATTTTTTCCTCTTTCCAAACACCTCATATACCACATTTGAAAAACCGCACCCACAATTTGAACGGTGGGTTTGATTTGTTTGCTGTTGTAAATTGTTAATCGAATAATACTAATACTGTCGCACCGCAGGTTTTTTAACGTTTACGACTGTTTGCTTTACAGGTCGTAAAACACAAAAAAAAACCACCAAAAACAAGAAAACAAGAACTGTCACACACGAACACAAAAAATGAATAAACAGCGCATTAGGGGTGAGTCGTTCAAGCAGGAGTATCAAGCTGCTGGGCGCCATCGCGCCAACCGTAAACGCGACCCTTCGATGAACAAAACAGATCCGCATCTCGTTATTGCACCTCAAGCTGATGTTTATCAAGGTAAACTTGTTCTTGTGTTAGACCTTGATGAAACGCTCGTTTTTGCTCGTAGCGGTCCGCTTTATGCTCGTCCGGGTATTCCCGAGTTCTTTCAAATGTGCAAGGACGAGGGAATAGAAGTCGTTGTATGGACTGCAGGCTTGAAAGCGTATGCGCAAGCAATTGTTTCGAATATTGACTCGTGCAACGCTGTTTCGCACTGCATTTATCGGCACAACAAGTGGTTCAACGGTCAGCCAGGTTACCGAAAGGACTTGAACGCTCTCGGCCGTCCTCTTGACAAGGTCCTTATAGTCGAAAACACACCCGACTGCATTCGCGGTTACCAGGATAACGGTATTCTTGTAGCCGACTACGAAGGTGGTGATGGCGAGGACAATACGCTCTACGCACTAGCGGATTTGGTCAAGCTCTTGAGCAAGAGCAATTTGACGGTGCCTCAGTTTGTCTCCGGTTCCAAGATGCTGAAGCGTGAGCCGGTTATGACTGATGTTGGTGATTACATTAATGCGTACACCCTCGACGTGAACTGCTACGATCCTGAACATGTTCGTGTAAACCGTGATTTGGCACAAAATCAAACGAATTGATAGGTGTTCTTGTTTTATTTGTGATTAGGGTGTTTTTAGAAAACTAAGCTGCCTGTTGGTTGTAAAAAAGTTTTCTTTTTTTTTAATCCCGGGATTTCTGGTTTTCAATTGATTGTAATGAACCGCTTGTGATTGCAGGAGAAAGTTATTAATTTGCAAGGCACATTATTATTAGTAGCGCACGCTTTTCCTGTTCGTCTTCTTTGGTTTTGCCATTTTTTTTTCTGTATTGATTACGCTAGAGAGAATTCAACGCAAATTTATTGCGTGTTTCTGATAGTTTTCTAGCAGAGTTTCTCGATTTTTTTTTGATATCAGTAGTTGTTTCCTTTACGCGATTAAAACTTGGTTTCCTCTCATTGAATTGACGGAATAACACTTTCTTTTGCAGTTAAAGGGCAAAAGAACGCTGGAAAGCACGATTAAGATGCCCCCAAAGAGGAAAACGTATTTCACTATTCGTTGCATCGTTTGAGAAGTATTTGCTTATAATAAGCATTTTCTTTTTTACTAGCAAAGTTTCTCTTTTACTATTACTACGTTTGATTTCTTTTCGGTGCTCAGAAAAAATATATAAAAAAGGGCACCAAAAGAAAAGGTAATGAATACAGGCTTGGTGCTGTGGAGCAGCAAATTCCCATTTTAACCGCACTGTTCAATGAGCTTATAGTGTGATGTGCATAAGAATTCACTTTTCTCTCTAGGCGTTCTTTGCTCGCAATTAAAAGTTCAAGAGAAAATGCAGATACCGGAATACGAAAAATAAAAGAATAACTAAGGAACTGACTTTTGAGTTGCTTTTGATTGACAACTCTGCCTGTGCTTAACAGACTTTGAGGTTGCTTTGTTTTATTGTATGATCCCACTCTGAATCGGTCTTTAAATTACGAGATAAGACCACAGGAGTGAAGGCTGCGATATATATCAGGGACGAATGGACAATTTAAGAGCTTCGTTGTTTTTGTCGAGTTTTGCTGTGCCACGTCTGTCCAAAGTGCTGCAGTCAAACGTAAATCCACACAGCTTTCCTACCGATTTGTCTCCCCTTAGTTGGCGTTGGGATTAATTTGATGCCATTTCTCAAGACCACAAAAGCAAAACATAAAATAAAAAAGCGAGTAAGGGACACGGGTTTTTTAGCCATCTGAAGTGTTCAATCTCATCGGTTTTTCCGGTTAGTTAGAGTTGCACCTGTACAATAACAAATTGTATTGTGGCGTTCACACGTAACGTTGTTTATTCACACACAAGCATAAAAACCTGCTTGACTTTGACGTGTTCAAATTATGTTTGTGACTCGGGTGTAATGTAACTGGCACTTGTCACAGCTTTTTTTTCGTTCTTGTTGTTGATTGCGTTGAGTCTGGGTTTCTACCAAACTGAAATGAAAGAAACAGAAGAACACGTTCACCACTTCATTCTTTTTGTTATTCTACCTGTCTTCTTTTCTCTCTCATTGGATTCTTTCGTTCTTTCGTTCTTTCTTTTTTTTTTTTGGAATCTTCATTTTAATTTGCCTCTTTTTTTGGACTTCTTTGATACTGTTCTCAATCTGCCACTAGCAGTTACCAATACACTGTTTTCTTGTCTTCTCTGAATTGGTGTTTGTATAGACTCTTTCTTGTTCTTCCTTGTCAACAGTGGCTAAAGAAGAATTTCTCTCGTGATGAAAACCAAAGTTTGTGTAACATTAACATAACCACGATCCTCAACTTTAGATTTTTGCTGCCCTTAGATTTCTCACCATACACATATATACATACGCGGAAGTAACAGAAACGCACTAACACAAAGTATTAGTATCGGAGAAGAAAGTTACTACTTCTATGTTACTCTGTTCCGTCACAAATTGCTCGTTTTTATCTCTCTCATCAGTCGTTTTACCCTAAATTAATCAATTACAAAGCAACGTCCTCATTTGTTCTTCAAGTTGTACAGAACTTCGTTTTAGTGGCCGTGGAGGGAAAACATGGATCCATCTACAGATATCGACTCATCGGCGATGTGGCTGCAGATCCAGCGGATGCCTTTTCAGCAGCTTCAGGAGACAGATGAATTTGTGTATATTGAGAAGGTAATGACCCTTGTAGCACGTTATGTCTTTCTGGAAACCGACCCTAATATGGCAGTTCCCAAGTGCACCGTCAGCATCGCAAAACTGTTGAAAATTGTTTGTGCGAAATCTTTGCTCGAGTTTGGGCTTTTACGTAAGAAGCAGAATGAAACAAACGCCGAGCTAGCCAACGCACAGCGTGGGTTTAATGCGCAGCTCGAAGCGAAGGAAAAAGAGATCGAAAACTTGAATAAAGTACTTCGCGATGTTTCCAAAGGAGAGCTTTCTCAAAATGCTGCTGATTATTTAGTCACCGTAGAGGAACTCAGCCGCGTCAAGGCCGAAAATGACACACTAACGCTGAAAGTTCATAGCTTGATGCGTCAGACCGACGAGCTGAAGCAGGTTCTCGCTTCTCGCAGCGACGACCGTAGCTACCTCAATGACACGTACGATAAAGCCCAGCTGGAATATCGTCACCTTGCCGCTCGCTACAAACGCCTTGCTGATCGTTCTGCCAAAACTGAGGACATGTTGGACGAGATGCGACGCGAGGAGCGAACGAAGAAGCTTGACACAAACGATGAGCTCGACCGGCTTCGCCAAAAGGTTCAGTCGCTGCAGCAAGAAAACTATGCCTTGGTTCAGTCGCGAGACAGGGCAGAGGAATTGTGCGAGAAACGGGAGGAAGAAGCTCTTCGCGACATGACGGAGCTTCGCCGACTCAACCGGGACTTGCTGGAGGAGGAGCGATCGAAGAACCAGGTACTCCGCGACGAGTTTCTCAACGCAAAGCAGGAGGCAGACGCGCACGTGGAGCAGCTGCTTCAGCAACACGAGCAAGAATTGGACGAACAAAAGGAAGAGGTGTCCATTTTGAGACGGCAACTTGAAAAGGCGACTAGCAAACGCAAAGGGCGATTCAACTCCGATAATTCAAGCTCCGCAGACGACTCGTCGTCGCGCTCCAGTCGAAGGAGTGGGGAATCAGAGGAGCAGGTGCAGGTGGCTGCCGGCAGTCGCAAAATGCGCGGGGTCTCGAGCGAAGAACAGCGGAAAGTAGAAAGGGAGAATGACGACCTTCGTGCCGAGGTAGAGCAACTGGAGCTTCGAATCGACGCCCTCGACGAGGAAAACCGGCGCCTCAAGAGTCTTGTCAAAAACTACGAAAGTGGCAATGAAGGGTTGTATCGCCTTCGGCAAGAGCTAGCGGATCAAACGCGCACCGTAGAGATTCTCCAGAGCGAAAATTCGCAGCTGCGTGAGCGCTTGAACGGCATGGAGGACTCCATCACCTTTAACGCTGCTCTTCGCGAACTGTGCAAGCGTGTCGGCGTGACCGAGAACGAGATAAACAGTTTGCGTCCTCAAAACGCGACCGCGTACAGTGAAATGGACACCTTAAAAGAGGAAGTGAGCCTTATGAAGGCGGAGGTGGAGTGGCTGGAGAGAGAACGGCGTTACTGGATGAACAAGGTGCGGCTGCAGCCGCTGATGGACACAAAGTTGCGCTTCGAATTGGGTCTTACCTCTGAGCAACTAAAGCAGCTGGACAAGCTCGTGGACCAAATGAAGAGCGGCTCCATCGTTGTGGAGGACAACGACGAAAGTTACAAGGACAAATACTTCAAGGAACTCCAAGCGCGTCGCCGCGACGCGGAGCAGTTCAACACGTATGTGAAGCAGCGCATCAATGAAGCTCTGAAGGACGCTTTTGTGGACGTGAGCAACTCGAGCACGGCGGCCGCCGTGTCCCAGCTCCGCGATCACATTGACGTCATCACCGCCACTCCAACCTCCGAGGCCAACGCACACGCGGAGGAAAAGATTCGCACCATGACGCAACGCCTCGAGGAGCTGGAGCGCGCAGAAAAGACACGCAGCGAGGAAATGGCTCGCCTACGTGAGCAAGTGGTTGCCGGAAACACCGAAAGGGAAGTGATCAGCCGGGAGCGGGATCAGTATCGCGAAGCTATCTTTGGCGCAGCCGGTATGGGTAGCGGCCAGGACGACGCAACACCATCCCTCGGCGACTTTGGCGAAAGCAGCGCCGGCACTCTCTCTAATGCAAAATGGCTCAAGGTTTCGAACACACTGCGCGAGCAGCTCCGGGCGAAGGACACGCTCATCGATACACTCGGGAAGGAGGTGAACGAGTTGAAGGAGAAGCTGGAGGCGGAGCGGCAATGCGAGGTCCAAATGAAGGAGGCAGCGGAGGAGCAAAAGGCGGAGCTTGCCGCCTTGAAGGACCAAATAAAAGCTCTCACGATGCTCAACGAGGAGGCCACGGAGAAGTGTAACGCGTTGTCAGGGGTGAACAAGGACCTCGAGGACGGTTTACAGCATCTTGAAAGCGGCGCTGCGAAGGAGGCGCTGCTCAAAGTGGTGCTGCTGCGCCGCCGCGAAGCCACGCTTCTCCAACGCTTGCGGCGGGCTCTCTCCGCGCAGGAGGAGACGGCCTCCTCTGAGGAGAAGCTAAAGTCGCAGGTCACCAGCACACTCGAAAAGCTGCGGGAGACGCTAGAAGACACGTCTTCCACCGGCAGTGTGCTGCCGCGGTCGTCTGGCGGGTGCAGCATGGAGGGGGAGATGCTGAACGTTCTCGACTCGGCGGTGCAGCACATGCTTCAAGGGAAGCTCTTCCGGGAGGACAGCCGCTTTCTCATTCACCTCCGGCAGGTGTATCAAGGGATGGGGACCAGCGAGGAGCTCATGGAACTGCGGCTCGACGCGAAGAGGCTCCGCGGGGAGATGGAGGAGAAGCAAAAAGCGCTGGATGAGCTGTCGGCCGAAGCGGAAGGTCTTCGGGCCGCCTCCGCCGCCGCGGAGGACACCAAGGCAAACCACCACTCCGAATACGCCGAAGCCGCGCGAGCAAAGGCGGAGGCGGAGGCAGCAACATACCGGCAGAAGTACACACTGCTCGCCAAGCGACTGGAGGCCCGGGATAAGGAGGTGACGCAGCTCGAAAGCGAGCTGGACGATGCCAGGAAAGAAGTCGTCGACGTGAGGGATCACATCCGCAACATCCTCAGCGACACCGCAGATCCGCAGTCGACGCCAGGTGACGGGCAGTCACGCGCCAAGGTGGACGCCACACAGGTGGCTCGCCTCGAAAAAGAGGTGGCGCGGCTGAAGTCGGTCAATCTGGGGCTTCTGCACCATTCCCTAGACCTCCAATCACAGGTAAAGTCGGTAGAGATTGAGGTGTCGGCCAAGCAGCAGGAGATTACTCTCCTAAAGGCGTCCGCCGATTCGCCAGTTGTGACAAGCTTCGTGACGGCGGCCATTCGCGAGCACGCGGCGCTTCGTCGGCAAAGCGAGCTGGCACTCATCCAGGCGAAGCGTCTGCGCATGCAGCTGGCGGCGACGGAGGCAAATTACCACGTGGTCGCTAACGAGGCGATGAGCTACAAGCTGGGCGCCTACCGGCTCTACCGCAAGTACGTCGATCAGGTCGTCGCCACGGTGGACTACCTGCGTTGTGTGCAGCGTGCCAGCAAAGGCTCTCTCTCTCCGCATCAGGCGGAAATCATGGATCGCCGGCTGGGCAAGACGATCTCCGACCTCGGCAAGTGCTTTGGCCGAAACAAAATGCTGGCCATGCAACTCTCAGACGCGCAAAACGCACTCGTGACACTGGAGCAGCAGCTCTCGTTGCGGCGCATGGAAGAGGGTGCAGCTAAAAAAGACGCCATGGACGTCAAGCTGCAGGAGGCGCGAGTGCGCTTGCGCGATCTCGAGCGGCTGATGGTGGAGTCCAAGGAGGAGCAACAGTATCTGCAAGGTAAATTAAGCCGAGCAGAGGCAGCAAACAAAGACCTCAACGCCGAGGTGGCGAGATTGGAATTTGGCAACCTCGCCGTTTCCCCTCTCGACGAGCAGCTTCTGGCGACGCTCCTGCAGCTCAAGGAGAGCGTCTTTGACAAGACTGTGGTGCCGCCGCTCTCCATCGAGACACCGAACTTCCTCCGTCGCGGTAAGACTGGTGCGAGCGGGGTGGACGACGACATGGCGATCCGCGAATACACATCTGCCATTACGCGCCAGACGGAGCTCGCCCAGCAGTGTGCCTCCCTCAAGAAGCAACTGGCCGACGTGAGCGCCGATCATCGACGCGCGGAGCAGAAAATTGCCCAACTGCGTGAAGAATTGCAGCAGTGCGGCGAAACGGCAACGCTTGCCCAGCGGCAGATCGAGGAGGAGCGGCAAAAGGCGACCCTGCGGGAGGTGCGGCTGGAACGCGCGTATGAGACGCAGTCCGACGTCGCGCGACGGGCAACGGAGCACAACGTGCGGTGTCTACAGGAGATGGTCCAAAAGAAGGAGCACATCATCGAGTCGCTCCAGGAGCAGCTGTCCGCCGAGCGGCAGAAGTTCACAGAGCATGAACTCGACGAGGCAGTGCGCATGGAGCGGCTGCACGAGCACATGTTCCGCGAAAACACCGCGATGGTTGAACGCTTCAAGAACGCAATTGAGACGGTCGGCGACAGTCTGCGCCAGACGAGTGACAGCGCAGAAGCGCCCCCGCCGCACCTCCTCCTGCCCAGCTCTGGCAACGGCGTGGAGGAGCAGCTGACGGCGCTCACGGCGGAAACGGTTCGCTTACGCCAGCAACTGAAGGAGGCCCGCACCACCAACATAGTGCTTGAGAGCCAAATAGAGAATCAGGTGCACCAACAGCTTTTCAACGCCGCAACACCCGCACCAGCTGCGGCGCAGACCGACGCTCAAGCGCCGCGAGAGGGCAACACAGACACTCTGATGGGCATCGTGCGCAATCAAATGGCCATGCTGGAGAGCCTCCGACAGCGTGAGCTGCACCTGTCCGAGGAGCTCGCACGCGAAAAGGCGCAGCGGGCCTCCGCGGAGCGGCAACTCGACGACGCGCAGCGCCAACGCGTGGAGCAAGGTGGCGCGCTCCAGCTCCTCTCGCAGGCGACCGGCGCATTCTACGGCGGTGGGGTGGACGCACCGCTCGTAAGTGAGTTGCGTGCGCAGAACGACTACTTGGAGCAGGAGCTGCGCGGACTGCGGCGGGTCTTGGAGGAGGAGCGTGCCCAAGCGCGGCGATTTCAGATGGACGCCGCGGAGTGGAAGGCTCACCTCGACGCGCTACAGGCGACGGTGGCGACGCAGCAGGTGGAGACGGAGCGCGCGCAGCACCTGGCGACGCTGAATGAAGGATTGCAGACCGACCTCAACGCGGTGAAGGAGCAGAACGACAGGCTGGTGTTGGCTGCGTCCGTCCTGAAGCAAAAACTCATGGAGGAGGCGCACCGCAGTGGCGAGTCAAGCCGTCAACACCAGCAGGAGATTGCGCTGGCGCAGCGCATGGGCACCATCCAACAGGAGTCCGCGGGGCACATGAAAGTCCTCGACCAACGTATTCGCGCCATCCAAAAGGAGTTGAACGATCGGGTGGAGAAAGAGCGGTCAATTCTTGAGAAGAACACCGAGTCTCAGAGACTTGTCTACCAGCTGCACCAGCAGCTTCGCGCAAAGGAGCGGGAGGTGATGGAGCTGCAGGATCAGCTGCGCATGCGTGGCTCTGCTCCCCTTTCACCAGCACTGCGCAAAGCTACCTCCCGCTCGTCTTCGCCGCTAACGGAGAGCAGAGGTACACAGATGCTGTCCACGACAACCCCTTCCTCGCTGCGAGGCAAGGAGAACGTGATGGCGGGGAGCAGGACCACCTCTGGCACAACACCAGCTGTGACAGCACAGCAACCGCAGCAGCAACCGTCTGCTCCTTCTGCGTCGACACCCCGTCCAGAATCTGACGCCGCTCCTGCCCGCACGACGCTCGCGCCCATCTCCGCGCACGACGCTCTTTTGCAGCCCCAAATCGCTGGCCTCGTGCAGCGTGAGACACAAAAGCAGCAGCGCGACAACCTCGCTGAAATCTCCACGCTGCGCTCTCGCGTGCACCGCCTAGAGAAGGACGTCGAGGAGGCAGAGGAGCAGCTGAAGGGGGAACGTGAGGCAACACGGCAGCTGCGGCTGCAACTTCGCCAAATTCGGGAAGGACAGGATCGCAAGGAGCGCGAGTACGCGACGCAGCTGGCCGCCATGCACCACAAGCGGGTCAATGCGGAGTCGCAGCTCAGCCGACAAGGCGCCGCTGCCGGCACAGTTAAGTTGGACGCATCCCCAGCCCCAGCTGCGACTGCCGTTGCTTCACGGAGTGAACATGCTCTGCAGGAACAGGTGGCCTCACAAGAGCGCACCATTCAGCGGTATCGTCAAGAGCTGGAGGAACTGAAGCAGACGCGTGTGACGTCCACGCAAAACGTTGAGCCCGCCTACTTGGCTTCTCCATCGGATATCCGCTCCCACGTTGTAGAGGTGCGGCGGCTGGAGAGCGTCATTGACGGGCTGCGGCGCCGTCTCTCTGTCGAGGGCCCTGTTCGAGAGAACGAACTGCAGCAACGACTGTCTCACGCTAACGCCGTTGTGCAGCGCATGGCGGCAGACTTAGCCTCGGTGCGCGGGTTGCCTGTTAGCGAAATCGAAGCAATCTACTGCGTCACCACGACGACGACCACCACCTCTTCCACATCAGCCTCCGGCATCACACAGGAGACGACGGGTGAGCTCCGCAGCGAGCTGCTGCGAAAGAGTAACGAGGTGCTTGACCTACGCTTTAAAGTTGAAAACTTGGAGCTGCAGCTGAGTCGAGCGCAGAGACACTTGAGCGAGGTACTCGCCGTGGACGGTGCTGCTGCTACTACTCCAGCGGGCGCGAAAGGAAAGGGTGATACAACGACCACCACCTCCGATGTCCAGGCTCTGCACAATTTAATCGAAAACCTCAAATTGGTGATAGAAAGACTGCAGAGCGAGAACGCGCAATTGCACTCCGCCGAGGTGCAGTCGGCCCGATACGTCCGTCAGTCGCGCGAGCTGCACGACCTGCAGGAACGCGAGCGACGCCTTCAAAGCCAACTTCAAAGCTTGACCCAGCAGTTAACGCTCGCACACGGCTCGTCCAAAGTCGGGATGACGTCTCCCTCACCCTCCGCTGGGCCCGGTGGCGACTTGCACCGACGTTTGGCCACCGCGCAGGCAGCAGCGGAGCAGTACGAAGCGGAGCTGGACGAGCTGCGCCAGCGCCTCAGCGCAAATGACCGCCACGTCGTCCGCCCTCTCGACCCCACGCAGAGCGCCGCCACTTCCCCACGTTCTGTGGGCGTCGCGTCGGCGTCGCGTCCCACAGTCCCACCACCGCTGCCGCAGTCCCGCTTCTCACACAGCCACCGACAGCCCGGCTCGGTCGTTTCTTCCACTAGTGGGCCTCTGCAACGGCGACTGAGCTCTAATCGGCTGAGCAGGGCAAGCGACTCTGGCCCTGATGACCACGGCTCCTTGCGTCACCACCACCTCGACCAACATTGAGGATGGACGCCGCACTCTTCTCACGCTTTGTGGCTCCTTCAAAGACCAGTTTTGCATTCCCTCCCAAAAAAGAAAAATGAGATGGCTTTTCCCTTTGGGGCTCAACTGATCACATGCACTTATCAACGCTGGCACCCGCACACGCTGTTGCAGCTTCTTGCCCAGACGTATGCATTCAGTCTCGCGCTTAGATAGAACTGACATACCTATATATACCTATATGTATTCTTTGGCATTTTTTGCCTTTCGTTTCTTTGCTTTTACTTACACACAAAACGTGTTGGTGTTCTCTTTTTTTATCTGCTTTTCTTCTAGCGCCTCTTACCTGCATATATATATATATATGTGTGTGTGTGTGGTTTTGCGGTTTGTCTAGATGAGAGAGAGCGGTTCTGCTGAATTGGCAAAACGAATACACCAAAAAACGTTGAATAACGTCAGCTCACATTTGCATTCGATTGAAGTTTACGACGTGTTTTTCTTCAACGCGTTTATTTCTCAAAGCGCTCCGTTGTTGCGCACGAACAACCGGACACGCTGCTTCTTGGCATGAGAGCAAACCTCGTTTGAGGATTTTCGCTCAAAAAAGGCAAAAGATAACACGCTTTTCCCGTCTCTTACTCTTCTTCCCCCCCCCCCTTTTCGCTGTTTGTTTGCCCTTTAACGCCGCTCTCTGCATACCGGAACTGCGCTGTCCTGGTCTCGCACGCACTCACGCAACTTGATGATTGTGTAGGACAGAGCATTAGACATTGTCAAGCTCAGTGTGACGTTTTTGTTTGGTTGCGAGTTACTTCCGTGTGCGCATGTATTAGTTGGCCTTTTCGTTGACCCAGTCGTGTTTTTTTTTTGGTATAAGTGCCAACTCTATCTCCTGCTATCTGTTTCGCCTCATTATTGCCTTCCGTTTTTCCTCCTCACTTCGTTCCTTAGCCATCTTCTTTCTCTCACTCGATCAACCGACTCGGTGCTCTTCGTCCGCCATGAGCGCTCTCTTCGATTTCGAAACCATCTTGTACGTGCTGCTGCTCATTGTGTGCGCAGCGACGTACCTGCGTCAGTTTCGGCCCACCCTGTACCACCGCGATAGCGCACAGCTGTACAAGAAGTTCCTCTACAAGTGCAGCGTCGTAGGCGACCGCCTCTCCCCGTGGGTGTCGCTCTGTTGTCTGATTTTGGCGTTTCGGGTCATCTTTGTGTATTAGACAGGCAAAAAGACTTCTGCACCACAACACCCCCTCTCAAAAATAATAATAACTAAATGCTGGCTGCACTTGGAAAACAGGCAAGGCCGTTAATATACATAAAAGTAAGCGGTGCCGTGGAAAAGACAAAACTGCGTAGTGTCTAATGAGTTTTTTCTTCTTCTCTCTTCCCTCGTTTCCCGATAGCTGCCTCCCACGCTGGGATGTGCTTACCGGTCCGGCGATGGCTTCTTGCGTTCATCATTTTTGCCAAGGCCGTTGAACGCAGAATAACAATAGTTTTTTTTCTCCGCATTTGCATCCTTGCTGACCTTCCCCTCTTTGTCTACCTCTTCAATTTTGTTTCTCTCCTTACTCGGAAACACAACAGTCAAGTGTTCGTACACTTCGGTAAAGGAGTGTCTTTGTGTTTTGCAACGAGGCAGTGTAGCACGGTCTCTTCCTATTCATCTGCTTTTGGTGACTTTTCTTAGTGGCGTGGGGTACAATTACTGACACCTCGCCTTTCTTCTTTGTGTACTTCCAGTAACACCTTGCTACTGCCAAGCATCGACTGCTACCTAGGCGACAGCAGCAGCAACGACAAAAAAAAAACGTCAGTATCGATAAGAAAGGCTGATTTGCTCTGTATTCCGCAACACGCGCACACACGCGCATTGAAGGAATCGGCTTCGTAAGCTTATCTTCTGTACATTATTATTGCTATTGTAAGAAATACCTAAGGATTTAGTACTAGTCTATCGCCATCTTTCGTCAATTTGTAGTGTGCTCCCTTTTCTCTTCGTCCACCACTAAACTGCGGTGTTCGTTTTAAAATTTGCTTCCTTTTTATCGTGGCTTTGGCTTTTTACAAGACTCTCACTTGTGTAGTAGGCACTAATGTTCTACGCACGATCTCTGCTAGGCGTTTTTCGCAACACATCGCGGCTGCTCACCATCAGCGATGAATACATCCCCCGCGCCTTCCCGGTTAAGTCCACTACCGGTCTAGCCGGCGTAGCGGTAGAGCCGCTGTGGAAGCCCAAACTGCTGGCCGCTGCCTCGGAGCTGCAGGCCTTCCTCACCACTTCCGACATCCCTCCTGAGTCCACGTACTACAACGTGACCATGACCCTAGTGAAGCGCATCAACTACGGCATCAAGGAGTGCCAAGACGATTGGTGCACCTTAGAGAAGAAGTTCTTCTGGGGGTGGCCGGTGGAGTACATACTGCAGGTTACCTGGCGTGAGCTGGAGACGGCGCAGAAGTGGAATGAGTGGCGCTTCTGGGAACTGGACCCGGAGCAGGTGAAACGCGTCGGCCGCGAGGATCAAAACATTGGCAAGGAGGGCATCGCCTACAACACGCCGTGGGAGCAGGTCGTCCGCGAGGACTTCGACAAGCGCAAGAAGGCACTCACGCAGGAGGAGATGGCGGAGCTGAAGCGCATGGACACGGAGCGCATGGCGCGCGAGACGGCCGCGTACAAGGAGCGCAAGGAGCGCATTCGCGACGATCTAGAGAAGGCTCGCGGCGACATGCTCAAGAAGTTCCTGAACAAGCGCTACGCCGTTGACAAGGACCTGATGCGCATGCAACCCGGAAACATGTACACAGGGAAGAAAGCTCAGGACCTCATCGACGAGCTGCGCACCTCTGCCAAACAAAACCCTCCCCCTGCTCCCAAGTAAGAAGAGAAAGGTACATCCACGCACGTGCACACAAATAGAAGCATCGATGGAATTCAAAAAAAATAAGAATACTTTTGGAAGCCTTGAACATCGTTGGCGAGTGGTGCTGTATAGTTGGAGGCAAGCGAACGACGCAGCGCAGTGAAATATAGTTCGCTATCTAGCTGTGCTTTTACCGTGGCAACGCAAAACGCGACATCGCATCGTGCGATTGTTTGGCGTAGAAGTTCTGTTACTAGATGTTCAGGATGGAGAGGTGCAGAAAAGGTGTTGCAGAGAAATTATGTGTGTGCTTCGGCTTTCCTTTATCCTCTCTTGAGTGTAGGTATGACGACATCACACACAAACGCAGACGCGAGTCGGCGAAGAACGAAGCGTCATTTTTTTTCTTGAAAGCAAATTAGCAAAAAGAAATGACTCATATGATGAAAACAGTGTTAGATCTAATGACTCTTTTCATCGACTCGTCGCATTGCGTGTGGGATAACGGAAGGTGGCGTCATGATTGCAGATGCTGTCTTGGCGCCTCGCTGCGGTCAAGTGCTTCACCGCCGGCGGATTGCGAGTACGCGCAACGTGACTCTATTTGGCTAGCTTGTGCATTCCTTTCTACCGCTTGCGTACGTGGTTGGCTTATATTACTGTTATTAAATACGGAAAGAAAACACGACACGAGCATGAGGGACTTTCTTTTTAAAATTCTTTTCTTCTTTTTTTTTTCCTTCTCTCCCCTTACGAGCTTTGCGCTTTATGAAAATTTGCGCTCCTAACATTCTTGGGTCCCCTCCCCCCAAAAAAAAAAACGCGCCTGGCAAAACAAAACTACAATCGCCCCCTCCCTTTAAAAAGACTCCCCACATTCTAACGGGCTCGATTAAACTCTGTTTCTCTTTTGCCACTTCTCTGGGAAATCCTCCTTTTCTTTTCCACTTGTGAACCAGATCGATACTTCTTCGAAGCGCAACACGTGCTTCCTTACCTGCCCGCCTTTTACATATTGTTTTTTTGAATTGATACAGTGACGCCTTTTTCTTCGGTACCGTTACCGCCCTCTTTTTTCTCTGGTTCTGCCGTTTCTTGTCTTGTACAATCTCACTTACCCTAATTCGCGATGTCCTTCTCTGTTCACGCAAAGGCGTTCGTGCCGCCGTCGTCCGCTGCGTTTTCGCCCTCGCACCTGCGCGAGACCGCCGGCGCGGCGAGCGCGGGTGCCAAAAACTGCGTGTGCGTCGCCTTTTATGAGAACGGCCGGTGCCCCTACGGAACCCACTGCGAGCACGCCCACCGCTTCTCGGAGCTGACGCAATCGACGCAGACCAAGCTGCTCGGTAGCGTACCGGTGGAGTCGATTCCCGCGCACTTCTTCGGCTACGCCAACACGCGGGAGGAGGCGCCGACGGACGCAGCGGTGACGACGTCGCTGAGTGCGTATGGCCACTACAGTCCCACGAAGAGCACAGAGGTGGACCGCACGGTGCCGACGCGTCGTCGTACACCAGGCAAGAACCGCCTCTTGGTCGTGTCGCACATTGGGCCGCAGACGCCTGCGTCAGACACGGCCTCTGTCTCCAGTCGCACCTCGAGCAGTGTGGAGAGTCAGCGCCTGAGCATGAGCGGCGCGCAGGCGTCGAAGGGATCCTCTTCCCCCACAGCCGCCGCCACGATGACGACCACGAGCTTTGATGCGGCCGCCTTCAAGATGCACCTCCCTCTGCGCTGCCGCTACCCCCATCGCGCTATTCCTGGCACGTACTACGACGTCCTCGCCCTCCCGCGCGACGTCCCGTACGCGGACATTATTGCCAAGTACCGCGCATGGCAGAAGGACGGCTTCAGGCGCATGCGTCTGGTCGACCCTGTCGGTGCCGAGGCGGTGGACCGCATGATTGTGGAGGCCCGCAACGTGCTCGGCAACCCCGCCTTGCGTGCCGCCTACGACCAGCAGCTGCCGAGCGCGGAAGTGAGGCAGCAGCCGTGGCCGACCAACCTTATCGGCGCCGTGGGCGGGGGTGGTTGCGGGGTAGGGACAATGAGCACCATCACGACTCCTAGCAAGCGTTGCACGCAGGGCCAGTCGTCAACGACCTCGTCGACCTCCGAGGCGCAGCACGGAGGGGAAAGCTCGAACCCTCGTCTGGGCTTCAGCGGCAGCAACTACAGCATCTACCACGCTGACATCGTCGCACCCGCCGTCACCATTTCCAGCATGCGCAGCGGCTTCAGTGTCTGATAAAACGCGGTGTGGCGAAAGGTGTGTGTGAGAGAGAGAGTGTGTGTGAATGTTCTAGCGTACCGTACAGCGTGACGGTGCACCTCATTAGCGAACGCGGTGGTCGAATGCAGAAGTTGGAAAGGAAAAGAAAAGCAAAGACCACCGATAGGGAAAAATACTCTCTACAGCAGCGTTTGGAAAGAAGAAGTCGACGTGACGATCCTCGTCTCAGCCTCTTTCTTTCAGGAAAGACGGGACGAACATGTTTCCTCCCTGCATCTCCTATCCAGCAATGCCTGTGCTCTTTTCTTCTTTTCTTCTTTTTTGTGTGTTCTATTTTAGCAGACAATGTCTTTTTCAAGACACTAAAAAGCCGGTTTTCCACGTTCTCTCTCCTTTTTTTTTACCACCATCTGCGGGATTTTTTATTTTTGTTTCCCACAACTCTCGTTTGAAGAATGACCGATACTCTCTCGACGAATCCGTGGAGTCTCCACAGTCGTCGGCCTCTCTGCGCATTCTTTGATGTCTTCCTTTTCATTAATGAAAAGCGGCCCCGAATACCTGTGTGGCGATTCTGTTCGCTAAGAAGATAATTATCAATCGTGCTGAGTACGCGAAAGAAGCTTTTCCAGCGTCGAAGCGGAAGGGGCGTGAGAGGATCAAGAGAGAGTCAACGATGCCTTTAGTATGTTTTCCCTTAGATTTCACCTTTTCGTTTCCCTTTTCTTTTATGTATCACTGGAATATATTTGTTTCATTTTCCCATTAGAGTTTTTAACGATTTAGAAGCACGTTGTCACATCGTGCACTTCACCGTGGTGTTCGAGTAAGCGCGTACACCTACGAACAACAGAAGTATGCATTGTTTAGCCGTAACGGATATGTCTACACTTTTGTATGTGCCTCTCTCTTTGTACGTGGTTTCCTTTCTATCGCCTGATGCATACGTATTCCGCCATTTTTCCCGGTTTGTTCTTAGACGCCTCATCAATTTTTTTTTGTTCTCTTTCATCTTTTGCTTTGGTTATGTTTCCTGTGTATTTTTCTCTCTTTGTATTTCTCTTCACCTTCTTGCACATGCACCCTTGCACATCACAATGGAGCACGTTTGCGTACGCGCTTCTCAGTTACCGTTTTTTTTTTTCTAACCCTTCCCTCCTCGCCGAATACCACCTTCGTGGAATGCTCCTATCACATGCCTTGGAAGATCGAAAGAGAGAAGGATTATAAAGAAAAACGGAAAAGCGAATGAGCTGCCTTAAGAAAGAAGCGGAATAGAGAGAGCAATGCGAAGCGAACACCGCATTCATTGGAGATTCCGTGCGCGATGAACGCGAGGCTGACGGGTGTGTGTGGGTGACAGTTGCGTGTCTGATTTGCGACGGCGCCGCAACAAGCCACGAGCAACCGTTTCCAGTTTATCGCCAGAATGCAAACACGAGGTTTTATTTGACGCCTAACCTCGGTATTTTAAAATTGTATAGCGAACGTCGAGAGGAACCCCCACATCACTTTCCTCTCTTGATCTTTCCTCCCTTTCCTTTTCGTTCTTCCTACGAACGCATCCTAACACCCGCTTACGCATTCTTTTCCATTTACGCATCTTCACCTTCGATTAAAATAACAACGAAAAAACAGAGTAGATCCGTGAGATTCCTTTGTCACGCAGCAAAAATGGCCAAGAAGACCAAGTCTAAGGTGGACACGATCAACGCCAAGCTTCAGCTGGTGATGAAGTCTGGTAAGTACACGCTCGGCACGCAGCAGGCGCTGACGACCCTCCGCCAGGGCCGCAGCAAGCTGGTGGTCATCGCCAGCAACTGCCCGCCTGTGCGTCGCGCGGAGGTGGAGTACTACTGCACCCTGAGCAAGACCCCGATCCACCACTACTCGGGAAACAACCTGGACCTCGGCACAACGTGCGGCAAGCACTTTCGCACCTGCGTCCTGTCCGTGACGGATGTTGGTGATTCCGACATCACTGCTTAAAGAATGAAAAGTGAATCTACAGTCTCTCGCATTTTTTAATTTGTAGTTTTGTTCTTTAGTTTTTAAACACACGAAAAGAAAAGCAGGACCAGCAACACCGTCTAACTCGCCTTTTTCTCTTTACCGTGCTTCCGCACATGGGCGAGTGACGAAACGGCCGTTAGTTCAGTTGTGGCAGCTAACCGTCCGCTCTGGTCGTGCCTTGCGAGCACACGTGCCGCACGACTTCTTCCACACTTCACGCGCGTGTGTAGACGTACAGTAGGTAATCCACACAGCCAACGTGTGCATTGAGAAGTGTGAGCTGTCCTTGCGCGATCAGCACAGCATCGTCGTTGTTGCATACGCGTGCGAAGAACCGCCACTTTTTCAATGTGATGCGCGGGGATTTCACCCTCATGCTTATTTATTTATTTTGGAGCTTGCGAATGGAGTGACCTAGCCTGAGAATTATTCATCCTATCCCTCTTTCTCCTTTCCTTTTCTGCCTTTTCCCTTTCATTCTCAACTGCTAGAATTTAGCAGCTGTGCATGTTTTCGCTTTTTTTATTCTGAAAGCTTGCACCAGGAAAAATTCGCCGGAAGATGAATCGAAAGCTTCCTGTTGTACACTCCCCCTTACTCTTCTCTCCCCTCCAGTCGACCTCTCTCTCCAGGAAAGGCTGATTTTTTTTGTGTTCCCCCCACATCGTACTCTGTTTACCCGATACGTGCGGGGTTAGCAGCGTCTTCTCTGATGACTTTTCTTTTCTGTTTCCCTCTCTTTTTTCCGACGTCTTCTATTTCCTTGTGCCACAACGTAGCGGAGCAATTACCGCGAGAACAGATACACGTGCGACACACTCAAGTGAGAAAAGAAAGAAGAAAACTATGCATATTGGCGCTCAGCGGCTTCCATACTTTAGTCTTTCTCTCCACACACCAGTAAGCGCCGGAGTACAAACACCAACAACGGCGGTCCGTTGAAATGACGTCTACTACACGCCGCATCAGCGTTACGTCCGAACAGCTGCAGAGTGACACCTTGCGTGCCCAACTCTTCAGTGCGTGCTGCGCATACGGGCTCGTAGAGTGGCTCCGCTACGATGAGGACCCCAACTACAACACGACAACGGTGCGCATTCAGTTCCAGAAGCTGTCCAGCGCGGACCGACTTCGCAATGACATGCACCAACGCGGTCAGGCGTGGCAGGTGGAGAGTGAGGCTGCGACGCCGTGCGTCGGGTCGGACGTGCTGCTCAGCTCCTCTGAGGCTGTCACCTGTACGCGACTCAAAGCACTCGTCTCCACACTCCAGTGCACCGAACTAAGCGGTGCAGGCGGCAGCAGCGGGACCGCAAGCACGGCAGAGCCCACCCCCACCGCGTCCATGGCCACCTTTGAAGAGAAAAGCTTTCTACTGCACGGACGTGGCACCACTACCCGCACCACCTCATCGCGGGTTACGGCGGAGCAAGAGGTGGCCCTGTGGTCCGACTTTGAGCAGCAAGCTTCTGCCCTGCGTCACAGCTGCCTAGGCCCCTACTGTGCCGTGCTGCACCTCGCCTCTGCGCACGACGCGAATGAATTCCTCCTGCAGCAGCAGCTCGCGTTGGCGGAACGACACGGCGTGTATGCGATGCACGTCGGCACAACCGCGACGTCCCCTCTGGCGGCGGCGCTGCCAAAGATGCTGGCTAGGCACGCTCTCTCCGACCGCCCCGTCGACGGCCGCGTTGTGCGTGGCTACGTCGTGGCCATGCCATCCAACACGTACTGCGCGGTGGACGCCGGGCTCTACCCCTCGGTGGAGCAGGCTGCCGCGTTTACCCTCGTGAACACGCACACGAACTTTCTGAGTGTCTCCCTCGGGGACGAGGTGCAGGTGCAGCTGTCCGCCGGCGGTGGTCTCAGCATCGCAGGCGAGGGCATGGTGGGCGGCAAGCTGCTCCGCGTCTTGGTCGCCTCGGTCTTTTCCACGCGGCGCTCCGTCGCAAAGGTGCAGCTCCCCTCGACAGCGGCGCGCACGCTGCGCACCTCCAACCTTGCGCGTGGCTTGCTGAACGTTGCGGCGACCCACCAGCAAAATGCAAGGCCTCCCGCCCCGCCAAATGTTGCTAATGTGCTGCGGCGCAACACACCCACGACGACCGGTGTACGACCTTTAAGTGGAAATGCAGCAAAAGCGCTGGCCAGCAAACTTTTCAAGCATATCCAGGAAAAGAAAATGAGCGAGACGGACGGAGGTGGCGTGTCTGCGGAGCGCATCTGCACCTACCCGGCGGGGCTCAGCGTGTACACGCGGCTGCTCGTGCGAGTCGAGAGGATCGAGGAGGATGGACTGCACGCCCGCTGCGTCGCAGACGCCGACAACTGCGGCTACACCGGCCCCGTTTTCATCCCTGCCGACCTCGTTCCATCGGACACCGTCACCACCTCCACAGCCACTTCTCCTGCTGGTGCAAGCATTAGCGACACGAGAAGCAGCATCAGCGGGAAGGGCTGGAAGTCGTACGCCGTGGTCGGCGAGCGGATGCACGTGGCGCTGCTCTATATGGTCGCCGTGGGTGGGAGCGCCGCCACGATGCGCGGTGTGGCCTCCAAGAAGGAGACGGACCTGCGGCGGGCAGCGGTGGCTGCGGCGCCGAGCCCCACCACGATGGAGGCGATGGATGACGCCGACGGATCGCCCTCCTCCTCGTCTTCGGTGATGGCCGGCACCTCCGTCACGGCGGTCGCGATGTTGCAGCTGTCGGAGGGGGACCTGGGCGTCCCGCCCTTCAGCGCGTACGCTCGCACGTTTCCGGCGTATCTGCTGCGTGCAACGGGCGCCAACGCCTCGGCGGCGCTGCGCCAGACGCCGCTGGTGCTGCCCGTGGCGGACCTCGGCCCACTGGATCCGTCCGCCCTCACCACTTCGCCCGCCACGCTCACTATATCAGAGGTTGTGAACGACGTGTCGCGTGGCCAGTACGCCATCGTGGTGCCGTACTCGGTGTACGCCGCCCGCCAGGCGGAGCGAGCAGCGGCGCAGGAGCGTAAGAAGAAGGCCGAGGTGGACGAGGTGAAGCGCCGACTTGCCGCTGTCATGGGCGACGAGATTCTCGAGGTGCTAAACGATGACGACAGTTCCGATGCCAAGCGTCCACGCATGGAGAATTAGCGTGGTTTGTGCTGTTTGCAAAACGGCTAGTTTTCTACCTGTGCTCTGCTGTGCTAGAGACAAGGTGCGCACATGGACGCGCTCCGCCAAAAGGAAAAAGAAAGGGACCACCAAAGAATACTGTCTTTTGAGCTTCACTGTACAGGTGAGAGAGTACACGCTTCGACGTGTCATGTAAGATGCACTTGTGGGAATGGGCAAAGAACCCGCCACGTACTGTTGGAGGCTGTTCTTTTTGGTTATGGCTCGTCTGCTTCCTAAAGGTATTTCACTGCTTTTCCCCTTTCTTGACTTCTTTCATCGTCTCCGTCTCGATCTCTTTGATCCCCACCTCTCCTGTCTCACCACATCGGAAACCCCCTCCTCCCTTCTTATCACACGCACGGCAGGTCCTACGTCCGCATCTGGCAGGCACGCGTTGAGCGGAAGTGAAGGCAGTGGCCTCATTTGCTAGACGTTTTTCTTTCTTGTCTGCGTCTTTGTGTGTGTGTGTGTGTGTGTGTGCGACTGGCCCAACAAGTGATCACGTGATTCGCTAACGCACACAGGAAGGCAACTGCGTTAGCCTCCTTTTCTTTTCTGTTTGCACCCTTTAATTTAGCTGAGTTCTCTCAAGGCGGGAAACTCTTCTCCCGACTTCCTCCTTACCGCCGTCGAGGCAGTAATTCCTTTTTGCTTCTTTGCACACTGCTCTCAACTGTCGTCGAACAGTGTTCCACAATCGTTCTTTCTCGTTCTTTGTTTTCTTCTTTCCGCGGCAGTGACGTATTTTGCATGAGTGTCGGGAACGCTGTTTTTGGTCGCGACGTTGGACTGCTCTCTCGTTCCTCGAAGCTGCCGAAGCTTTTTTTTCTCGTTCTTCACCCCCCCCCCCCTCTCTCACGTATCGCCGGCTTTGGCTCTGTATCAATAAATGAAACTTTTTGTTGTATGTTTGTTGCTACTGCTGCACCTTTAATTGGGCTTTTTGTTTCTTTATTTCCTTATTGGCTTGTTCTCCATTTACTGAGCGCAGCTTTATTTAGTGGGTTCGCACTGCAACGGCTCTATAGCTCTTCTTCTTTTCTTTTTTGCGTGTGCACGAATGGACGAGGTCAGCCTGGACACACTTCTCCTTGGCGGCGAGTGCGATGTGCAGTGGGGCACGCAGGGATCGTCGACGGTGCACCGCACCATCGAAATCCATACAAACAACCTTTTGTACTGCTTCGACGAGCCGAAGAATTCCATGGCGAAGCACGCCAAGGAGAAGGTGTACTTGGAGGGCTGCCACGTCGTGGACGGCGGCGCGTACAGCGGTGAGGATGAGCGGCTGCTGCTTTTTCTAGTCAACTACGACTATGCGGAAAAGGTGGATCTTCTCGGCAACCGCCGCGCTTACATTTTTGCCCCGGGGAAGGACAGCCAAGCAAACGCGAGAGCCACCACCGCCGAATTACCTGGTGCAGACTACGCAGTGCAGCTCTTCATGACAGACAAGATGCTGAAATGGCGTCTCCTGCAGGCGATTCAGCGCGCTTCTCAGGAGTATTCGCACCTTTTTTCCGATTCTCCGACTGGCAACGGGCTCGCTGGTGTTGGCGCACTGGGGGGCGGTGGGCGAGCTTCGTTTGCTCATGCCAACGTGCCAAACCGTTTCGAGTCCGAAGTGTTGTACCACGCCCCACCAGTGCACACGAGGCAGTCCTCCGACATCAGCGTCCTGTCGGATCACGAGGTGCTGCAGCTGTCGGATGTCCTGCGCGAGTACGACGCGATGCAACAACAGCAGCAGCAAAGAGTGGCGAATGCCAGCCTCTCGTCGCCGCTCGTTGCACAGGAAGATGTACGCAAAGCAGCCGCTGTGGAGGAAGTGTTAGACGCGGATGAGGAAGCGTGTCTGCCGGACAACATCGTGGACAGCACTCCCGCTGCCGCTGCCACCGCCTCTTCCTTTGCTTCTGCTATGCCGGTTCGCCTGCAGCACTCCCCGCTGTACGACTCCTGCATCTGCAGCGAGCCCGCCAATCAGATGTGTGCGGACTGCGAGGCGGCCTTCCCATCGTGGTGCCTTTTACAACCCTTTGGCGCCTTTGTGTGCATTGAGTGCATCGGCGTGCACCGCAAGCTGTGGTCGAACAAGTGCCGCGGCGCTGAACTGGACTTGTGGCCTGCGGCGGACATCGCTTTTATGCACACACGTGGCAACGCCGTCGTGAACGCAGAGCTGGAGTACTACGTGGCCTTCCCGGAGGACAGCGTCGAGGCGGCCTTGCGCGTGGACCCGCCAGTGAAGCCGGTCGCCGCGTTTTCCTCCGTTGATGTTCGTGAGTCGTACATTCAGTGGAAGTACGACGAGCAGCTTTTTACGCAGCGGCGACACCCCAGCGCGACGCAGCCGCTGCCGCCATGTCCAGACCCAGTAGGGCTCGAGCAGTCCCGCCTGTCCGCTGCATCAAGTGGTGCTGCTGTTACTGCTACTACTGCCGCCGCGGCAGCACGTGACGGCCAGGGGTGCGCCAACATCGGCCTCCACACCTCCCCCACACAGCAGCAGCGGGCGCTTCTCCGCGACGACGGTCCGCCGCGCTACACGGGGCTGCTGAATGTGGTGGTGAAGGAGCTGGTTGGGCCGGAGTCCATCACGGGGGCGGTGTGCGTCTTGACAAACGGCTTTCAGACCCTCCGCACGCACGTCAGCCGCCAACTGCTGCACATGCACCACTCCACCGCGTGGGATGCGCACCTGCAGCTGGGGATTGAAAGCGCAGGGCGGAAGCCCATCTACTGCACCGTCTACCGTGGCAGGGGTGAGCTGCTGGCGACGGGTGAGGTGTGGCTGAAGGAGGAGGTCTTTCGGCCCGGCACCAGCTCCATGTTTGCGGTGGCACTCACGTGGAGTCAGCTGCACAAGCGGGCGAGTCAGCGCAACGCGACGGAGCAGTGGGAGATCACGTTCCTGACGTCGTATCAGATGCTCCTGTAGCGGAGTCTTCCACTTCTATTTCTTTTTTTTCCCTTTCTCTCGCGTGCTCCGCTTGGTACAAGCGGTAAGCGCGCACCCACAAGCATTACGCTTTAACACGATTTACCAAACACCTCAATTACAGACTTTGCCTTTGATATCCGCCTTCACGAAAGAGGCAGAGCAGGGAGTCTATCGAAATCATCGCTGTTGTTCGAATACCAATCAGGCCATCGATGTACACGCTTCTCAGGAGCTCACTAGTAAACGCGCGTTTTCCTTACGTCCGGAATCGTTACCGTGCGACAGGTCATTTCGTTTCCCTTCTACTCCGCTCCACACTTTTTCTTTCTGTCCTCGCCTTTGCTCCCGTCGTTTTTTTTTTTCCTCACGCCACGACCTTTTGCTTCACCGGCTACAGTCAGAGTTGTCGCCCACCCTCATTGTCACTATCATTACCTTCATCATCATCGTCATTGGTGTCTTCAATTCTCGCATCGAAAAGGTTTTTGTTATCACGTGAAGTTTTTTGTTGTTCGTTTCTCTCGTAGAGAAGAATACGGCTGCAATTGCACCTCTTTCCGTATCTCGCTTTCTTCGTATACCTTTTTCTGTTGTTTTCGATAAAAGACCTTTTCTCTCGTCGAATTGAAATTTTTTTTCCCTCTCTTTCCGTACAGCTTCATACCATGTTTCTCACCTACACTTTCGCGCCCATCTGGGCTGGTCTGATCTCCCTCCTGACCTTCCTCGTTCTCCGTCACTTCGATCCTGTGGATTTGAACCAGTACACGGAGAAGATGCACGGCGTTCCGCCGGTGGCGTGCTGCCTCGCGGTGCTGATCCCCCTCGTGGTCCTCGTCGCCTACGATTTCGCGCTGAAGCTGGGCCCGAAGCCGTCGCGCTACAGTATCAAGATGTGAGAAAGTGCACGTGAGTGGGAGAGAAAGAAAAGAAGTCAAAGTCTGTCCATATTGCAGGAAGGGGCAATTGCCGTTCTCTGCTGCACAGCTCTTGCTTTCTCTCTTCCCCCCCCCCCCCTCCCTGCCATGCACTCTCCCGCTTCAGGGCGTTCCTGCATACGTGGGTAAACAACAAGAAAGGGAGTCGTGTTGCTTTTGGTAGCAGCGCGCAGCTTTCGGTTGGTGTGACTCGATGAGCGTGTGAGGGACGACGCTACTCAAAATAATAACGAAAGGGAAAATGGAGGCGGTACAGGTGTTTGTACGTGTTGTAGCGAGTTTAAAAGCAAAAGCAAAAGAAAAACGCATCTGGTCTAGCCGGATTTGCCGTTTTTTGTGTTTTTAATTTATTTTTCCTCCAAGCATCAAAAAGGAAACGAAAGTGATTTGTAACTAACGGCCAAAAGAAAAAGAAGGAAACACCGTTTTCCGTTTGAGTACGTGCTTTTCTTCTTTCATCTTCTTTCTTCTTTGTTGCTCCATGTGTGGCGCACCAAAAGCGACGTTACTATCGCACGAAAGGAGAGCTAAGGCGCTACATGTAGGCTTAGCTTCCTTGAGAAGTAACCGCAAATTTTTATTTTGTTTCTTTCGGTGTCTCTCGCTTTTGATAGGGAGGTCGGAGAGCGGCTTCGGATTCGTGAAAGTGCGCATCACTTGCATTAGTTAGAATGAACTTTTTTCTTCACGTGGTAAGGGCAGTTTAAAAGAAGCCAAGCATCAGCCTGCTTCTTTCTCCCTGTTTGCTTTCTTGCTCCTGCATTCCGCGGCAAATTCTCCATCTTTCCTCCGTCTCTTGTCTGTCTGTCTGTCCTCTTCTTTTTTTTTCTTCAACAGTACCGTCGTTTATTTCTTGAGATTTACACTATTTATTTTTTGGGTGCAAGTTGTACTCACGATTCGCTGATAAATAAAGTAAACCTATTTATGGAGTCCGGGAAGATTCCCGGACCGGGCCACGCTCTCGCTCACTTATAAAATCGGCATTTTTTTTTACCTCACATATTTTTCTTCTTTTGGAAAACAAGTTCTAAATATATGACATCATGCTGGAGCGCATAATTTTGTTCAGCGTACATTGTGTGCTGGATCTCGTCTTCTACCGCATTCCGCGATGGATTCACGCCGTGTTCGTTAAACTGCCCGTCACGCTGTGGCAGCTCCTCACGGGTCGCCGCCCCCTCACCTACGCCCCAAGCACGGAGCGCCACATCGACGTCATCACGTCGCAGTCCGACCCTACGGCTGGAGAAAAGGTGATGGGACTCTTCGGCTTGCACACCGCCATGACATACAATGGCCCACTGTACAGTGGCCACATCCACACCGTCATCGGCGCCGCCCGCACGAGTCGCCGCGTCGCGTACGAGCGAGAGCTGCTCAAGGCGGACGACACGAACCCTATTTGCCTGGACTGGCTGAAAGTGCCGGAGCCGTCCCGCGCGAAGGGTATTATTCTCCTCATCCCCGGTCTAGGAAACTATGGGCAGTCCAACTACATTCAGCGCTTTGCACGGTGCGCGGTGCGGCACGGCTACCACGTGTGTCTGCTAACCCCTCGTGGCATGGGCTCCGCCCCGCTCACCACGCCCAACATCACGTGCGTCACCTTCACCGCCGACATTCGCCATGCGCTGCGCCACCGGTTGCAGAAGGACATACTGGAGAAGGAGTTCGGCGCCGCGCTGCCGCTCTTTGCGGTGGGCTACAGCTGTGGCGGCCTGACGCTCATCAAGTGTGTCGCCGAGGAGACGGCGGCCCACAAGGCGAGCAATGGCACCCTCTACGCGAGCGGCTTTCCGATTGAGGCGGTGGTGTCGATGATCGCGCCAAATGACACGTACGTCTCCGCCGAGATGCTGCGCACACGCATGGGCAAGCTGCTGTACGCGAAACCCATCTTTGCGGCCCTCTGCAAGTATCTGCGCAAGCACCGCAAAACGCTGCAGTCTGCTTCGGAAGGAAAGACGGAGAAGGAGAAGAAGCAGCTGCCTCTAATTCATACGGACTTTGACGCGGCCATGAAGCTCATTCACGAGCCGACGGATGTTGACATACACGTGGTGGCCACCCACTTCGGCTACCCAGACCGCTTTGCCTACTACAAGGACAGCGACTCGTTGCAGTACGTGGAGAAGATCCACGATGTGCCGCTGCTCTGCCTCAACACTCGCGATGACCCGATCGTCGGCTACGCCGTGACAAAGGCGGCGTGGCAGGCGGCGTGCAACCTGAACAGCAACACCGTGTACGTGGAGGTGCCCACCGGCGGCCACTTCGGCTTTGTGCAAAATTCGTTGCAAGAGTGGATGCACCCCTTCAGCTTCCTTCAGACATTCCCGCTCACTGCGTTGGATCACGTAGTGGCCTCGCGTCAGAGCAAAAAACAGCAGTAGAGGCTGCTGTGGCGACCGAAGCTGTGTGCTTTCCCCCTCCCTTTCTGTGTGCACTAATGTCTGCGTCTCTCTCTTATATATATCTTTTCTCGGTTGTGTTTCCCACGTGAGGCAGTCAAGACAAGGCAAGAAATGAACGCCAACCTCCGTTCTCTCAGGGTTTTCTGTCTGTAACAGCTCTTTTTTTCCCCCCTGTTGTTTTCTATTCAATAAAGGTACCAGTGCAGCGCGACGTGCGAGACCACTTGGAAACGTGAAGTGAAGAGGCACGTACACATCAGGTACGTCTGGTCAGTTAGCGTTTAAGCGAGAGGGTGTGCGACGTGCCTACATGCATAGAAGCGCATTTGCACGGACACTCCACGGTTGTACCCATGCTATACATTTTTGTTTTCTCTCTCACTCACTGCCCATTAACAAACAAAAAACGCGACTCACACGCGTGTGGGTGTAACGAGGCGCACATGTGTATGTATGTGTCCATGACTTTGTCGCTCGCATTTTTGTTTTTAAGTGTGTTTTTACTTAGGCTGACAGTATCTCATCGATCATTTACCCCTATCCTTCGTTTGCGGTGTCTTTTTTTGTAGCCTTGCTTACCACTGAATAGTCTCGCTTTCACTCATCGTTGTATTTCTCCTTTTGCTTTTTTTTTTGGAAAAAAAAGAGAGTGTGTGCTGTATCTTTTTTTTTCCCGTTAGCCTGCTCAGCGTCTCCGTAGCTGCTGACACCTCAATGACTGTTTGGGCTGCAGATGCGAGGAAAACAGATGATGTATCAGAAGGCGAAGTAGAACTGTTCCTATCTGTCCTAGCGTGATGAGGGAAAGAGGTCGGTGACGTGAGTGTTCAGTTGTCAGTTCGGTGCCTATTCAACCTGCATGCACCATGTTCCCTCACCAAAAACTCATATATGGCTGCAATTCAAAAAAAAGATCAGAAAGCGATAATGAAGTAGGAATACTTTTTTGGTGAGGCCTTGTTGCGCCAATACGGTGGAGTCTGCCACTACTCCCTCTGAAGTAAGAAAAGTGCCACTCTCTCTCGCTTGAACACACAAAGCCGAGTATGCAACGCATTTTGGGTTTTCTCCTCATCACAGAAACGCATCTTTATGTTGTGTGAAGTAGTGTGCTCGTCGTTGTGACACAATGCGCTCTTGACAGCAGCGTTCTCGTCTCTTTTTCTTTCCATTTCCTTTTTTTCCCTTTAATCTGTTGCTCTTTCTCCCAGTTTTATATATTTTTATCGGTCTTTGTACAGGAAGACTTACTTCCAACCCTAATCTTGCGAATACTGAGAGTCGGATAGTGCTCGGTACGAAAGAAAGTAGGAGCGGACTCGCTGCAGTCGTAACGAAGAAAACAATATACGTAATAACAACGGTATACGTTCTATATTGAGTAACTATAGCTTACCTAAAAATGCTTGTGAAAGTTCAACTTTTCATCCTCCACACCTTTGTCCATGTCTTTCTCTATGTCATCCCGCGGTGGGTGCATACGCTGCTGGTGAAGGTGCCCGTGACGGTCTGGGAGTGGCTCACGGGACACCGCCCCTACACCTACAGCCGATCCAAGGAGCGCCACATCAAGGTGATCGCCTCCCAGAAAGACACGGCGACGTCGGACCGGCTGCTCCGGCTTCTTGGCCTGACCTATGACATGATCTACAGCGGTCCGCTCTACAACGGTGACATTCACACCATCATCGGTAACCTGTGGCGGAGTAGCCGTGTCCACTACCTACGGGAGCTGGTGGACGGCTTTGATGGCAACCCGATCTGTCTCGACTGGCTGGCCGTTCCGCAGGGCGTTGCAGCGAGGGGTGTCATTCTCGTTATCCCAGGTGTGGGCAACTACAGCCAGACGCCGTATGTGCAGCGGCTGGCGCGGGATGCGACGTCGCGCGGGTTTCAGCTCTGCGTGCTCAGTCCGCGCGGCATGGGCTCTGCTCCGTTGACGAAGCCGCGCGTCACGTGCATCACCTTTACGCAAGACGCGCGGACGGTGCTGCGCGAGCGCTTCGGCCGTGATCAGATCCGCGCCCGCTTTGGAAAGGACCTGCCTGTCTTTTTGCTCGGCTTCAGCGCCGGCGGCACGACGGTGGTCAAGGCAATCGTGGAGGAGTTTGATGAGTTCAAGAAAGACCCCTCTCGCTACCCGGGGGGATTTCCGGTGAAGGGCATGGTCAGCATGAACGCGCCGTACAACATGTTCGTGCACCACGAGATCCTGGATCGCTGCGCCTTCTACTACCAACAGCCGATGGTCGTTGCAATGCAGAAGTACGCCCTGAAGCACGCCGATCTCATGATTCAAGGGTTGCCTGGTCTCCCATCGTTCAAGGACAGGGAGGAGCTGGAGGAGAAGATGGCGAAGTTGAAGACCGCCAACGACTTTGTCGAGCACATTATAGCTCCTCACTTCGGGTACGAGGAGGGTCCGGCAGAATACTACAAGGACGCGGCCGGCTTTAAGTGGTTGCAGAAGTCCGACCCGTCGCTCCCCGTTGTCTGCGTGGCGTCTCGCCATGACCCGATCACCGGCATCTCGCACACCGACGAGGAGTGGCAAGCCCTGACGGACCAACACCCCAACGTGGTGTTTGTGGAAACGCCAGTGGGCGGCCACCTCGCCTACCTGCCCAACCCAATCGACGTGTGGAAAGAGAAGGGCAGCTTTTTGACCGACTTCCCCTTGCACGTCCTCATGCACGTGGCGGAGAAGACGAGCAAGCCAAAAACTGCCTAAGCTGCAAGAGCCGCGCATGAAAGGAGAAGAACGAATGAATGAATGAGGAAGCACCCATCCCTGTGGGTGGGGCTAATTTCAAGAAGACTGCCTTCTAAAATGTTTTTTACTTCACAGCAAAGAAGAGAAAACAAAGCAGCTCAGATGCGGCGTTTATTGTGGCCTCCCGTTTTCGCGGTGCATAAACGCCAGCTTTTCATCCCATCTATTGATGGCCCTCCCCCTCCCTTCCCCCCCCCTTATGCTCGCAGCAGACGATTGCCGTGAGGACAATTCGAAGTTTCGTGGGAACGTTAAGCGGCGAGTCTGGTGTTTATCAGATGTGCTGGCAATATTGCTAAACTGTGTTCTGTTCCTTCGCGGAGCCACGTAGCTTGTCTTACATCCCGTATTGAAACCGAGTAGAAGCTGCGGCACGCTACGGAGCCTTGGACAACGGTTTGCACAAACAGTTCTCAGCGGCGTTGTAAAACCGACGTCTGCGAATGAAGGGCAAGCAGTTAGGGATAGTTCATTAGAATGTGTTGCTCAGCAGTATTCGAGCTAGCATTATTATGATGATTCGAACGCTTTCGTGGACGATCGCCACCTCTTTTATTGTCGCCCGTCTGTGCAATTCTCCTCTCCTTTGTACACTCCTTCCTCATAAACAGGAATTCTCTTTGTTCAATTTCTACCATTATCGTCGACGGAAACCCCTCACTTCACCCGTTCAGTGGAATCGGTTGTTGAAAAGAAAAACAACAACAACTGGTGCGACTAGCAAAAATAGCAAAGCAACAACCGATTTGTTAAGCGGTCTTTTTAAAGAACGCAATTCCTCTGTAGTGATGAACTTCTTCTCAAGCTCCAAGCCCCAGGCAGACCCTCCGGCGGCGGCTCCGGGGCCCGCCACCACCATCGGCGCCGTTGCTCCTGTTTCACAGTACCCCCGTACATCGTACAGCAAATGGGCCCAGGCGCTTGTGTGGCTGAACTGCGCTTCTCTGGTTGTGTGCGGGTTCCTGACCTTCGTGTTTGCGTGCATCAGGCCTAAGCGTGTGTCACATTTCTTCCTCTCTATCTACATGATGACGTTCGGCGCTCTGTGCGTGATGGCCGAGCTGCGGCTCCCCATTGCAGAGCGCATGTTCGGCATTCTGTGCACCAAGGCGGGCCTCGCGTACTGTTTTATCTTTGTTGGCACTCTCGGCATCTCATTTTGGGTTGGCACGTACGCCGGCGTCTTGATTCCCTTTATTTCTGGCATATTCAGTGTCGTGATTGGTGGCTTGTGCATCACAGACAAACTGATGAACCCGCAGGGTGCGGGCAGCACGCGGGCGACAGAGACCACTGTTGTGTAAAAGAAAGAGAGGGAGAAGGAAAACGAAGATCAAGCACCACAACAGAAAAGAGGAGGACCCAAAGCCATCATCACGACGCGCTCCGGCGTGCTCACCCCGTAACGTTTCGAACCCTTCGACGCACTCTTCACTTGTCCCTTTTCTTTAGGCAAGAACGGTAACGAAAGAAAAGGTGAAAAGTCGGAAGGGGTGAATCTTTTTTTTTTTTGTGCCTGGCCCATCTGGTCTACATATATTTCTACACTGAAGAAGTATCTTTTTGCTTTTGTTTGCGTAACGCTCTCCATCTACAGCTCGGCCTAAAAAAGAAAACGAAAAAGCAGCAACGCAGAAAGGCAAGCAACAATATCTTAGGAGACACGCCGGAATTCTTCTGACCCTGTGCTTTGTTGGTCCTCTTTCGCCCGGCTTTCGCTTTTCCGTTTTTGCGGGTCCGTGTCTTCCGAGCAACAAATCGAGGTGAATTGCCCAACTCTTGCGGACTTTATTTTCCTCCCCTTTTAACTCTTCCGTCCTCCGTCCCCCTCCCCATCAACCTAAACCCTTACCTTGACAGGTTTTTGCCAAACAAACACACCCACAAACACACAGCAACACTTGACGAACGGTAGACGCTATAGGGAAAAGAGATGAACGTAGGTAACGCCGCTGCCGCCCCAGCCGCCGCTCCGCAGGAGCGCTCGCGCGTCGTGCGAATTCTGGTCCTGGTTGACTGCGCTGTCCTCGTCATCTTTGGTTTTATCGCTTTCATCGGGAATCTCCTGAACTTCTTCGACCTGACCGTCCCGGTCCTCGCCATTTACATGTGTATCTTCGGCCTTGTCCTCACCTCGTGCGAGATGAACTTGGCGGCTAGCAAGACGTACTTCGGCGCCCTGCATGAGTGGCTTGGTGAGGCGGTGTTCATGATTTTTGTTGGAACGCTGGGCGTGGCCATTTGGACCGCCAGCCTCTTTGGCTTAATCGGCGGCTTCTACTCCATTGTTGTCGGTGCTGCAGTCATCGTGGACCAGTTTGCCTTTGGACGTCGGTTCCTGAACAACGCGCCGCAGCCGGCAGCGGCCGCATGAGCGAAACAGCAGCGACAACTGTGTTGTATACTTTCAACGCTCTAATTGACAAGAACGAGCCACCCGTAAAGGAGTGGTAAAACGGTTGCGGTTTCTCTTTTTTTTCTCTTCTTTGCTAGTTGCTTTTCAATGAACGATACGTAGTTGCCGCATATTTATATCTCCTTTTTTCACTTGCGCAATTTTTCGGTTGTTTGAGGCGACAGAAGGCATTTGCGAGAACAAGGTGCAGAAAAAAAGAACTCTAATGCTGAATGCAGAAGTGGCGATGCAGCACTTCGTTGTGTAGTTTTCATAACGTTTTCTTCTTTTCGCTTCACACGGCTGCATCCTCTTTTTCCCGCTTTTCCGATTCCTGCACACGCATTTCCTGTTTCCTTCTTGTAGGTCGGTGGTGTTGTTTTTCTTTGTCTTGCTCTCTTTGTCTTTCACTATCGCTATTTGATACAAAGGAAAACACAACGACCCATTTTCCTCGCAAGAACCATTAAAAAATAAACCAATCTTTTTACTAAAGAGTCAACAGAGGTGCAGAAGAAATGCAGCACAACTGCTGTTCTGGTGCTGGCAACTACGTTTCAGTTGCCAGATGGAATTTTTTTCTCCATGGAACTTCTGATCTGCTGGGATTGTGAAGAGTTAGCCCCTCCTTTTTTAGTCAATCGATTCCGCTGATTTCCTCAGTCGTACAGGTCACATTTGGGAGCAGACGTTTGTACCATAACCTTGTTGCTGCTGTGCATGGCTGACGAGATGAAAGGTTCTTCCATTATCTTTGAACACCTAACGCCTCTTCTTCTTTGTGACTGTTCACATTTATCGCTCTCTTCCTCTTTTGCGGCTCTTCGCACCTTTGACTACACCTTGGCACCTGCTGTTGCTGCAGCAAATATCGCAGCCGTTTCAAATCGGCTGACTCGGGCGTTTGAGCTGTGCTCTCTGAGTGCAATGCGCAGGGTCCAGCAACGGCTTCCTCGTCAGGCACGGCGCTCGAGCGCGGTGAAAAATGTCTACCGATCTCTGTGCACCTCCGTTGTGCGGTTGAGCGCCGCCCCCCCGCCCCCGCCACCGCCGCCGCCGGCACCTCCGACGAGACACATTGTTCCTTCAGTGGTGCCTGTAATGCCTGTTGGCCCTCCCGCACCGAACGCCACACCGAAAGCACCGAAGTCTCCACCGGAAGCGCCGAAGGCCGCACCGGAAGCACCGCAGTCTCCACCTGAAGCGCCGAAGTCTCCACCTGAAGCACCGAAGGCCGCACCGGAAGCACCGAAGTCTCCACCGGAAGCACCGAAGTCTCCACCTGAAGCGCCGAAGGCCGCACCGAAAGCACCGAAGGCCGCACCGGAAGCACCGCGGTCTCCACCGGAAGCACCGCGGTCTCCACCTGAAGCACCGAAGGCCGCACCGAAAGCACCGAAGGCCGCACCGGAAGCACCGAAGTCTCCACCTGAAGCACCGAAGGCCGCACCGGAAGCACCGCGGTCTCCACCGGAAGCACCGCGGTCTCCACCTGAAGCACCGAAGGCCGCACCGAAAGCACCGAAGGCCGCACCGGAAGCGCCGAAGGCCGCATCCACTTCTGCCCCCAGAGCGCATCACGCCAACGGTAAGCCATCCCAAATGTCACACAAGCCCACAGACAAAAGTGCATCGCCGTTATCTCGCACGGTCGTGGCAACGGGCCGCCTTGGGCAGTCATTAGGCCATGGCAAGGCAGCGGCGCCTCCTCCATCACCAACACCACCACCACCACCGCCGCCGCCACCTCAGCCGCAAGCGCCGACTTCTACAGCCGCGACCCCACCGGCTTCCCTAGTCGTTGCGTCCCTGCACGTCTCGATCGCTCCTCCAGAAAAGACGGAGGCGGACGGTTCCATGAACTCCATCAAGGCGGATGCGAGCGAGCAGGAGCTGTTTGAAGCGTTGCGTCCCTCGCTGTCGACGCGCGTGGAGGAGGCAGTGCGCCATGGCAAAGCCACGCACCCGCTGAGGGCGGTCCGCACCGGCGCCTCGCACGCAGAGACCGCGGAAACGGCCGCAGCAGCGACGCCTCCTCCTCCTCTTGACGAGTCTCCCGGCGACTGGTCTTCTGCGCGCCGTGAAGGGAAATTGCAGCCCCTGCCAATGACCATCGCTAGCAGTCTCAATCGGCACGAAATTCCCTCCGACCTGGGAGGCGCCGAGTCGACCACGGCGGATGCAGCGTCGTCACCAACTGAAGACTCCATCGAGCACGATAGTAACTTGTCAGCGAGGCCCAACGCAACGGAGGTGCACGAGACCCCAGTGGTCGAGCGCCTTCCTGGTGAAGTGTGGCGCGGTGTCATGACACGAGCAGCAAACACGGCACCGGCGTCCGAGTCGATTGACGAGCAGGACAGTGAAAACTGCATTACTGTGTCTGTTGCCGGTTCGTCGGTCATGCCGGGGCGAGGCCTCACCGTGCAGTTGCGTAAATCGTTTTTTGGCGCCATGGTTGCATTACAAGCCGTCTCGCGTGCGCTGGATGCGGTAGAGGCGCGCTGTGGAGAGATGATTGCAAACGGCAGCGACAATGGCAACAGCAGTGGTGCCAGTGGGACTACCCCACCGTCTCCCGTCACCGTTACGTGGTGCACGCTGCCGCACTGTACCTTCTTTGGCTCGGTGCAGTCGCCCGCAGAGTTCTCACTGAAGCAGCGCGTCGCCTACGTCGAGGCCAAGGAGGCGGTGATGCAGAAATTCCATCAGCTCGTACATTGCATGAAGGGAAAGGCACATTTTGTGGCGCTGGCGTCGTGTGCTGCGGGTCCCGTACTGGACCTCGGTGCGGAAATCTTCTTTGCGTGTCCAGAGCGGTATCTGCTGCCTGCGCGGGCGTCCACCATCACGGAATTCCGCTCCGGGCGGGCGACGGCGGTGCCGGCGATGTCCGTCGGCTTTCCTTTGACACGAGTCGGCTTCTACCCTTCGACTTGCACAGTCGCCGCACTGCAGCGCATCTGCGGCTCACAGTCGACCATCAAGTGGGTGCCAATTTTGCACAGTTATGACGCAAGCAGTCTTGAAGGCGTTGGATTGCTTCGCCTGGGGGAGCCGTCACCGTCGTCTTCCGTTGAGGCAGACGTTGTGTCACACGCAGCGGGCACCTTTAGGTGGTCTCTGTGGTGCGAGCGTGTTCTCCTGCGGTATCTCTGTCGCACTCCGATGCAGCGCCAGTGGGTGATGGAGAAGCTGCTCTGGAGCAACGACTTCCAGCGTAAGGTGCGGCCATCTCCGGCTGCCGTGTCTGGGGTGGACGCACGTTTTATGGAGACCACGTGGTACACGTACGCGATGAGCGTGTTGTGCCGGAGTGAGACCGCCCAAGCTGAATCTGAGAAAGTGTTCCATGAAGGCAACAGCAAGAAAGACGCCGCAGGAGACGTGGACGGTAGCGCGGCGCTTGTTCGAGCCTGTGTGGCCGCACCACCGTGCAGAGGCGCAGCCCACGCCGTGCAGGTGCGCCTCCGTTCGTTGCGACACGTCCTCCCTCTACTGCCCCACCGCCGCTTCCTCGCGTTTCCCTACCACCAAACGTCCTCGTGGGCCGCAAAGATGCAGGCGCTCACCGCCGCTTCCGAGTCGCCCGGTGCAGCGGTGCTGCTGGATTGCTCTGACAAGGCCGTCGCGGCCACGGTGAAGCTGGTGGAGACGCAGCTCGTGGCGAGTGCTGCGCAGCGAGGGCGGCTGCCGTATTTAAACGTTATCCTCATCGGCGAGGACGCTGCGGTGCGCGCGGTGCTGGCGTTGCTGCCCTGCGCCGCCGTCGTCTCCTCCACCTCCGCCTTCCATGAACAGGGCCACGCCTCGGTGCAGCAGGTGCGCCTCTTCGCCGCACCGCAGTGGCCGGTTGACCTGCAGCAAGACACGTTGGTGGCCGCGCTGGCGTATTTGCAGCGCAAGGAGACCCCGCACGTCGTGGCGGCCGGCCCAGCTCCGCAGCGCCTCTTACTGGCGTTGTGCCGCGAAGCGCTGGTGATGGCGCAGTCGTTGCCGGATGCCAGCCGGATCGAGTCCGCCGCTCAGGAGCACCTTGGACTGCGCCTAGGGCCCTTTGCGTTGATCGACGCCTACGGCGCTGCCACTCTTGCCTCCATGGCCGCCGCGGCAACGGCCGAAGAAGCGGCGCAGACCAAGGCAGCCGCTACCGCGCCCCATTCCGTGTCTCCCAACGCGCTGCTGGAGAGCTGCACACGTGCGATGGCGCGTGAGGGATTATTGGGCGTGCGCAGCGCTCGCGGTGGGTTTTACGGCGCTGCCACGGCGGTGGCGGGCAACGGCGGCGGGGCGGCGCGCGTGCTGCGTGACGCCGTCGTCGATACCTACGTGCGTCACCACGCAAGCCCGGCGGAGATGGCCGACCGGCTGCGCGCAGCCGTGCTGAATGCGGCGTGCGAGCTGCTCGTGCGTGGTGAGGTGCCCGGCGTGGAGGACGTCGACCTCCTCTCGCTGTCGACGCTCGGTTGGAGAGAGGAGACGGGCGGGGTGCTGTACCAGGTGGACCAGTGTGGCGCGGAGGGCCTTCCGCGGCTGGTGCAGCTTATGTTGTGTCTGTCATCTACCGGTGTTGCGCCGCATCTCGCACCGCACCCGCTGCTGTCTGCCATGGCAGCTCAGCAGCTGCGTTTCGCGAACTTGAGGAGCAGTGGGCTGCTTCCCTCGTAGTGGTGGCTTGCCTTTTCCCCTCCGTTTCTTTCACTGAATTGGTGGTTGTTGTTTCTCCCCTTTCGTTGAGTGAATTGACAGCACCATGTGCTGTTGTGAAACTCTGGATCGACCGGCCTTGAGCAAATGAAGACGGAAAAACTATGGTTGTGGTGTTGAGAGTCATTTATTTCTCCTATTT
Organism: Leptomonas pyrrhocoris; assembly: GCF_001293395.1. NCBI lineage: Eukaryota > Euglenozoa > Kinetoplastea > Trypanosomatida > Trypanosomatidae > Leptomonas > Leptomonas pyrrhocoris. Next base: position 674,739 of record NW_015438357.1, read on the forward strand.
CTCTTTCTCGTACTGGCTCGGTTTGTTGCGAGGCGGTTTCGGGGTGTACTTACAGTTTCGCTATCACAATCATCATCATCATCATATTGTATGATAATAAACCCGCACTTTCAAAAAACTGAAAGAGAACATAAAAGTTCATCGCGCTGGCGGGCGGCCCCAGGAAAGGAAAACCGTTTTCGCTTCCCCTTTCTTAGCGTTCCACTGGCATCTCATTGCAAGCAGAGAACACCCCCAAAAGGAATTAAACATACAAAAGGAGAGAGACATTCTACTCTTTTTTTTTGATGCGCAGAATGCGATATTTGTCTCCTCTCCGCCTTTCTTTCCCTCACGGAAATCCCTTTGTGTTCGTCCCACAGTAGGAAGCAACCGACGCAACGGAGTTTCTTGACCCCGGTGAACAAGGGAGAAGCTCCGTCTACTATTATTATTATTGGTAATTACTTCTAGACAACTGTCCAAGAGGTCTCTTATTGGCGGGATGGTGGCCGACCCTCTAGCGCAAATCCTCACGCAGGTGATCGACGATGTGAGCTTCTCGCAGACGCACACCGTCAGCGAAGACTTCCGGGTCTACCCAAAGTCTTCCATTGAGAGCGTGAACACGCTGCAGCAGGAGCAGCGCAAGCGCGTCGAACAGACCTACGGCGCCCGCGCCCCCTCACCCGACTTCCTCGGCTCACAACTTCTGGCGGAGTACCGCGGCGAGGCGGCGTCGCTGCAGCTGGCAAAGGAGTCCGGTGATCCAAACTTCCCCACCTCGATCTCGCGCATGACGAGTGAGCAGGGCAGGCAGTTCAAGAAGGACATGAAGCAGCGCATCCACGAGTGGGAGTCGACGGTGCGCCAGGCGACGGGGCAGGCGGACGTCTTCCCTGATCAAAAAGCGTCCCTACGCTCCATCTATGAGCTCTACCGCGCCATCAAAATGAAGGTGCTAGGGGTGGAGCAGTCGGTGGCGCCGCACGGGGGCGGGACAGAGCCGTCCGTCGCGGTCCGCGAGGTCTCGCAGAGTGTGGCGGCGACTGCCCCGGCGACTTCGTCTGGGGCTGGAGGTGGAGCTACCGCCGCAGGCAGCCGCGGCGAGAGTACACGGGACAGCGGCACCGTCGCGAAGGAGTCGTCTGCGTCAGCCAACGCCGCGGCAGCGAAGCCGGCGGGCAGGCCGAGCGGGGTGGCGGTAAGTCGGGCATCTTCAACGGCCAGTGTTGCCGGGTCGACTTCAAGCGCTGTATTGCCGGACTGGATGCAACGAATTGAGCGGGTGCAGCTGGGCACCGACGATGTCACCGCCATGTCCGACGACGCGTTGCAGACGGAGAAGCGCACCTTGAAGCAGGTGTTGCACCGCTTTGAGAGCGATTTTGAGAAGTTCAACGGTGTGCGTCCTGGGCGGCACGACCGGCACGGGTTTACCGGTGAGTACCACCGCTATGGCGAGCTCAAGAACGAGCTGACACGTCGGGCGCAGAACAAATGAACCCCTTTGAAGGCGAGTCCTCTTTTCCCCCAATATTTCCTCTCCTTCCGCTTATTGCTCTGCTTTCCCTGCGTCACTTGCGTTCGTTATAGGTGTTTCGATTTTTGTTTGTTGCACGAGCACTGCTGTCTGCGCTCACTTCTCATTTCGCGGCATCCCACTCAGGTCAGTAGCACTTCTTGTTTGTTCGTAGAGTACCTTATAATTCTTCCACCTCTTTTTCTTCTTCTTGCGCATATCCTTTCAACTGACGCCAGAGAGGCAAGAGCTGCATACAGAAGAGCACAGGAGTCTCGCACGTACGTGCAACGATTTACGCCGACGTCAGCAAAAACCTCTTTCGTGTTTTCGTTTTCCTGCTTTGTGCGTTCTATTTTAAAAGCCCCTTTGTACCTCCTCCCATGTACCTCAAGTACTTAGCGTTTGTTGCTTCTCTAGTCAGCGTCTTGACCCAGAGTAAACCGTGGCGCATGTTGACGGCTCTGTTCCCCCCTCCCCCTCCTCCTCCTCCTCGAGAGTTGCATGATGAATTTTTGGATAACTCCAAAAGGACTCCAGTGAGCAGCTCGGCTGGAATACCTGTCTTGTTGGCCGACCGGAAAAAGTGAGACACCTTTCTTTGCGCCCCACGCTTTTTGTCCCCCTCCTGTGCCGGCAACTAAAAAGCCTCTCCGGCAACTCATGCAATTTGAACCCCCACATCACACATATCTGTGCACTTCTTTTCTCTTCTCTCTTCTGTCTTGTATATATATTTTTTTCCTTTATTTCCTGTGACTGGTATTCGGTCTCATGCATCTATTTCTCTTATGTTGTACTCACCTGACAGCACCAAACAGAAGAAGATAGTTTTTAGCCATGCAGCGCAAATTCAACAGCACCAACGCACAGGCACTCGCCGTGTACCAGGCGCTGCAGCAAAACGGCAGCCTTGGCGCCGCCCTCGACGACGACTCCCCTACCGGACTGTACCTCTCCTCTAACGCCCCAGCAAACGGCGACCTGTCCTTCCCGCCAGCCCTGCTGGAGCGCCTGACTAAAGGACTCGACAAGGGTGGCATGGGCAGCATGGTGCTCGACCCGTTCTGCTCCTACGACTACGCAGACCGTCGTCACATCCGCAACTTCTCCATGTCCATCCCAATTCCGTTCAGCGCCTTCGACGGTATCCGGCGCAGCAAGCATCAGGTGCAGCTGACCGCCGCACAGGAGGAGAATGTGCTCAAGTCATTTGATAAGCTACTGAGCAGCGATGACGGCAAGAAGGCGGGCGGCGGTAGCAGCGGCGCGCTGGCGGCCAAAGGCGCGCGCGAGATTTCGGTGGCCCTGCCGTTTGTGAGCGCCTTCTTTGACCAGCGCTGCCCGGAGCTGCGCAACGGCGTGCTGACCAGCTCCCGCGAGGGCGCCACGTACCTCCTCCTGTCCGTCATCACTGGGCACAAGGAGTTGTGCGCCAAGTGCCTCAAGACGGGTGCGAACCCGAACAACATGTCGTTCTTGCGCGATGAGGTGCCCGCGCCGGGGGATATGTTCCACGGCTACAGCCCCGTCTTCATGGCGGTACTGGCAGAGCAGCTGGAGATTTTGGATTTGCTGAGCAGCTGCGGCGGCAGCGTGCACGTCTACGACCGCTGGGGCCGCACCCCGCTGCACGCCGCCATGGCCATGGAGAGCGTCGAAACGGTGCAGTGGCTGCTCGGGAAGGGCGCCCCGCTCTACATCCCGGACGGGTTCGGCATTCTGCCCGCGGACAACTGCGTCGGCAACCAGTTCGCGGACTACTCGATGCCCATGCTGGCCCTGCAGGCACCGCCGACGTGCCCGCCGCTGAGTTACTTCGCCGAGACGTCGAAGAGCTGGATCTCGCCCGACCAGGAGGCGGGCAAGGAGACGGACAAGGCTGGCAGAGGCAGCGGGGCAACGGAGAAGACCATCACGGCCTCCAGCCCTGCCGCTGCCGCAACCACGACTACAATCTCCTCTGCCAAAGCCGATGCCGCCAAGTTCGAGCTGTGCCACTGCCACTCCGGACGTCCGGCGGGGTACTGCGGCTGCGTGGACGACATGCTGGTGCGGTGGTCCCGTGATCGACTGGACACGGAGTGGAGTCCCGGGGTGGACTTCAGCGCACTGGCGAAGAAGCAGGCCGTCACCGAGGAGGAGCGAAAACGGGCCGCCTTCAATACGGGCAGTCGAGGCAAATCGTAGAATGTCCAAAAGGCCATCCCGGCAACGGCGGGGGAATCGGTGTGGTGGTGAGGGGGGGCGGCCTCAGCTGTCCCCTTCCTCTGCGCCTGCAGCGGCTCCGTTTCTGTTCGCATGCTGCCGTGAAAAAGAAGAAGTTTCAACGCATCCTGGGAAAAAGAATCGATGTGGGCGGTCGGTGGGAGTTGGAGTTGCGTTTCTTTTCTTTTGCTTCCCTCTTTTCTGCATGTTTGTGCGCACGTGTGTGAGCTTTGCTGGCCATCCCGCTTCTTTTCAGAACATAAAAAAATATATAAAGCAAAGAAATGCCGTATAATACACACGTAAGTAACTAACGAAAGAAACCACCACAACGAGAATCGATGCCAAACGCCATCCGTTCGCACATTTTCACAACCTGTCCTGAAAAAAAAAACGAGACATTACTCAGTGGCAGATCAACTTGTCTCGACGGTGAGATGAAGAAGTACACCAAGGCGCGTGAGGTGCCTCTCTCTCTCTTGAAAGAAAAAAATGTGGTTGCATTGTCAGGTGCATTTATCGAGCTTATGTTTGCAACGACGTAGCCTCTCCTCCGCATTCGTCGCGAGGACTTGTGGATGCGGGCTGACAGGACCAGCGGCAGCGTTTTGTCCTTCACCTCTACGCCTTGCCTTTCCTAAACTTCTGCTCTCACGCACCCCCTCCCCCCCACGCACACACGCACACTAAAAAAAAAATAAACATTGGTCGATTCCTCGATTATTATCATTATTATTCATTCGCACACGCAGGATTAAGCTCTTCTGTAAGCTTCTTTCATTTTTTTAATAAATACTTTTTTCTTTCCACAGCAGGTTTCTCTCTTTGTTTTGTTTGCATCTTCGCCTCTTTTGCTTTCTCGCGCACGCTTACACACTTGCTTCTCGTCAACATCGCAGCTCACGGCTGGTCTCTTTTTCTGCCTCGCAAGAATTTAAGTACACTTTTTTTCACTTCAGTTTTTGCGTTGCCTGGCTTGCTTCCTGCTGCATTAACCGAGTTTGTTCGTTGTATTTCTCAGTAGAACACCAATAAAGAACGAAAATTAGACAAACAGAGAAAAGACACGCCATGTCCACCATTGCCATGGTTCGTGATCCCGTGCAGGCGTCAGCCGTGCCCATGAGCGAGGCTGCGCTTAAGCGCGAGATCGTGCAGCAGGAGGAGCGCGAGATCGTTGATAACAAGTCGCAGGTGTTTCCGAGGTCGCCCGCGGAGCTGAAGACGGAGGAGCTCGTCCCGGAGACGCACCCTTTTGTGCACAACGTCTCCATCTGGACGACGGCGACGAGCTGCTTAACGCTGCTCATCTACCTCTTCTTCGCCTGGGTGCGGGAGGGTTACCGCCAGTTCTTCCCGAATGGCGAGAACCACGCCCGTCACGGCTACGCCCCCATTGTGCGAGACTTCGACCACTATTGGAACCGCCGCTTCTACCGCCGCATCCGCGACTGCTTCATGCGCCCGATTGACTCTCGCCCGTCCCGCGTGATTGGCGTGATGGAGCGCGTCTCTCACGACTACAACAACACCTTCACCTACACCGGCCGCGTGGTGCCGGCCGTGAACATGGGGTCGTACAACTACCTGGGCTTTGCCGAAGACACGCAGTCCATCACGCACGACGTGCTGGACTCGATCGACGACTACGGCCTCGCCTCGTGCAGTGCCCCACAGGAATTGGGGCAGAGCGCCGTGGTGGCCCGCCTGGAGAAGGAGTTCGCGGAGTTCGTGGGCAAGGAGGACTCCATCGTGTGCGGCATGGGCTTCGGCACGAACTTTCGTGGTCTGCCCGCGCTCTTCGGCAAGGAGGCGCTGGTGCTGTCCGACAACCTTAACCACTCCTCCCTCGTCAACGGTGTGCGCTCGGCTGGCGCGAAGGTGAAGGTCTTCCAGCACGACCACTTCGACCAGGTCGAGCAGCTGCTGCGCGACGGCGTGGTGCTCGGCCAGGACCCCAGCGGCGAGTACAAGCCCTACCGGCGCATTGTCATTATTATCGAGGGCATCTACAGCATGGAGGGCGAGATTGTGAACCTGAAGAAGTTTGTGGAGTTGAAGAAGAAGTACGGCGCGCTGCTGTTCATGGACGAGGCGCACTCCATCGGCGCCATCGGCCGCACGGGCCGCGGTGTCTGCGAGCACACCGGGGTGGACCCGCGGGATGTGGATATCCTGATGGGCACCTTCACCAAGAGCTTCGGCTCCATCGGCGGCTACATCGCATCCGACAAGAAACTCATCCACTACCTTCGCCAGCATAGCTCCATCGCATTGCACTGCGACCCGCTCGCGCCGCCGTGTGCGCAGCAGGTGCTCTCCGTGCTGCACGTCCTGCTCGGCAAGGACGGCACCGACCTCGGCCAGAAGCGCATCCGCCAGCTGAAGGAGAACTCTGCGTTTTTCCGCCGCGGTTTGATTGACCTGGGCTTTGTCGTGCTCGGCGACGACAGCAGCCCTGTCGTGCCGGTGATGTGCTACAACCTCGGCAGGCTTAGCCCGCTCTCGCGCCTGTGCCTGGAGCGCGGAGTGGCGATCGTCGTCGTCGGCTACCCCGCTACGCCGTTGCTGGAGGGCCGCATTCGCTTCTGCGTCTCTGCCTGCCACACCCGTGAGGACCTGCAGCACACCATCGACGTCATGAAGGAGCTTAAGGACTACGTCTACATGGACTGCACCAAAGTCAAGTAAAGTGAGGAAAGAAATCGAAGTGAGTGTCACTCTCCTTTTTTTTTAGTTGTTTGACCCTTTAAGTGTTTTTGAGAGACTCATCTTGACGAGGACGTGGAAAAGTAGGTGCATCTGGTGCTGTTCTGCATCCCTCTTTTGTTTTCCTAAGGAGGGAATCGCAGATACATGTCGGTACACACACACACTCACACACATCTTTGGATGTCTCTCCGTGTGCGCAATCGTTACATTTTTAGACATTTTCAGCACCGACAAGGAAGAATAAGAAGAAGAATTGAGTGAAGGTGGGCGTGACAAACCTCTTGAAGCGCGCATCTTCTACGTGTTGATCCGCCAACAAAGGAAAAAGAAAGGAAGTACGCAAACAGACACATTCACACGCAAACACACAAACAGGTAAACGGAATTTTTAGAAACAAACAGAATGGAGGGAAACAGTTAGCATTATAAAGCTTCTTTTCACTGTTTTATGCTTTTTTTCTGCTGTTTTGCACGGGTGCTTTGCACATCAACTAGCTCGTCTACCCTTGATCTCGCTTCCTGAAACTGTTATTTTATCACATAGGAAGAAAGAGAAAAGGAAAGAGGGCTGAGAGCTTTTGCTGTACAATTTTACGCGCCCCGTCATTTCCCTCCCGCTTAGTTTCTAAAGTAATGGGAAACACAAAGCGGAAACACTAAGGAAGCGTATAAAGGCGAAAAATGGTAGCAATTCTCGCTTCACCTTTTTTTCGTTAAGAAATATATTTATAAATATATTTATTTACGAATGTGAATTAGCGGATGATGGGTGGGGGCGTCTACGCATTCGTGCGTGCACCTCAACTCCTATCCTCCTCTTTCAGCATTGCCAGCGCCCTTCCTTTTTCTGATGGTTATGTTCATGGCCCCCCTTTTCACGTTTCGTGTGCGTGCGTGTAATGTGCAGTATAGACTTCTTCTTTTTTAAGTTGTTGGGTTTTTTTTCTTGCTCTTCCCTTCACAGCAGCGTTTAGTGGCTGTGAGAACAACAGCGCGTACGATTTGACCTCACTTCTCACTTCTCTCTTTTGTGTTTTGTTTTTCACAATTCACCCTTTCCCTTTCTCCATCTCTTTTTATTTTTATTATTACCACCATTACTGTTTTTCGCTTTCTTTTTTGCGTCATATTTGCTTGGTGACGTCCACCAAGCCACTCAGTGTCTGACTTCTTTTTTGGTTTCTCGCCATTTGCTTTTCTTGCTTTTACGTCTCAACACTAAAATATATATATAATCAATACTTGAACTACTTTCCCCGCTTTACTGGACCCGCTGCATCTGCAACGAAACTATTAAAAAAAAACTTGCCCTGCCATTCTCTTTTGTCTCTCATTTTGGGTACACAAGTTGGGACTTCGTGCGTCTTGACGGTTTTCTTTGTTGTGCGCGACCCTTCTTTCTTCGTCCCTCCCTCCCTCTCCCCCCGGTTGAAAGCGTCACATGGAGATGTGCATAGTGGCGGTGCAATGGAAAAGGACGGAAGAAAGAAAGAAAAGCGAACAGCGGTATTTGCGAAACCAAAGCAACGCCATCAGAAGGACCCACCGTAAAGAGACGGAATGTAATGTATGTGTGCGTGTGTGTCTGTGTCGTACATGAGTGCTTTGCAGAGGGGAGCGACGGGGCTACCGCTGTTTTTGTCTTTCTGGTTTAGTTGTTTTTTTTTTGTTTTACTTCTAGATATTTATGAGAGAAGCAATTATGAAATGAAACGGATAGCAATTTGGTGTTTTACGCGCGTGGGTAAGTGCTTTCGAACGCGGAAGCGTTTGTCCCTTCTAATTGGACATCGAGGACACATCCAAGACACGCTATTCGGGGCGTTGCCGTTAGCTGTCCCTCGTTGTCTGCATTGACTTGATTAATTTTCGCATTTTCCCGTTTCTTTCCTATTACTTCTACGTAGCAGGCTTCGTTCCTACGTTGCCAATCACCCAGCTCGGCATATCAGCGACCTCATACACGTATACAGATCTGTGTGCGCGCAGCGTCATTTTTTCCTTCTTGTTTGTTGCTCTCCGTTTTTTTTCCCACGGTCATTTAAGTATCTGCTTTCTTCTTGCCCAGAGTTTCTTTTCTCTTTTGCTGGAGTTGAACTCGAGATTTCGAAGTGCAGCGGTCTTGAAGATTGCCGGATAAAGGAGGCAAAGATGTTTACGAGGCAGCAACAGCAGCAGCAAAAAAAAAAATGACTGATGCGTACAAAGAGACAATCTCTCTCTCTCTTTGCATACCTGTGAAAGAAAAAAACCCAAACAGTCGAGCATCCCAACGTACGATGCACGAACTGACATGAAGAGAGAGAGCTTAGGTAATTGCTTTTTTTTTTCTTCTACGTTTCATGTTCTCTTTTGCTTTCTTCTGGTTCTTGTGGTTGATAATCACATATTTACTCCGTTCTCCTATTTTTCTAACCCTTTTTTTGTGTGGTGAATGTGTGTTGCGTAAAACACGAAAATATCTCCCCCCAAAACATTAGCGCATGTGACATTTTTTTGCTTGCCGTCACACACACGATCATCGTCACTTCATCAAATGCGAAAAGGATGCAACCCGGTGTTTTGTCAGCGTTGTGTGATTTTTTATTTGTTTTTCTTCTCTTCCATGTATGTTTTTGTCTTCATGTTTCTTTTTTTTCTCGTTTCGCCTGTATTTTCCTCCTCCGACAAAAAAATATTGTTGGGTGCATCATCAAAACAGAATTGTAACGAACAACAACCAAAAAGGAGTGGGACCTTGTTTTTTTTTTTGAACTGTACTCAACGCAGTTTAAAAAACAAACAAAGTGAGTGTCCATGAATGCAATGGCGGACGGTCGGTACGGTTGCCATCGTGGTGGCGATGGTAGATGCGCTATGCCGCGGCTAATAGTTCGTCGTGGTTTCATCGGGGTCGCGACTTGCTAAAATGTGTTGAGTTTGGTACTGAGGATCGACGATAGCGGATCGGTAACAATAATAGGAATAGGGCTTCCAGGTTGTTGTGAGAGGAAGAGACATGGAGGGAAGGGCCTGCGTCGTGTCGATACGACTCTCTTCGATTCTTCTTGCCAACAAGCCACTTTTTTCCGTCACGGCAAATCGAAGGTGGACGCACGCACGCACGCACGCACACCCCAGTACAATCTTTCGCCTCTTCCGCTTTCTTTTTTATTCTTGCAACAAAGCTCTTCTCGTTGTCGCCCATAGGCACACGTGACGAACGGCGTATTCAACGCACACTGTAACAAATCCCACCGAAACCTCCCCTTAAATAGAGTATTTGCTGCTTTCCTCATCCTCATGTGGTGGTACCTCCTCGCCTGCGAACTCGCCCTCGGCGCGCCGCTAGTAATGGCAGCGCTGTGGGCTGTGCAGCACGTGCCGCGGTGGGAATGGACCTCCTCGACGGTGCTGCTCACCGGGGGCAGCGCTGGGATCGGGCTGTCAACGGCTGAGGCCCTTGCCCGCAAGCGGGTGCCTTACCTCGTTCTCGCCGCGCGGCGGGAGGCGGTGCTGCAGGAGGCGGTGCAGCAGGTGAAGGGAGTCATTGCGCAGTGTGGCAGCCCCACACGGGTGTCGTACATCGTGATGGACGTGTCTGACGAGGCCTCCGTCGCGACTGGGGTGGCGCAGGCGACCGTTCAGTGCGATGGACACCGCATCAACCTCTTAATCTGCAACGCTGGCTTCGCCTACCCCGCCCGCTTTGTGGACAGCACGATGCAGAACGCCCGCCAGATGATGGAGGTGAACTACTTTGGGTGCCTCAACGTTGTGTGGAAGGTGCTGCCGGACATGCTGTCGGCGAAGCGCGGCCGTGTCGTGTTCACGAGCAGCATGGTGGCGCGCGCCCCCATCGCCGGCTACACCTTGTACAGCGCCACCAAGGCGGGGCTTCGCGCGTTTGCGCACAGCCTAGACATGGAGAACAGCTGCCTCGGCGTGCGGGTGCAGGTTGTGAGTCCGCCGGACGTGGAGACGCCCGGGTACGCGCATGAGAACGAGGTGAAGAGCCCCGAATGCGCCGCCATCTCCGCCTTTGGCGGGGCGACGCCGTTTTCTTCGGCAGCGATGGCAGAGGCGATCGTGCGCGGCATTGAAGACTACACATTTGATATTACGTTAGGAAGCGACGGCGCATTACTGAACTACGGCTGTGCTGGAATAGAGCCCGCCACGAGTGTGTGCGCGCTTCTTGTTCAGTGTACCATCGCCGGCCTGCTGCGGCTGGGTCTCGCTGTCCTATCGAAGCTGCACTACGGCATCGTGAAGCGCGTGCGTGTAACCAACGTGTCTGCCGAGGCGCGAAAGGCTGAGAAGCGCGACTGACGTGCATGCAAAACACGAAACGCAAGGGATACTGCCTCTTTTTTATCTCCTCTTTTTCACATTGTTGTGGGGACTGCTTCGCGATATGCGTCACTCTGCTGATGGCGATGTCGCGGCGTTACGAAACGACTTTTTTTACTGTCGCGCCCCAACAACAACAGAAAGGGTTTTTTTTTAAAAAGAAGAGACAGCGAGAAGGCGTTGGTGCCTGCGTCCGCCGTGTGTAGAACGAAACACAACTTGCATAGCTGGCTGTCCACCGTAGCGCTTTTGTTGTGCGCGGTGGCAAACCGATGCAAGGTGAATCAAAACTGTTTGTAGTGCCCTTGTAACTAATATTTTTTTTCTCGTATGTGCATGTGTGCTGACGCCCTGATGATGCCGGCCACCTCAACGTGGTATCAGCGTCCAGTACCCGCTAAGTACGGAAGAGAAGAGCGTGCAGCCTGTCCTCGTGTCCGGTTGGGAACTTATTGGCTCGGCGGACAGGTCTGGGTCGTGCACAAGCTGGAGAGGCCTGCGGCGGTTCACACGTTCGATACGGCTCACGAAAACGCGTGTCTACGGGTTATGAAAACCTGAAGATGGACCGCTGAAGTTATTTTACTACTACGCTGTGGTGGTGGTGGCGGAGCGCAACCCTGGCTAGACACAGCGCTTGTGTAGTTTAATGGAAGTGGCCACTTCGTGAGGAGTAACAGCAATGTTCTCCGTGTTTTGTCAGAAATGACACATATGAAGAAGAAAAAAAAGGTGCACTGGTGTGTTCCGTTTCTCTTGGCGCTACACAACTATCTAGTTTTAACTCCGTCTGGAGCTTTCTCTTGGTCAAGTAGGTTCACCGGTGGGTATGTGGAAATACGTGCGTGACAGCACATACCCAAACTCACGCATGCAGAGACGCGAGTTCATTCGCGCTACACACACACACGCACAAAATAAGTAAATGTCGTTTTACTTTTTCCGCTTTCCATCGATGTCGACGTGTGCGTTGACGCTGCTGGCGACCGGCAGCGCTGCCATTGCCTACGAAACATGGGTGGTATTGCGGACACGCCGCGGTGCCGTGCCGGTCTTCAACAGCGCCGCCGTCGTCCGTACGGAGGAGTCGGTCCGCTACCCCTGCAAACACTTCTGTGGCTTTGATGCGGTGGTGCGCAGCTACTATGTGCCTACAACTAACAAGCGCGAGAAGAACGCACGCTCTGACGGTGACGACGCCGCGCTGACCACCACAGCGGCGAGTTCACACAGCTCCTTTCCTGTGCGTTGGAGATGGTTTGTGAGTCTTTTCTCCAACAGCACGCACAAGGTCAGCGATGACTCCACTGTACCGGAGAACGAGGGCGAAGCGGCGTCGGTGCGATTGGTGGTGCGAGACGCGAAGGCGTCCGCGATGCTGCCGGACCGCGCCGCAGTAAACGACACAAGTGTTATTGCCGCCTCGCTCTGGCCACCACACACCTCGAAGTACGCCGCGCTGGTTCTGGAGCCATCAGCGAGCAATGACAAGGATAACGGCGGCCCGTCACCCCCACCATCGCGCTCGCCGCTGCGCCAGCTAATGGATGGCGCCACGCACCAATCACTCGTGCGGTGCAATCCACGGTCCACGCTGCTCCACATGGCGTGCGAGGCCGATCCGGCCTACCTCGGTGCCCCGTACCTCCGCGTGCTGCTGAGCGGCTTCCTCCTGCTCCCTCCGACGCTCTCGCAGCTCAACGTGGCGGTGCTCGGTGTGGGCGGCGGTTCCCTGCCGCTCTTTCTACAGGAGTACTTCGCCAGTCGTCTGCACCGGTGCGACTTGGTCGACGCCGAGCCGATGTGCTTCACGGCAGCGGTGGAGCAGCTGGGGTTGAAGGAGTCGCTGAACACTGTGGCCCTGCGGCAGGAGGGAGGCGGGGTGCACTACTACGTCGAGGACGCGGTGCAGTACCTGCGGCAGCGTGTCCACGGCCGTGACACGACTGCCCGTACGACTGCGTCAGGTCAGCGAGCAGTGGGGTTTAGTGCGAGCACTGTGCACGCCAGCACTCCTGTCTTTCGCGCGGCAGACTGCGGCATCGACGGCGCAGGGTCCTCTGCGTCCTCCGTTGTCTCACCCTCGACCAGCAGCAGGCGCCAGCATCAGCTGGACCTACTCTTTGTAGACTTGTTCGTGGGCAGCGAGTTGGACGGTGCCGTCACCTCGCTTGACTTCTTGCAGCTCTGCCGAGGCGCGCTCTCGCCGTACGGAGTCGCCGCGTTCAACCTGCCCGCAGCGGACAAAGTTTTTGTGCAGCGCTGCGGGGTGGTGTTCGGCGACCGCAACGTCCTCCGCATCCCCGTCCCGGCGAGCTCGAATGAGGTGGTGCTCGTGCGCGGTGGGGTGGGGAGTCGCAGCGACATGGTCGGCGCAGAGTTGTCGCACCGGCATCTCGTCCGACGGGCTCAGGAGCTGACGGCGCAGTATCGGCTGCCGTACGACCTTGCGAATCACTACCCCGTGTGGTGGCGGCTGTGGTAGGAGCCCGAATGCGTGTGCGCGAGGAACTTTTTGCGCTCTCGTCTTTGCATTTCTCTCCGTTGCCTTTTGAGTCTTTGTCGTCGCGGGGCGTTCCCTTCGTTGATGACCAGGAGGTGACGCGGGGAAAGGAAGGAAAAAAGGACGGTGCGTGAACACAGAACACCCCGTGCAAAAATATATACATATATAACAAGAACAATATGCGAAATCGATTGTGTTGTTGACGATGCACACCACATGCGCGCTCTCGTTGGTGTGTGTGCCTGAAAAACCGGCAACTTTTCAAAAGCAAGCAGAAAAAGAGAAGATAATTCGACGCGTTACGCATCTGCCTCACTTTGCTTTCGGAAAGGGAAAGAAAAACGTGCTCGTCATGTAGCTCTCTGCTGTTCTGAGTCTCTTCTCTGCCTTCTCCTCTTGTTTTCTACTCCTGTTACATAGCGGGGCGAGTCTTTGTTTAACTTGCACATGACGGAAACTCTTCTCTAGAATTCGAAGTACTCCCTTTTCACGTTCCTGGATGCAGCGCGTCCGTTTCACATTTCATCGTGCACTTCAAGTGTTATGCTATCGTCACAACTAACCGTCTCTTTTGCACGGAAGAAAAGAAGAATAGTCTTTTTCTTTTTTAAGAGAACAAATAATTAATAAAGAGGTACCAATGTCGGCGACAATCAAGGCTGCGCGCGCGTGCGCCTCTACGCTGCTCTTCCACAGCCTGCGCCTGCACGCGTTTCGTGGTGCGGTGCCGCACGTTTTGGTCGTGGTCGACCGCGTGCCGTGTGTGCAGCAGAAGGCGGTGGTGGAGGGCTACGTGCAGGTGCTGCGTACGTATCAGCAGCAGGGGGCAGCGTACCTCCGCACCAGACACGACGACGTGATGGACTGCACCAAGACGCAGACGGACGACTGCGCCCCAGCAGAGCACAGAAGCCATGAGGGGGAGTTGTTTATTGCGCTCAGGCCGAACGAGAAGACACCGTGTGGGTCTGCGGGGTTTACGACATCTGCACACCCTCCCCTTCTTGATGCTCCTTTCGGCGCTGATACGGACGCGGACGCGGCCCAAGCCGCTCCTACACCGTTGTCCTACTCCGTCATGCCTTTCCAGAGCGAAGACTTTCTTGATGTCATCAAACGTCTGCAGTGCTTCTTTCGCCACTGCGGCGACGGTCAGCGCAGCGCGCAAACGACGTCATCGACCGACGACTGCGCACCGCCCGCTGCGACAGTCGAACAGCCTCCATGGTGTGAGGAGAAGTTTGCGGCGGAGTACGAGGCGCTTTGCCCGCTGCTCGGCCCGTTGCTCTCCTCCTCCGGCGAGCCGCTGGAGAGCGACGGTGCGGCGGCAGCGCACGATGCCGTCAGCGTTCACCACGAGCGGTGCAGTGCGCTGTACAACGGTCCGCTGCGCGAGCTGCTCGGGTGCATTCTCGTTCAGCAAAACGCCTTCCAGAATGAGATGAAGCGCTACCGGCTGCGGTTGAGCCTGTTTGATTTAGGCATCCGCGTTGCGGAGCACTGCCACCTGCTCATCATGAGCACCGAGGCGGACCGCCTTGCGAAGGAGGGCCGCTACCGTGAGGCGCTGGAGGAGGATCAGGTCTACAGTTACGCGCGTTCGTGCGCCTTCCGCCCCGAGCAGGCGCAGACGCTGGCCAAGGCGATTTCCGACGCCATCGACCTGCACAGCTGGAAGCGTATTGCGGCGGATGCGGCAGAAGGTGCTGCCGCTTCAACCGACACGACGCAACCACCACCTCCACCAGCGTCGTTCGCAGAGGCGTTGCACAACGAGGAGCTGCGAGCCATCTTTAATCCTGGCGCGTTGCACTGGGGAGCGCCGACAACGACGACGACCACCACCACAGCAGCAGCAGAGGTCACCACCGATGTAGAGGCGGCGCTGCGCCAGCTCATCGACGGCCCCGGCATCCCGCTCTCCATCGTCTCACGCGACCCCGCCAAGGTGCTCACCTTCAGCGGCGGCATGGAGGACTGCCTCTCCAACACGGGCTACTACGTCGCGGCGTACGCGCCGGAGCGCAATGACGTGTGGCGCCACCGCGAGCGCTTCCATCTTGCCATGACGGAGGAGGCGGAGGCGGAGGTAGAGGCGGAAGAGGGCTGTGCACTGGACCTTGCAAAGGCGGAGCCGTTGTCGGGGGCCGGCGCCAGCACCGCCGCCTCATCCACCGTGGGTGTGCACGGCCGGATGAAGAAGAAGGAATACCTGGCGCTGCTGAAGGCGAAGGGGCAGAAGCCGAACAAGCGGCAGCACGACAGCGACGAGGACGAGGACGGGGCGCTGGGCCGCAGCAACGCACCAGCCGGCTCGTGCATCTCCAACAGCATCGGTGGCACCTTCCCCATTGGCGAGGCCATCAGCGAGTCCTTTGACCTCTCGCAGCTCAACGGCACCTGCGACGTGTTCGCCTATCCGGATGTGTTCAAGCAGGTGACGATGAGCCGTCCTGCGCCGTTTACCATGACGATTGCGAAGGGCGTCGTGACGCAGATCAGCGACGGGGCACCGGCGGAGTTTCTCGATCTGCTAAGCCTCGTCCGTCAGGTGGAGGGCGACTGCTACGTTCGTGAGCTCGGCATTGGCCTCAACCCGTACGTCGGTCTCGCACACGTCGTCAGCGACGTCACCACTTTCGAGCGTCAGTGGGGCATTCACCTCTCGCTGGGGCAGCGGCACCCCCTCTTTGTGAAGCAGCGGGTGCGCTGCAACGCCGACGGCAGCGTCGCAACGGGCGTGCACGTAGTGGGCCCGGTGCTGAAACGCAAAGCCGGTAAGTACCACATTGATGTGTTTATCGACGCCGCGCAGCTGAAGATGAACGACGTGTTCTCCATCGACTTCACGAAGGGCATTGCGATCCCGTAATACGGCGTGCGAAGGAAAAGGGCTACGATTGCGGTTTTTCTTTCTCTCGCTTTCCTTCGTCCACAGGCAGGTGAAACAATTTAATTAAAGCACGGAAGGGATGACCGAAAACTAAGTGGGAAGTTCGCTCACACGACTCTCGCGCGCTTGAAGCGCGCGTGATGCTTCTTTCCTTCCGATTCTCAATCAAAAAAAACTGTTTTCTTTTCCATTTCTCTGGTGCGTTTCGCTCCTCTCTTGTGTTGCCTCTTTTCCTTGCTCAAGAGCATCAGCGGCGCCAGAAGGTTCAATTCGGACCCTTTTCAGCAGATCGTCAACCAATGCAACAAGCGTGACCTTTTTTTTCTTTCTGTCTTGAAGAAATGAAAGGAGACAGCGCTTTCTTTTTTTTTTCCCTACGGACTGCAATGTTCCCGGTACGGCTGCGAATAACCAGCAGAAGACAGCGACGTGTTCTTCGTTGCGTTTCTCTTTGTTTGTTCGCTTGTCAAGCTTCATTCGTCCAATGATGTGATGAACAGCGGGTAACGCGTACGTTATTTTTTTTCTTTGTATTCATGTCACTTCCTTCTTTCTCCCCTCTTTCCTGTCTTGCTGATGTATTACACCACAGAAAAGCACGTACACCCTCCAGCGCGCACGCAGACTTTTACCTGTCAACACCTTTCCTTTATCCGTTTTTATCATAGCCTTTTTGGAACCGATTTGATACGTTTTCCATATTTTAGCTCCGGACCTGTATTTTGATCAAATCACGACACCTGTTGTACATTACCGAGGAAAACTTCAGTAGTCATGCGGTCCTGCGTCTTCTTACGTTCGGCTGCCGGCGCTGCGGCAGGTGCGTCCCTCGCCGCCTTGAAGGTGCTCCTCCAAGACGAGTGTGTGCTGCGCTACGACACCGCTTCGCAAGTGGCCGTTCTTTCAATGGAGCGCCACTCCCGCAAGAACGCGATTGGCGTCAACTTTCTCTCCTGCATTCAGAAAGTCATTGACGTGTGCAACGCCGGCGCGCCGTGTGCTGCGGCTGGACGGCCTGCGGACGCCGTTCCGGTGCGCTGCCTCATAGTGACGAGTGCCGTGCCCAAGGTGTTCTGCGCTGGGGCGGACCTGAAGGAGCGAAAAGATATGTCCGTCACGCAATCCCGCGAGTTTGTGCAGCGTGTCCGGCACACCTTCAACAACCTGGAGGACCTGCCCATCCCGACCATTGCGGCGATCGAGGGCAAAGCGCTCGGCGGCGGTATGGAGCTGGCCCTGGCGCTGGACATGCGCGTTGCGGGCGATGGGGCAGCTGTCGGATTCCCAGAGACGGGGCTGGCGATTATTCCCGGTGCTGGCGGCACCGTACGCGCGCCTGCCGTGCTGGGCGTTAGCCGTGCACTGGAGCTGATCTTGACCGCGGAGCAGGTCTCGGCGCAGCGAGCGCTGGAGCTAGGTCTTGTGAACCGCGTGGTGCCGGCCGGGTCGGCGCTGGACGCCGCCTTCGACCTGGCGCTGCGGATCGCAAAGAACGGCCCGCTTGGCGTGTGTGCCGCGAAGAAGGCGGTGCGCGCGTCTCTGGGCAAGACGCGCGCGGAGGCGATGAAGGTAGAGGCTGAGCAGTATGACGTAGTGCTGGCCACCGAAGACCGCCTTGAGGGCCTCAAAGCCTTCGCGGAGCACCGCCCACCGGCGTACGAGGGGAAGTGAGAAGACACGGGCGTTGTCGCATGCACATGCAATGATTGAATGCAAGCGTGCGTGTGAGAGCAGACGTTGTGCCTCTCTCTTAATGCGTGAATATTTCAACTGCAGTTTTTTTTCCAGTTTTCTTTTGGCTGTCCATTCCTGTCTGACGTCAAGCGAAAGAGAATAAACGTACGACAACCACTTTTAAGTGTGCATCTTCCGCGCTGACGCGACGCTATCGTTTTATTATTATTATTATTCTCCTCCATTTTTGTGGGAAACCAGTCACGCTTTGCTTCGACACGAAAACGACAACTGATGTCAACTCGGCTCTCGAATCGAAGGCGAATGATCACACCTGAAATAGCACCATTTTTCAGGCGATGGCTTTACTTACTCACACTGCTAAAAAAAGAAGCCGCAACAACAACTACCCGAAGCACCTGACCGCAGTCAGAGCGGCTTGTTAAGCCTTTTTTCTTTGTTACTCTCACCACGTATGTGAGTTTCACGCATGTCGTGGCTACTATAGAGGTAGCTGTCTTCGTTTTGCTGTCCGCCAAGGGACGAGGCAAGCGTGTGTGCACGCCGTCTCTTTGCCCCCTTTTAATGCTGTAAATCCCATTTCGCTCTCTTCTTCTTTCTCGCCGCTTCGTGCCTCTTTGGACGACGACTCTGCTCTTACTCAAAAAAAAAACCCCCGACCACAACACAATCCACGCAAACGTGAACACTTGCGTGCTTGCCACCCAGAAGAATCTGTAAAAAAGAATCTCAAGAACACAAGCGATCTCAAACGACGACAATGTCCGACTCTAACTGGAAATCTCAGCTGAGCGCTCCCAAGAAGGACACGCGCAAGAAGACGGAGGATGTGGAGTCGCGCCGCAACGTCAACTTCGAGGAGTACGCCCTCCGCCGTGAACTGCAAATGGGCATCTTCGAGAAGGGCTTCGAGCGGCCGAGCCCGGTGCAGGAGGAGGCGATCCCGGTGGCCCTGCAGGGGAAGGACGTGCTCGCCCGCGCTAAGAACGGCACCGGCAAGACCGCCTCCTTCGCTATCCCGGTGCTGGAGAAGGTCGACACCCATGAACCCTACGTGCAGGCGCTGCTGATGGTACCCACCCGCGAACTCGCCCTGCAGACGGCCCAGGTAACGAAGGAGCTGGGCAAGCATATCCCCGGCCTGGAGGTGATGGTCACCACCGGCGGTACCACCCTGCGCGACGATATTCTCCGTCTGACGAACAAGGTCCACATTCTTGTCGCCACACCGGGCCGCGTGCTTGATCTCGCCAGCAAGAAGGCCGTGGATCTCTCGCATTGCCACATCCTCGTTCTCGACGAGGCGGACAAGCTGCTGTCGCAGGAGTTCATGGAGATCATCGACGAGCTCTACACCTACCTCCCGTCCAATCTGCAGTCCATGCTCTTCTCGGCCACCTTCCCGGTGACAGTGAAGAGCTTCGCCGAGCGCCACCTCAACCACCCGTACGAGATCAACCTGATGGACGAGCTCACGCTGAAAGGCGTGACGCAGTACTACGCCTTCGTCGAGGAGCGTCAGAAGATCCACTGTCTCAACACGCTCTTTAACAAGCTGCAAATCAACCAGTCGATTATCTTTTGTAATAGCGTGAACCGTGTGGAGCTGCTCGCCAAGAAGATCACCCAGTTGGGCTATAGCTGCTACTACATCCACGCCCGCATGCAGCAACAGCATCGTAATCGCGTCTTCCATGACTTCCGCGAGGGTCACTGCCGCAACTTGGTCTGCTCCGACCTCATCACCCGCGGTATCGATATCCAGGCCGTAAACGTCGTCATCAACTTCGACTTCCCGAAGTTTGCGGAGACGTACCTGCACCGTATCGGCCGCTCTGGCCGTTTCGGTCACCTCGGTGTCGCTATTAACTTCGTCACCTACGATGATCGCTTTAACGTATACCGCATTGAGCAGGAGCTGGACACGGAAATCAAGCCAATTCCGGCCGAGATCGACCCGGAACTGTATGCCTCGTAGGAAGAAGAGAACATAGGCGGAGGAAACAACCGAACACACCGAAAGCGTCAAACCTCGAAGCCAGCCATGCAGCCAAGCGAAAGAAAACATCGAATCGTACGAAGAGAAACGCGCGTGCTTTCGGGGTGTGATGAGAAGTGGCACGAAGTCAACAAACCATATGCGGACGATGGGAAAAGGGTGTAGTAAAACGATTAGGGTGTGGGGGACACGAATGGAAAATGACCAGTTTTTTTTTTGCGCTTTCTCACAGCAACTGCCGAGACAGTCTTTGACTTCTCTTTTCCTCTTCCTTTTTTTCCGTGTTGTTTTCTTCTTTTGGTATCGATGCCCATTTTTCTTATCGATGTGTTTGTTTCCTCTCGAAACCCTTTTCCCGCTTCTCGCACAGAGTAAGAGGCACATGGGACAGAAAAATGGGTCCGAAACGTATTTTGTGGCGGTTTTTTTTTGTGTACTTTTGCTGAAGCTGTTTCATCTACCCTAACGCGCCTTTTTCGCTGTTCCCGACATTCTTTTCTTTTCTTTTCCCCCTTTCACTTTTCCTTGCGTTGGTGTGCGAGCGCTCGAGCGTAATGATGCCGCTTCCAGCTCAAAAAGAAAAGACACACGCACACACACACACACACACACGGGGTTAGTCTGAAGTTGAAAACGATATCGATTACAAGGGAAAAGAATGCCGAGGAGCGTTTGTTTGTTGAACTGTTTATGTGTGTCTGTGTGCGCGGGTAACGTGAAGGGGAAACAGAGGAAATGCTTTACGCGTGTGTGGTAAGAAGAGACGCTGTCTGCTGGCCAGTCTGTAGCTGCTCTCGTTCAGTCGTTGTGTGCGCGTTTGTGCCGCTTTGGAAATGTGTTGTCTTTCTCTTTTTCTCTCTATCTTGTAAAGAATGGAAACAAGCTTGTTGTGTTTGTTATTGCCTTTTTTTGACTATTCTTTTCTTTCTTTTCGCATCGCAGTTAATGGTCAAACGGGCAAACGCGAAACTACTATATCCTCACGCAAAGCACTGCGTCTGTGAGAGAAAACGCTGACAGAGAGAGCTGGCTGGTAGACACGCACACAAGCAAACACCAACACAACAAAAGAACTGGCGCGTGCTAACTGAAAACAAACAACCAAAAACGGTAAGAAGAAGAAGTAACACGAGAACACGAGGCAGGGAATTGGAGGAAAACTGAAAGCTCCCCTTAAAAGAGGAGAAACTTGAAAAGGAACGAAGTCTAAGGATCGAAAAACAAAAAGAGTGCGGTTGCGTAAAACGTGCTCTCAATAGCGGAAACGATTGCTGATATTCCCTAGCGGGTTTTTTTTCCTTTTGCCTTCCGCTGCACTTGTTTCTATTATCCTTCATTCACGACGCAGAAAGAAGGATAATACACGCAAACAGAGCCGTGAAACGAAGTAAAACGCGTTTTTGTCTTTGCGTGTGTCTCTCTTGTGGCTCCCCTCTCCTCCTCCCTTTTCCCTGTCGCCCTTCCAGGTTTCTCACCTACATGCCAGTTTTTCCCCTCTTCTCTCTTTTTTTTTTCCTTCGCACTTCTCGGCTCACTGAGCCGTTGTGGTTGAAAAAGAAAAGAAGAGGAGCCGATGAAGAAGGGGAGGTGCACGTGGACGATGCCGCTACAAAAATACCTTTGTGCGCGTCTTTACCGGTTTCTCGAAACGCTTCTACATATATATATATATGCGTGTATGCGTGTGTATGTGTGCAGGAGCTGCTCCGGTTTGCTAATGTTGCCGTGAGAGTCTACGTGTTTAAGGAGCGGTCAGGCAGAACTGGGCGGACAGAAGTTGTGATGCTGAGAGAGACGCTGCTGAAGTGGAACGACGGAAGAGAGAAATAAGCTTTATCTCACCGTGTTTCTTTTCTTTTTCTTTTCTTTGATTAGTGTGTGTGTGCTCTAAAGGTTTGAATGCTGTGATAGATCACTTCCATTATAGATTATTGTCATCGTTATGCACGCCATCGCAGTTCACGCCATCACACATGCACACTCTCTCAATCACTCCTTCTGCTGCCGTGGGTGCGTTCGTCTTTTCCCTCTTTGTGTCCCCCGTGAGAGAAACAGTCCAAGAGAAAGCAACGAGAACAACATTATTTTATTGCTATTTTCTTACATCTCCCCCTTTTCGTTTTTCGCTTAGTTGTATGTTAAACCACACTTACGTGCATCCGAATCCTAAAGAAAAAAACTCTTCATATCAGGGAGACACACTAGGGAAGGCCAATTTAGCAGCGTTCAATCTTGCATTTGTTCTCCTCCTTCTCTTAAAAAAGAAAAAGATATATGTTTTTCCCTTTGATTTTCCTTCGCTTGTCTTATATATTTTTTATCTTTTTCTTTTTTTGTGGCGTTTCTACCGCATTCTGTAATCGCGCACTCCGCGCGATAACCTCTAAAAACGAAAAACCAAAAAAGCGTGACCCACCGGCTGAAATTCAAGAGTCAACGGGGACACCTCAGCTAAAAGGAAAACAGAAATCCCCCCCCCCTTAAAAAAGAACAACAAAAAAGCAAAGAGAAACTCAACGTGCTCTTTTTCTTTTTTGTGCAAAGAGAATGATTGGTGTCTACGACGCCGAGTAAGATGGTGTGCTTTTGTGTTTTACCTTTTCCCTGAAGCGGAATGTTTTTCCTTGAAGAAAATCCTCCAAATACAAAATGAAGCTGTGTTTCGCCGTGGATTTGTTTTTATGGCGAATGAAAGGCGGAGGTTTGAATCGAAACTCCTCTTTTTTTGTGTTATTTTGGTACAAAACACCGTACTGATCTGCAGTGCATTCATAGTCCTCTACCGCCGCGTTGAAACTTGCCAGCAGCGGTGCACATGTGTAGGTGTATGTGTACGTGTGTAGGGGAGCTGGATCCAAGACTCCTGCACTTTCTTGCAGGACTGTCACGATTGCATCGACGTCTGCAGGATGAAGCGCCAGAGAGTCTATCCACTTTTCACTAGCACACACACACACACACATATCCTTCCGTACTCCATCTACGCGCAGGTGATTTCATTGCGTGCCACGTAGAAGAAAAGACCGCGCACCTTCAAGTGGGCAAAGTGTCGGGGTACCGTCAGAAAACCAACACAACAACTACTCTGACTTTCTTTCTGTCGCACCGTTCCGTGCTGCTCGATTAAATTCTCACGGCTTCTTGCTTTTCCCCGGTGTTTGCTTCTCTCTCTTCTCTTCCCGCTTCGGTGCTCACTGCGTTTAATGTGCGGTTGTGCCTCGCCGTGCCTGTGGTACACGCGTCGCGCTGCCGTTTTGAGTGGCTGGTTTGCT
Organism: Leptomonas pyrrhocoris; assembly: GCF_001293395.1. Classification (NCBI taxonomy): domain Eukaryota; phylum Euglenozoa; class Kinetoplastea; order Trypanosomatida; family Trypanosomatidae; genus Leptomonas; species Leptomonas pyrrhocoris. The sequence continues at coordinate 697,857 of NW_015438357.1, forward strand.
TTAACTCTAGCGCTTCTCTCTCTAAAAGAGAGAAAAACACGCGACACATTCCAACGTAAGAAACCCTTCAAGAATAATCACACGGACTTCCAAGCTTTCTTTTACTGAGGAGCAAAACACACACACACAAAAAGCCCTCGATAGATTATGATCTCGCTGTGCTGCTAGACGCACACATCATCGCACATTCGCATTCTTAGTGAAACACGACCAACTATTGTTTTCTGCTGTAGACACCGTCGCTCAGCGTTCCACGCACGTACACACAACCACAAACGCACACACACACACACATAGAAAGCTATTTCATAGGTGGGAATACAAAACCTTTATCATAAAAGGTACGTGTGCTTGATACATTTGAAGCGTCTCGACTGACTCCTTCATTCGCTTTCACCTTATTGCTATTTATCCTCTCTTCTGAGAGAAACGGTAAAGCATCAGAGTAGTGAGCTCTCCCTGCCTCATCCCATTCCATAGATATTTCTCTTACTGCCTTTGTCTTTTCTTTTCTTTATCTTTCCACACCCTCGCACGCCGCGTAGAAACTCCAGTGCTACAATAAGAACGAAGTGAACGGCTTAACACACACACACACACTCGCAGAGACACACAAACGAACAACACACAAGGAATAATGATCTCGTGTGACAACACGCAAGAGGAGCACATCCGCGCGCCGAAGAGGGCGAAGGTGGACAGCCCTGTCATCTCGCGCTGCACGGGTGACTGCACAAAGCCGTTCAACTACGACGGGCTTCGCCACAACTCCATCTCCCTCACGCCGCCCTCGAAGGGAAAGGAAGAGGACAGCACTGCGGATGATGAGCACAATCACATCACCGCCGAGGACGTTTCTCCGGTGGCCACCGCCGCTTCCTCCAAGAGCCCCAGCCACGAGCAGCACGAAGATAAGGAGGAGAGAGAAAACGACGACGACGGCAAGGGAATGCTGGAGGTGCTGCGAGTGGCGCATCCCGCACGTCCAAGTGCAACGGTGCAGCGTACCTCCACGCGTCTGTCTGGGTCGAACACCGCCAGCTCCGCAACCGCAACCACCACCGCTATTTCGTGCGTTCCACTGCCGGTGTCGACAAACGGTGCGATCACCACCCTTCGCAGCCTCAGTCAGCTGACCTTCCTGGTGAGCAGCGCCAACACCACTTCGGCGAAGGAGAGGACGCACCCCGACCTGCGACTAAAGCCCGGCGAAAGCGTCATGCTGCTGCTCTTCTTTGATGAGGCGTCGCTGCGACCTCTCATCAACGCCGCGACCAGCGAGTTGTCGCAGATGCGCGTTTTCACGCTGAACCTCTCGAAGCTACCACCGCAGGACTACGAGTTGAGCTCCGGCAAGCGCTTGGGCATAGGCAGCGTTGTGCTTCACAGCACCGCCGCCCTTGGTGCAACGACAGCCGCAGACGGCCTGCGTAACAGTGCGACAGAGCAGGTGGTTGGCGCAGCGCACAGCAACGCTTCGCAGGTGACGCAGAATGCGACGGGCAGCACCAAAAGCGAGGATGAGGATGAAGAGGAGGAGTTAGTGCCGGCGGTGCACCCCATGGCGGTGTCCACGGCGGCGGCCGAGGCGAGTACGGCGGCGGAGCGGGAGCGTGCGCCGCGCTCGTCTGGTGTCGGGGCCGGTGGTGCGGCGACGCTGGACGAGGCGACGAGTGTGTCGTCACTTTCAAACGACCTCCACCACGCCAGCGACGTCGTCCGCGAGAAACTGCGTCAGATGCTGTCGATCGACGCCGTGCTCAACCCGCACAGTCTGAGCGGCGGCGGCAGCAGCAAGCGGGAACCTCTGCTGTTCCCGGCCATGATTGTGTGGCGCGCTGCTGGGGCTCCGCGGGAGGAGTACCCCCCTGCCCCGCCGCAGACGTACTCGTCGCAGCCCTCGCCGACGCCGGCGGAGCTCTTCTGTGACCGCATGTCGACCCAGGGAGGCCCTCTGGTGGTCAAGGAGGCCACCAGCATCGACCAGGTGCACTCCCTGACCCTCTTCCGCCCGGTGTACACGATGGAGAATCTCTTCCGCACACTGGTGCGTCTCGTGGCCCCGTCCTTCGCCACCAAGGCCCCTGGCGCGAAGTCGCGCACGGTGTTGTATTGCGGTGCGTCCTGGTGCCCGCCGTGCATGCGCTTTGTGCACGAGATGCCTCACTTCATTCGCGAGGACTTGCCCTCCAGTGTGGTGTGCACCGTGAAGGCGGACATGGACCTGGCGAAGCCGATCTACGATTTCTTCAAGGTGCAGATCATCCCTACGTTTTTGGTGCTGGATAATGAGGTGCTCATGCGGTGCTACGACAACCTGCAGCAGCGCGGAGTCGCAGAAGCTGGCTCGACGGGGGTGGCCACGTCGCAATCGGACTACCTGCACAGCATCCAAAACGCGTTCTCAAAGGCCGAACTCGCTCGTTTGCAGAACTCTAACCGCCAACTTGTTAGCACTTTTGTCTCCAAGCACAGTCAGAAGCTGAGCTTCGATGAAGACTTCTAAAAAGAAAATGCCAGGGCATATAACCGCTCTCAGCATCACTGCTGACATAAGCCTGCCGCGATTGCTGGCTTTCTTTGATTTGTTCTGTTTTTTTTCCTCCTTTCCTTTGTTGTTGCTTTCGGGGTGGATGGCGTCCGCTAAACTGCAAGTGAAGGAGAAGGAGAAGAAAACCCATAAATTGTTCTAGCAGTGTTTTTTATCGCTGCCGGCTTCGTACATCAAATCAGTAAGGATCCTGTAGATCCGTTGCTCCACTCCTTAAAACATTATTCTTATATGTCTCTTTGAGGAGCGGCACATCTACTTATATGTTTTCTTTTGGTTTCAACACAGTCGAATTTCAAGATGTTGTACTGCTGCAGAGTACGAGTGCCGAGCAGGTTTCTGTGAACCTCGTTCTACATACACAGCGTATTGCGCACTCTAATCTCGAAAAATAGAAGATTTCTTTCATCACCTCTCTTTCGTTTTCTTCCTGAAAGAAATATATTCAAGTGTTATTTGAACTACTCCGGTGTAAGGACGAGCTGGGGCTGTGTACTATGATAATGAAAAGAAAAGAAAAACGTTATGAGCTTTCACTATAGGATAAGAAGGTTAGGTGCAGCCGCACTGTCCATGAACTCAGGGATAATGTTGTTGAGCTCCGTTGGGACCAAAAAAGGTCTTGTGCTTTCGCATGGAGGAAGGGCTGGGATAAAAGAAACAAAAGGATAGTGATGAATGGGCTCCGCTTGCGTAGGTTTGCCGCTACCAAGTTCTGCCGTGCGCACGTCTCCCCACCATCTCTGTTGATTGAACGATCGCTAGGAGTAAATGCTATTGTTTGCTTGTTTTTCATCGTCCCTCGGCGTCGCCTTTTTTTTCCTGATCTCCCCAATCCCCTCACCATCTCACTGCGTTTGCATACACGTCTCAGAGCATAGCAGCAAGGGAACTCACCAGAGTGACGTTTATCTGCTGAAACAAGCCGCTTTCATTGCCCTCCTATATTAGTTGTTTATTCCTCCTTCCCTTTTTTTTTTAGCGGCACCAGCGTAAAGTGATCGTCTGAAAGATCTGCCCTCTCACGTGCATACATCAGCAAATCAAAAACCGAATTCCAGATTACCTGATATATATACATATACACCTATACGTACCGGTCGGTGAGCCTCACATCGTCCTTTTTTTTCTTTGTACGTTGATTGTCGCCAGCCATATTGACGGGAAAAGAAAGCAACAGCAACTCTGCTAATCGCGCTGTTCTTCGTCTTCTACCTCTCGTAATTCACGCATGTCCTTCGGGCCCACCACGCGTGGTGAGACGGAGTGCACGTCTGCCTCGAAGACTTCCGCGGTCGGGAGCAGCCCCGTCGGTGTCTCAACTGCTGCCGCCACCGCCGCGTCCACGACGGTGGCATCAGGCAGCGTGACGCGGTCCTGCGGCTCACCCATCCACCCGTCCCGGGCGATGGTGCAGCGGGTAAACGGTGGGTCGGGCCCGCCCTCACCAGCACCGCGGGGGTGCAGCGCGCCGTCGTGCAGCGTCGCGACGGTCACCACTAGCACTCCCGCCGAGACCGTCGAGACGGCGCGCTGCACCACCCCGCCGTCTCAGCCGGACAGCTCCTCGCCCTCCACCGCCGCCCCTCCGTCCCCGGCGTCCCTCCCGCATCGACAGCGCTCCAACACGACCTCTGCTGCCGCTGCTGGTGCTGCTGTTCTAGCTCATGGAGCACAGCGTAGTCGTACCCGTGACGGCGTAGGCGCACCCGTTCTCGCCGCCGTCGCCGCCTCGCCTTCTGATACTGTCTTGCCTCCGCTGACGCGTACGAATCTCTCGCACACCTTCCTTAATGATCCCCGCAATGCTATTGCTGCTCCTGTTACTGCTGTTGCTACATCTTCTTCAAGCACTAAACCTTCCTCCGTTGTCTTGCCTGCCATTATTTCATCCCACGCGGCGAGCGATAGAGATAGCGGGAAGCCAGCGAAAAGGAAAAGTAGCTCGATATCTGCTGCCTCGACGGCGGCAACTCAGCTTTCTCTTACGACGAGCCCAGCGACTCTGCGTCCCACCACTTCGGTAGATGCTGTGAGAGCGGCAAATGACTCTCCACCGTCATCTGTCGATAATAGCTGTGCGAAGTCGGGTAGCTCGGGGGCTTCGTCACAGTCTACTGGTGAGCCGTACTTCCGCGACAACAACATTCCTCGTCTCTTTAATGAACTGAGCGAGGCATTGTTAGAGGCACGTCCTGAGAGCCCAGTCGCGTTCATGACTGACTGGCTGCGTCGGCGACGAGAAGCGCTGGAATAGCTATGATGTTTAAAGCGGGAATTAATTATTTACTGATTTTCGATCATATGTTTTTTTTTGCTTTTTTTCATCATGCGGAGAAGAGTCCCGCAGCGTTTCCTCTTTTTCCGCACATTTTAGCAGTTGCTCTATTCCTCTTCACCTCTTCCACTTCATTTTTCGTTTTTCACATTCAATGTATCAGCTCCTCTCGGGGTTTTTTTTGGTAGTGTTTCGCTTATGTCTTTCACTTGGAGTCGTGCGTGGCGCGTTTTGTATTTCCTTCTTCCCCTGTCGGCAGTGTGCTGACGAAGAGCCTTGCCAACGACGGTCTGAGAGCGGCTCCTACCACAGCACTGGCGCCTTTTTTGTTGTTGTCGTTGTTACCCTCTGCTCTTTTTCTTTTCCCTTTTCTCACTCTACATAATAGTATCTTGCACTTCTATACATTGGTGATGTTGTCTTTTGGCATTGTGTCGCTTCGCCCTTCAAATCTGGACGATGTGAAGAGAAGAAATATGGTCGTGCGAAGTTGATGTGAGGACAACGTTGACGGATGCAAATATTTTGTCACAGGCTGCACGACTTTTTTTTTGCCGTTTCGTTCAGTAGATGCTGTACAGGATATCAAGTCGCTGCTTTCCTTTTCCCCCTTGGCTTTGTTTCTCGCCAGTGATTTAGTGTCGCCAACCGCAGAAATTGCTGAGCCACATTCAGCAGTTTTGTTTGGTGTTTTTCTATTATCTGTTCAATGTCTTTTGCTTTTATTAATCACCTCCTTTTCGTCGTTTCTGCTTTGGCCAGCTGTATTTTTATAGACAAGTCTCGTTTCTTGTTGTCTGACTTTTTTTTTGGTTGCTCTTTTCAATCTTTTTTTTTCCAAAGTGATATACAAAGACATGTGAAGCGATGCGGTGAGGGCCGCACGTTTCCCATATTGTGCAAACAAATAAAAAAAGAGAAAAGCGAATGCTCACAGACACGCGCCCCATGAAGAAGAAGATATCCCCGTAGTTCGGCTTTTTTCAGATGTCTTTCACACGCATTTTTCTTTCTCTGCGCCTTCCCGAGTATTTTAATGATGACTGTTTGCTAAAAAAAAATTGAACATAGTCGCTGTTTTATTTTTCCCGAATCCGTGGCTGTCTTTTGTGTTTTCTGTATGTGCGTTGCCAGCACATTCAACAAGGAGTGCCTCCGTTAGTACACCCTCAACGGTAGATGATGTTCTTTTTCCTTTCTACCACGTGTGCTGATTTATCTGATGTTGTTTTTCATCCCTTTTTTAAAAATCTTGCACGGGGAAACGTTATCCTAGTTTCACCTTTTGTGCGTGCGTGTGTGTGTTTCTTCGCTGTGGTATGGTACTCTGTTTTGGAACTCAGTCAGACGCTCAATCAACTACGAGAAAGGAGAAATGGACGTCAGCAACGTGCGCAGAATACCGAAACCGCGGTGTGTTTTAGAGGGGCTCAGCTTTCTTGGAGCCGCGAGAGGAGTGCTTCAAAGAACTGAAAGCTGTTCCTTTTTTTTTTGGAAACCAAGCTGCCCATCTTCTCTGTTATCAGCAACAGTTTGTAACGCGGTGGAAGAAAAGGGGAAAGCTAAATCCTCTTCTTTGCTTCAGAGAAGAGTGCGGCTGCTTTCACGAGATGTTTGATAACACATGCTCAATTGCCTGCACGCATACTACCACTGCCAACCGCTGCCTCACCCTTTCTCACTTCTGCGCTTCTCGTTTCTCCGTGTTACGCACGTTTACCCACCACAACAATAAAGAAATAATCGGGAAAGTTGACAGGACTCGCCTTCGGCCAAGTCATGATGATGCCCTCCTACAACTTCTCCACAGTCAACAACGTCCTACCGCTCGGGGTGCAGCGGGCGTACGTGCCACGTGCGTCGCGGCCGCATCTCGCCTGGGTTGCTCCGGCGTCTCCCTCCGCCTCCCCGCACGCACTGGGCGAACACTGTCGACTGAAGGGTGACGGCACCGCTGCCCGCGAGACCCTCGCCGCACAGGAAGAGCGCGAGAAGGACGAGAGGAGGCTTCGGGCGGGCACCCCTGCCGCCACCGCCGTGTCCTCGTCTTCCTCTCCCGAGGTGATGTCGGAGGTTGCGCTGCGTGGGTTGTTGACCACAGATGGAGCCACCGGCACGCAGCTGACGCTCTACCACGACCTGTCGGCGCCCGGGGTGCCGGTGCGCAGCTCGACCGTTCCGTCGCATCGCTGCGTGGTGGCGCTGTGGGCACCGTCTCGTAACGCAGAAGCAGACGAAGACCCCGGTGCGTACTTGGAGGGCGATGTGCCGCTTTACGTCAGTGACGATGTGGGCAACGTCTTTCACCACCGGTGGGACGCACGGGGCGGCGTCAAGGAGCCCGCCACAAAGCGCCATCGTGGCGAATCGGAGCCCGTCGATGCGTGGGCCTCGGTGGCTGGGGCGCACTCCCACCTGCCGTCCAACCTGCCTTCTCTGTCCTTTGCCTCCTCTTCTCCCTCCAGTGAATTGGAAGCTTTGTTCACGGTGGCACGTGGCGCACCTGGCTGGGCCGGCCTCTCTATGCTAAGCGCAGGCAGCAGCAGCGACGCGCCGCAACTCATTTCAGTCCGCGAGTTTTATCACGATGTGCGAGTGATAGACCCAGTGCAGCACGCGGTAGTGCGCGTCTACAGCACCACCCACCCACCCACCGGTCTGCTGTGCCCACCCGTGCAGGCAGCTCCGCACTGTGTGCTGGTGACGGAGGGCTGCCTCGCCACGATGTTCGACGTGCGCTGCCCCAGTGCGGTGCTCTCGCTGGGTGAGGTCTACGCAGCGCAGGAGGAATGGGCAGCGGCGAAGAAGGCGGCGGAGGCGGAGAAATTGCAGCAGCAACACGAAGAACGTGGAGAAAGCAGCGCCGCCTCTAGCAAAGGGAAACACACTAGCACAGGGGACTCCGCGGCCCCACCTCCACCGCCACTCCCCCCACCTCTCGTCGCGGGGCGTCTCACCAGCACGGTGGGACAGGTGCGCGACGTGTGCAGCACCGCCAACCCGTTCGAGGTGGCTTGTGCCGTCGATCGTGCGCTCTGCGTGTACGACCTGCGCAAATTCAACCGTCTCTTCACGTCGTCCAGCGTGTTGAAGTACGTGATTGGTAGCGTGGCGTCGGTGGCGGCTGGTCGCGGCATCGTGTGCGCAGGCATCGACTCCGAGGTGCGCCTTGTGTCGTTGTACGACAAGACGAACGATGCGACGCAGGAGGCGACGCTGTCGCTGGCGGCGCGTGCGGTGGCGCAGTCACAGAAGAAGCAGCGCAGCGGCACTCTCAAAAAGACGGAAGAGGTGAACAAAGCGGCGGAGAAGAAGGGTAATGGTTGTGCTGCCTCAGCACCGCCCATTTTTGACGTGGATTCGATGGGGCCTGGCGGCACGTTCCGCACCCGGCTGAGCACCTCCGTGAGTTGCACGAGTGTGTGGCAGGGTGGGTGGGTCTCTACGCAGAGTTTGAGCGGCGTCGCGGCGGTTGGGGTGTCGGTGGATGGTGAGGTGTTCTTGGCACAGTAAAGAGGCTTTAGTTGCCCTTCCAATGCATGACTGCTCTTTGGCAGAGGAATCAAGTGAACGAATAAAACGTTTGCGCGCCTTTTTTCTGCGTGATGGCGGTGTCACATCTTTCCCCACTCAAACAGACACGTTCTGTTCAAGTCAGTGCGCATTGCGGTTCCTTCTCACGCCCGCAGTTCATTACCCTTGTTTCAGTCTTACTGCTGTGGATGCATAACCACATCACACAGACAGATTTCGCACACAAAGTCGTGCCTGCTGGTTTTCCTCCCTTTAGTTTCCCACTAACCTCTCATTTCTCTCTGACCCGTGGCGCTCCCTTGTTTTCGTATTTTTCCTCACTCCCTTCGCGGCGTCCGACACACAATACTCTACACGCCACCTCAACATCACCTAGGTCGGGGTTTTTTTTGAGTCATGGCTTTGGGCAAGAACAAGCGCATCAGCAAGGGCGGCAAGCGCGGTAAGCGCGGAAAGGCCCAGGAGACGATGGCCCGCAAGGAGTGGTACGACGTCGTGGCGCCGGCCAACTTCGAGAAGCGCCAGTTCGCCAAGACGATCTGCAACAAGACCCAGGGCACCCGCATCGCGGCGGACGTGCTCCGTGGTCGCGTGTTCGAGGCGAACCTCGCCGACCTGAACCAGTCCGCTGGTGAGGAGGAGGCGTACCGCAAGGTGCGCTTCACGGTGCAGGAGGTGCAGGGCCGCAACCTGCTGACGCAGTTCCACTCGATGGAGATGACCACCGACAAGATGGCCAGCCTTCTGCGCAAGTGGTGCACGACGATGGAGACGACGGTGGAGGTGAAGACGGCCGACAACTACACGATGCGCCTGTTCGTTGTCGCCTTCACGAAGCCGCAGCCGAACCAGCAGTCTCGCAACTGCTACGCCAAGCAGCGCCTGGTGAAGTGGCTGCGCATGCGCGTGACCAAGATGATCAAGCGCCGCCTGTCGAAGGTGCACATCAAGGAGGCGGTCTCCCTGCTGACCCGCAACGTGCTGAGCGATGCTCTGGTGCGCCGCTGCAACCCGATCGTGCCGCTGCGCGAGCTGCGCATCCGCAAGGTGCGCGTGGTGCGCACGCCGAAGTTTGATGCGCAGGCGCTCCTGAGCGCCCACGGCACCATCCCGGCGTCTGTGGAGGCCGACGCGCGCGAGGTGGAGGAGGCTGTCGAGGCCCCCGCTGCCGCCGCTGCGGAGTAGGTCACCGTAGCAAGTCTTCATCTCTCCCTCCCTCTTCCGCACCCACCACCATCTGTGTTTCACTTCAACCGAGAAAGCGGTGTGTCGGATTGTCTGCTGCTAGAAAGAAATGCCCTTCTGTGATTTACATCGCTGGGGGCCACTTTCTCCGATCATTTTTAATTGTTTTTCTTGTTTTTCCCTGTTTCACGTCTTCGGGTCTTCGCGGTATGCAAGAAGGTGCGGTAGGAGAGGGTAAGCTGTTTCCCAGGCTTATTTCCTCTCTTTGTCCTCTCTCTTTCTTCTACTGGTGTTGGCCGAGACGACGGGAGACACACACAAAAACACACATCCACACAAGGTTCAAACGTAGTAATCAAGCGTGCACATGAGGAGAAGTGCGGGTGCGCTTGGAGTGAGCTCTAAAAACTCCGAAGAGGCCGAGGTAATGCTGCGAAACTGCGTCCGCGAACCGTGCGGCCCCTCCACCGCTTCCTTTCCACGTACTGGGGCGATACCGCAGCGCCTGCAGGGAAGTCGATCCGTTGCCTATTTGTGTTTCTCCCGCACGTTGCTCTCAACGCTCGTACTGAAGGACACTCCGACACAGCGTGAAAAAACAACAACAACGAATGTCAACCGCAGCTCTCATTTCCTTCTTTTCCCCTCCTCCTCCCTTACTTCTTTCTTCAAAAACTCCTTGCCTTTTTGTTTGAAATACGTTACTATTGGTGGCTTTTTTTTGCGTGTGCGGCTGTACTTTACCTGAACATCCTCACACTATTGGTGTCATCGCGTCACTCCTCTACGGTGTGATGACGTGCACACGCTGCTCACTGCACAACACCTAATTTTCATCCTCAATAACAACAAAAAGAATACGAGTTTGAGTCATGGCTTTGGGCAAGAACAAGCGCATCAGCAAGGGCGGCAAGCGCGGTAAGCGCGGAAAGGCCCAGGAGACGATGGCCCGCAAGGAGTGGTACGACGTCGTGGCGCCGGCCAACTTCGAGAAGCGCCAGTTCGCCAAGACGATCTGCAACAAGACCCAGGGCACCCGCATCGCGGCGGACGTGCTCCGTGGTCGCGTGTTCGAGGCGAACCTCGCCGACCTGAACCAGTCCGCTGGTGAGGAGGAGGCGTACCGCAAGGTGCGCTTCACGGTGCAGGAGGTGCAGGGCCGCAACCTGCTGACGCAGTTCCACTCGATGGAGATGACCACCGACAAGATGGCCAGCCTTCTGCGCAAGTGGTGCACGACGATGGAGACGACGGTGGAGGTGAAGACGGCCGACAACTACACGATGCGCCTGTTCGTTGTCGCCTTCACGAAGCCGCAGCCGAACCAGCAGTCTCGCAACTGCTACGCCAAGCAGCGCCTGGTGAAGTGGCTGCGCATGCGCGTGACCAAGATGATCAAGCGCCGCCTGTCGAAGGTGCACATCAAGGAGGCGGTCTCCCTGCTGACCCGCAACGTGCTGAGCGATGCTCTGGTGCGCCGCTGCAACCCGATCGTGCCGCTGCGCGAGCTGCGCATCCGCAAGGTGCGCGTGGTGCGCACGCCGAAGTTTGATGCGCAGGCGCTCCTGAGCGCCCACGGCACCATCCCGGCGTCTGTGGAGGCCGACGCGCGCGAGGTGGAGGAGGCTGTCGAGGCCCCCGCTGCCGCCGCTGCGGAGTAGGTCACCTAACCGGAGGTTTACGCTTCCGTCGTCGCAATACGCTGTAGGGCCTTGTTTGCGTTACCTTCGATGAGGCAACTATGAGAACGGCTGCTGCATTTTTTTGCGTGTAGGTTGTTTCTCGTGTGCTTCGGCACTAACCAAAATCGCCCGACTCTCACTTCTACATTCCTCTTTATCTTTTTCATTTCATTTCTACGTAAAAAAAAAAATACATGTATCATTCGTCACAACCAGCACAATTGCCTAGCTACACAACTTGTGTTTCTAGTGCGGGAGAGCCACCGTTCTTTTCCAAGGCATCGCAAACGAGGAGCACCGAAATGTTCGTCGGAGGTTGAAAACGTGTGCGAAATTCTCAGAGCGATTAACCTGTGTGCAAAGTTTTGCGGCGTGCGCAGTCTTTCCAGCTGTAAGGAGAGACCCTGAGGAGGGCGGGAAGACAGCTTTCCTCTCTTGGGCGAGCGCTTTTTTTTTCCAGCCTCCACATTTGCACTTGGATTGCGTGTGTTGTTGATCGGCAGGTGTACCTTCCCCTTTGTATTATGAAGTGCTTCGTTGCTAGTTACGTTGTCAGCTTCTTTTCTCCCCTCTTCTTTTCTCTTTTCCTTTTCCACGCTGGGTTTTTGCTCGTTGTGCCGATCAGTAACACCCCATTTAGTGAGTTATTACAACCTTGCGAAGTTCGCGAGCGAAAGGGCGACGGTTCGTCGTGAGCTCCCATACGCGTTCTTGCACCGGAGCGTTTTCCTTTCTCCCTTTTCCTTTCTCCCTCACACACAAAAAACTCTCTCTGCCGTTCACTCTCGTATAGACTTGCCATTATTTAGTCTGCCCAAATGATCGGAGGCTTCACCAACTACGCGCACCTGCGCCTGCGCGATCACCGGCCGGGCAACGGCGATTACGTGCTCCCGCCCATGTTTGGCCCGGGCGCGGACTCGTCGAAGCGGTCCATCCTCGGCCGTAATTACATGCCACTGAGCGGGGAGTCGTGCAGCATCGGCGCCGGGATGCACGACGTTCCCTCCACCATCGGCACCGGCCGTGCGACTCGATTTGCGTCGCCGCTGCCGAGCAAGGCCACGTCATCGTCAAAGGGCGATGCCTCGCGCTCTCTCGGCAGCCCCGCCAAAGCAGAGGCTTCCAGTCTTCCTTTAGAGCCCAAGCAGTACAGTATGGCCCTCTGCCCCGACACCCCGTCGTATAGTATTTACAGTCGTTTGAAGTCGGAGTGGGAACTGCAGAGCAGCTACGCGTCGCCAGGGCCGGCGGCGTACGCGGTGCCGGGTTACTTTGATGAGTTCGACCCCGCGCAACGGCAGCAACAGTCCGGCGTAGCGCCAGGCGTACACCTCGGGATGCGCACCGACCTGCTCGACGCCCGGACGAGAGAAGGCGTGCCGGGGCCGGGGACGTACAACCTCGTGCGCTTCGGCGATGAGCTGCCACGCGCGCACGAGGCCGTCCTCTCGCGGCACCGCCGTCCGCGTGGCGTCAACAGCGGTGCATCCGACACGCCTGGCCCTGGCGCCTACGACGACCCGTCGTCCATTGGGTACCGGGCGGCGCAGATCCAGTCGAAACGGCTCTTCGCTCCGAACTCCACCTTTGGCGGGCGCTGGAAGAAGCGCGAGTTCCACACGGCAGGTCCCGGACCCGCGGCATACAACACCCTGCACGCGGCGAAACTGCTGGAGCGGAACCAGCGCCACTCGCCGAAGTTTGCTGCGACGCAGCCAGAGCTGAAGGGCCGCTCAGCGAGGGCGTTGCGCAACAGGAACAAAAACGTCCCCGATGCGTCGTCCGACTCCCCGCAGCCGCTACCGACCCTTCCGTCGGACTTCGACTACAACTTCAGGAAGGGGAAGTCCATCCTGGGCAAGTGGCGCGTGCTGGCCGAGCAGCCGCGTGGGGCCGCGGTGGCGGACACGAATCCAAACGGGCCGGGCTTCTGGGAGAGCCCGTTGCCCCGCGGCGGTCGCTTTACGGCCGGTCCGTACAACCCAAACGCCGCCCAGCTCGCCGAGGAGACGGCGGGGGCGGAGCTTGCGCGGGGGCTGAAGGCGACACATCAGGTGCCGGGTCCCGGATCCTACCAGCCGCAGTCGAACCTCACCGAGTGTCGCGCGCCCGCCGCCATCTTCGGGCACACGTCGAGCTCAAAGTTTGGCAACGCCGACAACGGCGTGCCGGGCCCCGGGCACTACCGCACCATCGACGACGCAAGAGGTCAAGGGCCGGTGTTTTACAAGGGCGACTTCCACCCCCGCGGTGGCGACCTTCGGCCCTCCGCCGAAGCGGACAACGGCGGTGGCCCTGGTGCACACTACAACGACAGCACGCTGTACAGTTGCAGCATCAACGGTGACCGGACCAACAACAAGGGCTACACCATGGGTATTCGCTACCCGGCTCGTGCGACGTATCAGTACTGTGCGCCGTACGATGACACGACCAACATCAACTGCGTGTACGCTGACGAGCTGACGTGGGAGACAAAACCGAAGCTGCAACTGCCGCCCGTTCACTCCGCCGCGCAGTAGCGGGGTGCTGCGTTGCCGCTTCTCCTTGTACTCGAGGGGTGGGGAAAAAGGTATCTGAACTGTGATGCTTCGATGTGTGCCAGTATCCCAACATTTCGTACGTTGTATTTGTGTTTCATTATTATTATCATTGGTTTTACGGTTCACTAGAAGAACTCTTCCCATAGCATCACAAAAGCCTTTTTGGATGTCTTTGCATTTCTTTTCTTTTCATGTATTATATGTCTGTTGTTGTTTCACATGTAACGCTTACGTATGTATTCTGCGCATCTTCACTTTTTTTTTTTGGTCTTGGATCAGTAAGAACCGAAAGAACACCCTCGCAGAAGGTTTGCTGTTGTTGTTGTTGTTCTGTGTGTGTCAACCTTACAGAAAAGAAAGAAGTAGAAAATGAGAAGAACTCACCTCGACTGATGTAAGATTCTTTTTCAAATAAATAGGAACTACTTTTAAAATTACTTTACCGACGGACTAGCGGAGTATGCGTTTGGATCGTAATCCGGTCAGGTGTCCTTCTTTGCGCGCATGTACGGCACCCCACTCGACGTGCTCCACTGCAGTGGAAGAAGTCCAGATCGCGCCACCTTCCCGTTTGATTAAATTAACTGCCGCTCTTCCTCTTTTCTTTTCCTCCCTTTTCCTGTAAATGTGCGCTCGCAGCCGCACTTCAACTATATAGCCTACGCACACGTGCAGACATACACACACACATGTGAGTGGTCGCCGATTTAGGCGGAAAGCGAAGGATACACTGAACAACACGTTGTTATATAAATAGTAGTGTTATGATCTGCCGGGTTTCCAGTTGCACCTGATAGTGCCTGCTTTTTTCTCTTCTTCAAATTGAACCTTGGGCTAAGCAATTCGAACATACTTTTTCTGTATATTATCACAAACTCTTCTTTCCTTCTGTATATTCTTTTCCTTGGCTTTTCTTTGTAGCAATGCCATCAAGTCGTGGTGTTTCCCTCTCCATTGCCGTGGCAGAGGCGGAGTTGGCCCCTGGGAATTTCCTGCATGGGGAAGTGAAGGTGAAGGTGGACTCCTCGTACAGGAACGGTGTCGTCTACGAAGCGGTCCGACTCGACCTTCTCTCCATCGAGCACAGCTGTGTGTGGGACGACCAGGGCGAGTTCGACGCGCTGCTCAACGAGTACACGTCATCGCGTGTCTACCTCGATCGCCACGTCACGCTTGCCGGCTTTAAAACGCGCACCGAGGACGCCGAAACGGCCGCGCAGTGCAAGCAGGAGTTGATGTTCCACCAGCACCGCGCCACGCCCTACGCCGCCGTCGCCCCGACGAAGCGCAAACGCGACGCTTACCGCCACTACCCACGAGAGGAGCTCGCAGCCGGCGGGGTGGAGATGGCTGCCGGGACGACGCACACGGCAAGCGGGGCGGCTCCCGGTGCTTCGGTGAAAGTCGAAGCAAACATCGCCGGCCACGAAGCGGTGCAAGGAGGCAACGAACCAATCGGCACAGGTGACAACGGCGATGCGCAGCGCACAAATGACATGGAGGCGGTCGACTTCCCAGTTTTGATGCCGGGCACCCACACCTTTCCCTTCGCGTTTCGCCTTCCGCCGTGGCTTCCGCCATCATTTTACTACTCTTTTCATGGTGCCATAGGCGAGCTCAAGTACTCCGCGTATGCCACAATGCTTTTCCCAGGCAACGGCGCGGGGTCGTGGTGCTACCAGTTGAGGAAGGACGTGAGCAACAGCGCGCGGGATGCACAGGCAACCTTTCACCGAATCGCCGTCGTCCCCGCAGCGATGGTGGGCGGTCCGGTTCTGCGCCGGCGCGATGGCACCTTAGGCCGGGCCGGCAACATGGATGCCCCGCTCTCCTCCTCGCAGCACACCTCGGCCGACCGTGCCCGCAGCGACGATGGGGTGGAGGGACAACAGGAGGGTGAAATCGACGTCGGTGACGAGGTGGCAGGCGAGCGCTCGCACCGTCGGCTCCGCCACCTGCCCCTCTACAGCCCTGCTGACCTCGTCGCGGAGACCGTCTTTGACGTGCTTTCTGTGATGCCGCGTCGTCAGCTGGTGGCGGAGTACTATCAAATCGACACCCTGAACTTGAATAAGCGCCAAGGGAGCTCCACAAGCAACGCCGTCGGGCAGCAGGACCACAATTGGAGCGACATCTGCGGCGATGACGGCCACACGGCTGCTGGCGTCCTCGTTTCGAAGCCGTACGCGGACACCCACCTGGCCTCGTCCTCGCTCTACCAGTCGTTCCGCTGCGGTTGGATGAACAACTTGTGCTGCCTGCAATCCCAGAACGCGCTGGAGGCGGAGGTTCTCGTCGTTGGCGCTCGCACTGTGCTCTTGGCGGACCAGTTGGGTGCCTCATGTGCCTTGGGCGTTCGTCCACCGCCGAGCGCCGCCGGCATCGTCCTCGGCGCTCCGGTCCTCCGCAGTCCCGCGCCGGTTCTCCCGCCAGATGCGGCCGTTGCGGCGTCGGATGTGCCGTGGCCGGTCGGCGGCGTCATGCTGCGCGTGCGGGTCCGCAACCACTGCCCGAAAGAAACGGTGCGCCGCGTACGCGTAGAGCTGAAGGCGAAGGTCGAGATCTTCAGGTCGCTTGTCACGCCCCACACCTTCCCGGGAATCTCGTACTCGAGCTTTGACTACACCACGCCGATTCCTCCGGGGAACGAGGCGCTTTTTGATGTGCGGCTGGGTCTGACGCCGCGCTTCCGTCGGCACGCAACGGACAGTGCGTCGCTGCTGCCCCCGCCTGGGGTGCGAACGGCAAACATGACGAGCAATGCGTTTGTGCAGGTGAGCTTCCCTGGCATGTGCACCTACGTGGAGGAAGAAGAAGAGACGAAGGGTGTGGTGATTATGGCGGAGACGGTGGATCTGAACGACGAGGTGCTTGAGCTCCCTGTGCGCTACAGCTAAGGCAAAAACAGCACTTACGCGCAAACGCGTACCAAGGCAGGGCGTGGCTATTTCTTTGCCTGATTGTGACTGTTTGGCGTATCCGTGACTCTCCTTTGCATGCGTGCACTTGCGCGTCAGTTTCGTGGCGCCGTGCTAAGATGAAGGTGCTCTCAGGCACGTAAGCAAACCTTCGATAAACCGTTTTGCTTTTGTCCGAAACACTTCTTCTTCCAAGTTCTAGACTTCAGTGGAAAACGGGAAAGGGAGGAATGCTGATCTGGTTCTTTGCCTTTTCCTTCCTGCACAGTGGTCTCTGCTAGTCGTTTTTATTAATATTGATATTGCGGCGACACCTTTTAGTACCTTCACATACACCACCAACTTCTGGTACTTGCAAGCGGTTTTAAAGCAGCTTTTCCCGTGTTTCACGAAAAAAAAATATATAGAAATACTTATCTTTTATGCGCTATCACAAACGACAAACGACTTCTCCACTCACGTCAAGTGCAAGCGTGAATGAAGACGTTTACGAAAATGTGCATCAACAACAACAAAAAACCTTCCAGGTTCGCTCTTCGTTGCTGAAAGAGGAGCTTTCCAAGTACTTGATGATGCAGCTTCGGCAGTATTCCTTCCTTTCTTTGAAGCTTTCACAACGGTACCGTGCATTGTGTGTTTTTGCATTCCTTGTCCTACCTCTTTTCTTTTTTCTTTGCCTCTCCTTTTTTTTTATCTGCGCTGATAACTGCTAGATGGCACCCACGTAGTTTAGCCCTCTTCCCCACCCCCTTCGTCTTCTTTTTGTTCTCTCTCCCCCTCCCCCCCCCCTTCTGACCGGTGAGTTCCACCTCATCGGTTTGTGCTGTGCTTCTTTGTTTACCTTTTCTTTCCTGTGTGCGTTGTGGCCTGCCTTGTCAAGCACACGCTTCCACGTACGCGTTTTCTTTCCATCACATGCTGCCCTATCGACTTGGTCTTAAGTTGAAGTGTGACACCGTGTGCCTCTCCGACCATGTAAGCGGCGTCGTCACCGTTGATGTCGACCCTCTGCTGCAAGAAGGGTACGCATCCCCAGTGGCGGTGCGGGCGCTCGTCCACGGCGTGGAGGGCAGCGGCGACGGCGGCAACGTCATCGAGCACGTTGCTTTGATTACCACTCTGGTGGGTGAACATGGTTCTCATGAAGCGGCACAAGCTGCAGCAATGCAACACAGCATTGCGGAGTTCACCACGCAGGAGGCACGCAACCACCCGCTGTTGGGCGTGGCGGTGAACCCGCACGACGGGGATGACGAGGGCGGCGCTGCGGGAGAGAGGGGCGGCTACGTTGGGCTCAACTCGACAGCCGCCGCCTCGTTACAGAAGACGACGGCGTCAACGCCGCTGGAGTGGGTACCCGGTGGGCATTACGAATACCCTTTTACCCTTCAACTTCCACCGTGGCTACCTCCGTCGTACTGCTACAAGCCGGGTGGCGGGGAGGCGGACGCAAGCATGCGCTACATGGTGTGCGCCTTTGTCGCAGAGGCAGCCGGCTGCATACCTGGCCCTGTCGATCGTGCTGCTGCTGACAACTCACACAATGGCCTTACAAGGGTGTTGATGGATCCCCAACCTGGCAATGGGCCACGCACTAACCGCAGCAGCGGCGCGGCAAAAGTGAGGAGTTTGTTAGACGAGGTCGCTATGCCAAAGAACGCAAAAAGCGACTCTGTAGCTCCGTGCCGACTCTTAGCCGAATTCCAACTGCCCGCTGAAGCCGGGAAGCTCGCGCGCTGCCTTGAAGCAGGTGACCAAACGAAGGAGCTTGTGGTGCTGTCGGCCTTTCCACAACGTGAATTTTTGCAATGCATGGAGCGCGTTGCCATTCCCCCGCCCTTTTCGCAGAAGCTGACCTTCCACCTGTACAAGCACAGCCTCGGTCTTACAGGACTGGCTAAGGCACCGTTTACCGACATCCACGTGCGGATCACCTACGACTCTAGCGCTGCGGTGGTGCTGTGTGGTCGGCCGCAGTCAATCGAGCGTGTGCGGAAAGCGCTTGGGATGAACACCGGACCTGACGGCGGTGTCGGCAACTGCCCTCGCCCTGTCTCCGATTGCACGGGTGGACGAGAGTCAGTGAAGTTTCTCGGCGTGCCTGCAGGTCTGACAGCGACGGGCGAGGTGGTCTTCCCAGCGGGTGTAGCTGACGTCATGCCCGCATCAGGACCACCACCAGCAGCATCATCATCTGCTCAGCTACCTTCCCAGGTGCACGCAGCCGTGGGTGCCCCGAGTGGACAGACGAGTGCCGGCAGGATTGCAGCGAGACGGAGCGATCCCACCTCCGCGAGCCAGTCAGCACTCGACGGTGTGCTGCGCCTGCGAGTGAAGGTGCATGCGGGGTTTGTGAGCATCAGCAAAGTCCGCGTGGACCTTTTCGAGCGGGTGCGGCGGACTGACAAGTCGGATTCACAGAAGAGCGTCAGCTACACCCTCGCCTCCTACACCTACAACAAGAAGATTCACGCCAACGACACGTGCATGTTTGGGGTGGAGTTACGACTCCCAAAGCAATTTCGCCGAACCATGCACGACAGCAACAAGCTGCCCCCACCTGCAGGGATCACCACTCCTGTCATCTGCACCACGACGTGGCTGCAACTCACCTTCCCCGACCTCCACGCCGTTCCCGAGCAGCTCCTCAACGAGAATGTTGTGATGGTTGCGGAAGACGTTGACTTGACGGACACGGTGCCGTTTTTGCCAAGGTCTTGCGGCATGATGCGTTGCAACACAGACACCACAAAAGGCGTGTGACAGATCAGGCGACGCGCTGTGAAGTTAACATTTTTTTGTTTTTGGCTCCTTTACCACGCCTTCGTTAATATTCTCTCGTCGGCATCGTCTTTGTTTTCGTCCTCTTGCATTAATGCCGCTGTAACGTTCGGTTTTTGTTTTCTCCGTGTTGCTTTTTATACATTTTTTTTTCTTGGCCATGCTCTCGTCTAGGTGAGATGCAACTGCTTGCTCGATATTCGCTACTGTTATTTTCTTATTAATTCCATCTTTTTTTTTTACTGTTCACCTCCGTTGCTCTGACGCATCTAACGTTATTGACGTTGCAGAAGTCGTGCTACATCACTTATCCGTGTAAAACAACAAACAATAAATAGCCGTGCCGCTGAACATCGCTGTGGTGTTAGCGGTGTTTATCAAAGCAGTCTCTGTTAAAAGATGTGGTCAATCACTTTCCGCACTACGCGCGATTAGTCTTCTGTTTTCACGCATCTCTTCTTTTTTTTTTTGCTTAGTAGGCGATGTGATCTCTGCCGCATCCACTGTCGTTTCTACCCCCCAAAAAACACACCCTCTGCTGCTTTCTCCTTCTTTCCTGTTGCCGTTTAACACACGTACGCATGCGTGTCGAACACGCTTGCTCGTTGCAAATTGAAATATACGAGACATAAATATATGCAACTGTTTGACCTTTGTATGCATTACTTCACTCACTTGACGAGTATCGAGGACACAACGTTCACTGTCGAGTCTATTTCCAGTCGAATAGCATACAGTGTTCTCCCTCGCGGTGTTTAAACAAATCCATTTTTTTTTGTTCTTGTTCCCCCGCCGCCCCCGTTAGCTTTACACTCGCTTCAGATAAGTCTTTTGCGAATCGCGGCATCGCACTTTCCTCACCTGCGCGGTCTTCACTGTCGCTATTGAGCCGTTCAATTTTCGCGCTCTTTCTTTTTTGGTGTTGAAACACAAACTCGCGCTTGTCGTTGGCTACAGACGAGCAGATGGAAAGGGAAAGTGCCGTTGCCCGCCCATTTGACATCGGTCCACTGCGGCCGGTCACGGACATTCACACAGGCAGGCTGCTGCATACTCTCCCGCGCGCCGCTGACACCTCGCTGATGCTCTTTTTCCTGCGCATTGCTATAGCTTTATGGTGTGGGATGCAAAACATGGTGCACGGTGCCTTCCATCGCGACACCCGTTGCCGCTCCCGCTGTGGCATCCCAAGCAAAAAGAGGTTGATCACGAAGAATGTCGGCCGACGTACCCAGCAGGACCTACGCCTCCTCTATTTACTCTGCCTTAGCGTCGGCTTCCTGCTGACGCAGTACGCGCAGGCCACGCTCGTTGCATCGTCGAGGATTATCTACTGCACCGACGGAGGCGATGATGCGATCAACTGCACCAAGAAAATGGTGGTGACGTTGACTGTCGAGGCGGGGCAACAGGCGGATGAGGAGTCGCTCGTCTTTCTCAACTCCGCTGTGGACGAGACCACCTCTACCGGCACGGCGACCAACACGACGACGACGGTCAACTTCGCGCCCATCGCCATCACGACAAGCCGGAGTGCGGTGCGCTACCGCTACCCCATCTTCTACGTCCAAAACTACAACGCAAAACCGTACGAGGCGACTGTGAAGGGGCGACTGCTGAACCAGTGCAACGCGGACTTCGATTCCGGCACGGCGACGTGCGGGATCGCCTACGATGCGTTCAGCAAAGCCATCCCCTTCTCGCAGGGCTTCTGCTGTGACTGCAGCATGTGCCAAACCTTGGGCTTCTGCGTGCCCGACGCGCGGGCGAACCAGGCGTGCAACCTCTTTGACGCCTACACCACTGCCTCATGCCTGCGCTTTGGGCAGCGCTGGTACAGCGGATACACCATCGGTTCCTACATCACGTGGCTCACCCTGAACGTGACGGTCTCGCGCAACATCACCGCCGACCCGCCCAACGGGAGCAACGGAATCGTACAGTCAATGACGCAGCAAACGGTGGTGCTGCAGCTATCCCCGTCTGTCCTGGGCGACAACGCGGGAGGCGGGTGGGGTGCTTCGGCGCGTCTCGTCGGCAGCTTCGCGCCCACCGACCAGCCGCTGGACCTGACCTCGCGCATGCTCTTCGCACCGGCGCTCCCGTTAACAGACGAGCGTGTGCGGGCAGGTGCGGCGGAGTGGATAGTGCTGCCCAACACGTTGGTCACCCTGGATGGGACTGAGTGCAACAAAGTCGGCGTCTCCTACGAGGCTTTCGCATCGCAAGGGAACAGGTGCAATTTGAGGCCCGGCAGCTGCCTCAGCTCCCAACTGGAGGACTACCGCACGTCGGACCTGGCGCGTGTGGCGGCAGGCAAGAAGGCGCAGTACATGGCCACCGGCTACGGCGACTTCGATCTGGAGCGGGTGTGGAACACGTCGGCGTCTCCGGCCGAACAGGTCTCGCCGTACATCTCCTACATCGCTGCCTCACCGGCAGCGGCGATGATCGTCCTCACCGTCGACGCGGACGACCTGGAGTACCACATTGGTGTGGCTAACGGCAAGATTCTGTCCGCAGCCCTCAACAACGCAACGCTGGAGGCCGACACAAGGGACGGCGTGCTGTCTGCGGTCATCCAAAACGTCGCGGCAGTGACGGGGCGTCTCGTCGTGAGTGTGGAGAACTGCACGAAAGGTGTCTTTCCCATGGCGGCGCAGGTCCTCTCCCTCGGCGCGCAGCAGCAATTCGCGCTGCGCTTCAACGTGTACATGCAAGACTATGCGGTCTCTGCGGACGCCAACTGCTCTGTGGTGGTGCGAAACGCTGAGGAGGTCGTCACGGACACACGCGTGGTCAGCTGGACGGTGGTCGCTCCCGGGTTCAACAACGGAACGCAGGGAGGCACAGCCGGTGGTGGCGGTGGCGGCTCCAAGGAGGAGTCGTCGGCTGTGACGTGTGGCACCTGCGGCACGCTGAACGTTGCCTGCGCCTCGAAGCGCGGCTGCTGGGGACTTGTACTGCTCGACCTTGTGGTGTACCTCATCATTGCAGCCGTCATCTTCTGCGTGTTTTGGTTTCGCCGCATCGTTTGCTGCTGTTTCTACACAAAACACTGCCATTGCGGCGATCACCGGCGCAGGCACGACCGCAGCCGCAGTCGCAGTCGCAGCAGCAGCAGCAACTGCAGCAGAGGTCATGGTCGCAGTTGTAGCCCAACGCGAGAGGAGAGCAGAGATGACTACGAAGCAGGCAGACGCAGCCGGTCACACAGAGGGCTGCCGCGGCACCACCGCCATTGTCATCTCGACCGAGGCGGTAGTAACACGAACAACAGCAGCCGTAGCAGCCATCATCTGCGTGACTTGGCGGTGATGCCGCATCCTCCTCCAATGACGTACGCAATAGCTCCCTGTTATCCGGCACCGGCGCTGTATCAAAACGGTTACCTCGACGCCGCGTCCACCTCCCCCTTCTCTTCCCCTTTGCGTGTGCAGCCTCCCTCTTGGTTGTCGCCGTCCCCTCCTCGCGCACTGCCGCCGGCCTTGATGCCGCCACCTTACGCGTACAGTGATGTGGACCCGCCAAGCCGACTTTCGTCTCCCCCCGCCTTTCCACCTGAATTATCTGGTGAGTTTACTGCGTTTCCGGCATCCCCGTCTCGGTCACCTTCAGCGTCCTGTGTGTCAAATAGACGGGAGCGACTCCACAGTCCTGCGCCCGGGCTTCCTCCTCTCGTGCCGGCCTCTTCCGCCCGCGACGCGCGCAGCGAGTACGACCTCGCGCCAGAAAATGAGCTGCAATGGCGGTCGTATTGTAACAGGAGCAACACTGCACTCGTGTCGGACCCCTCGCGCCCCTCTACGCCGTCGTCCTCTATGATCCGTCTCGGGTGTGCTCCGTACTCGTAAGTTGCGCAAGCGTGGCGTTTCTCCACTTAAATGAGTATTGTTCTTATATTATGCGTGCTTTAATAAAAATATATATGTATCATATCGGCATCCTCTCCTAATTGGGCATGAACGAGCTTCGCGCCTTTTTCTTTATTTTTTTTTTTTCAGTGCTTGTGCGAGGTGCGGAGGAAGGCAGAGGGGAACGACCACTTATCCACACCCACACCCACAAGGTTTTCTTTTTTGTATTCTCTTTTATTGTTGGGGCCGTGCCGGAGTTTTTGAAAAAGCCAACAACTTCTATTTTTTTTTGTTTTCTCTCGTGTTTTTGCGAGGCACTCGCTTTGCTGAACTCTCACTTTCTTTCTTTTTGTTCTTGTCTTTTCCCCATCATCATCCACCTTGTCTTCGTAAATCAATGAAAAGAGAAAAAAAATGTGTACTCGAAGAATAGCGTGCGCTACCCCGAAGGAAGGCGTAATGTGCATGCCTGTGTGCACCTGTGGACTCCTCCATCACGGAGGACCTCGCCCACTCTTGTGTGAAGTTTGATAGGAGGTGAAAAGGTCGCGTCTTGCTGCGTTTGGAAAAACACAAGGCATATACTTACCTTTTTGCGATATGTTGATGAAACGGTGATTCCCTTTGTATTCTCAACACCGGTGTTGGTTTCTGTAACTCCTCACAAGTACCGTTCGCGGAGTTCTTCGTATTTTCCTCTCGCTTTTCGTATCTTCTTTTTTCTGGACTTCTGTATTATCAGGAGGGGAGAGAAGAGGGAGTTTCAGAGCCGCCTTCTCAACAAGACTTGCGCGCCTTTGTCCCTTCGGGCGGTGGAGCAGAAGAATTGCACCGTGCGGACGTTGCGGATTTGCTTCTTTTCAAGCCTCACAAACAACAGCGCCTACAAAAGTAAAATACGTTTAGAAGATCGTCGTACTTTTCTATAGACTAGATTGAAAACCATCGTCCATACATCTTTAGATTCACGCACACTCCCCTAGAACAAACTGCCTTCTATTCTACCCCACAAGCCGTCCGCCACGTTGCTGCGGTTCACATACGGTTTTTAAGAAGGAGTTTCGTCTTTCACAATCAGCGTTGATCGTTGCCTTCGTCCTCATTCTTCTTTTTTGCTGTTGTCTACATGGACCCGGAGTTCTTTTCCCGCTCCACGCCGCGAACGCCGCACACCGCAAAGTACGCAGCGCTACTGCGAAGGCTGGAGTTGAGCTGTCTGATGTGCGGTGCAGCAGACAGCGCGGCTGTTGCATCGCCCGTTCACGCTGCCGTTTCTCATGCGGTCGGCCCTTCGCCAAAAAGCGCTCCACCTACCCATTCCCACAATGGCGACCGACGTCGGCTCACACGACAGCAAGCTCTCCTTTCAACGCCTTCGTCACGTGGACTTTCAAGTGTGCTGTCGGACACCACAGACTCGTCTTGTGATGCTTCCTCCTACTTCTCTGGTTCTTTTGCTTCGTACGCGCCTCGCTGGTGTGGCAAGGAAACGGCGCAGCGATGTGGACCTCCCCGCACGGCGAACGCGAAGAGCAGCGTGGCAGGTGCTTCGACAAGTGTCTCCCTCTCTCCCCCTCCTCCTCCTCTTTTCGAAGTGCGTGTTCGCAAGCATACCCGTCGTCATGGAAAAGAAGAGGTGGCGCAGCAACGCCTACTGTTCGTGCAGGAGTTCTGCGGGAGTACGACGCCGACGCCGGCCAAGGTACACGACGCTGTTGCAGCACAGGGGCGTCTCTCAGCACACCAGACGCCCTGCTCTCCATGCGGCGCAGCATACAGGGTCGCCCACGTTAGCAAGGCGGTCACTCCCACCACCGACGATTACTTTTCGCACTACCTCGCCCATTATCGCAGTCAACAATCCGTATCCGCCCCACCAACACAACGGCAAACAGCGGCGAATGGAGATACATCTACCGAACGAGAGGTGAGCTGCGCCACAGCGGCTGAGACGCACGAACCCCCACCCTGTCTTTCCACGCCGGGTTGCTCGCCCATCCTCGTTGCACGAGATGTCGATTTGATGGGACGTGAAAAGGATGTGTGCGATTCGCCGGATATTGTGTGTCGCCTTTTCACTTCTGCCGCTTCTGAGGACGAAGAGGCTTTTTGATCACGTCCGTTTTATAAACAGCGTTCTCTTCCTGCGTGTGTTCCTTTTTAGTGCTTCAACGAAACCAAGTAGCAAAAAAGTGGAAAAATAAAAGAAGAGGAGTTGCTTTTTTTTTTGTCTTTTTATGACGAGTATCTACACATCAATTAAGCGGCGTTGAGTGACAATGGTGCTCCTTGCACCGCACAGCCACTTTTGCACCATTTCCGTTGCCTGCGCATCCGTGATTCAGACCACACACACACACATGCCAAAAAGAAAAATCGCTTCATGAGAAACGTATTCTTTTTTGGTTTCTCCTTCGTCTTGGGCAAACTTCTCTGATGCTCGCTCTCCATATGTTCTCCTCCCTTTTTTTTTCAACCCCCTCTTTTCTGCTCTTGCCTGATAAAAATCCCAAACTCGAGTATTTCAACCGGCTCACGACAAATTGTAGCTCACCGTTAGGCATCGACACATGCAGGGATAACGAGCGTGTGCGAGCAGGCACGCAATCACGTTACCGCCTTCTAAAATGAAAAGCAAAGTTGCCACTTGCGCCAGTTACTACAGCCACACACTCGCACACACTATTATTGTGACTAATACTAGCAGGCAGCAGTACCGTTGTCATCTTTGGCGTGAAAGTGGTTCTCAGAACGCACAGTAGCATTATTCTTTGATAACACATACTATTACTGTCACAGTTGACCGAACGACAGACGTAGTGGGGTGCTCTCGATTTAACTCTATCACTTTCTGTCGTTTCTTGTGCGTGTTACACGCACCGCCTGCTTCTCTTGGATCATTTATTTTTTTGTGCATATTCAGATCATATACGCACGCATTCACGTGGTTGGTACTTTTTGATTCTTTTGTCGTCAAGCGTGTATGCCTGCTGCTGCCTTGCTTCTTACTCAGCTTCACCAAGCACTTTTTTCTTTCTTGTGTATGCGCTTTCGATTCTTCACACATGTTTGACGTGCTTTTGTGTCGTCGTTGAATTTCGTTCTCTCCATCTTGTGTTCATTATTTTTTTCTCCCCAGGGTTCCCTCTTGTAAAGTGGTACCCGCCACTCTTTTCTTGTTTGCTTTCAGCGTGCCAGGTGGTAGCTTTCTACGCATGGACCGTACGCCTGCGTCGCCTTCGCTGCAGGTATACACAAGCGACGTTTTACTCTTCCTCTGCACCCTTATATCCTTGGCGTTTCGCACTTATCGACAGAGCATAGCCTTGTCTTGGAATGATGAGAGTGGTGCGCACGAAATAGGTAGAGAGGAATGGGGGGCACGCGCGTCGTCGGCGGCCCCGCTTCCGTTAGACGAGCGCACGTGTGAGGGACTGCCGCTGCCGCACAACAGTAAATTCGGTTTTCCGACCACGGGAGGGTCAGAAAGCTTTGCAGCACCCCCCCTTCCGGAGAACGACGACCATGACGACCATGATGAGGTCGATGAATCCCTCGCCTCTTTCGAGGTGGCGATGCCCGTCAACGTCGCGTCCGATCCGCTGTTGATCCTTGCCGAGCGTCTTACGCTAGAGGAAAAGCTGTCCACCGCCGTGAACTGGCTCTCTTTGGTGTCGAACTGTCTCACCTACTCTCTGCGCCCGTCGCAGGTGCTGTATACCTTTCTCTTCACAAACGGGGACTTTGTTCTCTTTGTGACCTCCTACAGCAATCGTTATCGGCAGATGGGCCCGTCGAGCCACCTACACCCTCAGCAGCCGCCCGATGCCCCGTTGGCACCGTCGTCGCTCCGCCCACAACGTCAGCACGCAGCGCTGCTTCGAGAAACTGGCGCGTCAGCGCTGCAAAGTTCACGTTCGCAGAGTGTCGGAAGCGAAGTGGACGCCAGCGCCAACAGTTTGCACGGCCGCTACGCGGGTAATGAGGCACAGCTGCAGGACCGTGGCGACGTGGCAGCGGTGGCTGTGCCGCTGCCCTCGCACGCCCCCCTCCCTGCGAGTGCGAAACACGGGCCCCGCCATCGCGAGAACGCGCAGTACGGCGCCCTACAAAGGAGAGTCGTCGGCGCTGGAGCAGCAGACCTCGTCGCAGACTCGCCCCATCCTGTTTCTCCAAAGTCTCACGCCTTCCGCGTCGGGCGGCTGCTTCCCCGTCTTCACTACCATGCGAGTCGCTGCGTCGCTTTTGCGCAAACGCAGCTGTCATGGCTGCTCGTCCTCAACGCTCTTCTC
Organism: Leptomonas pyrrhocoris; assembly: GCF_001293395.1. NCBI lineage: Eukaryota > Euglenozoa > Kinetoplastea > Trypanosomatida > Trypanosomatidae > Leptomonas > Leptomonas pyrrhocoris. The sequence continues at coordinate 725,481 of NW_015438357.1, forward strand.
ACCTCTACATTGGTCGTCTTTTACCTTCACCACCTGTTCTTTGGCCTCGGCACCCTGTTTGGCTACCTTGCGGCCGTCGCGTCTGTGTTTTTGTGCGGAATGGAGATGGGCTGCATCGCTGTGCGGCTGCGTAGAAGAAAGGTGTGTGGGCGCGGCGGCGGCGGCTGCGGCACCGACACCGACGATCTAGACGACTGTGGCTCTGCACCAACGACCGGGCGCGATCCCCGTTGCTCGTCGGTGCCCATGAGGGATGCAACCGGACGAGGAGGCGAGACCGCGGAATGGGATCCGAGTAGCAGCGGCCTACAGGGCCCCTGCTGGGCCTTTCTGGGCGAACACCTCAGCGCCACCGCGTGCTCGCTCCTGTACTTGTGGATGCTACTGGAAGAGGGCGACGCGTTGTGGTCCTCCCATGTAGCGCTGATGCGATGGTACGTCGGCACATGTGCGTTGATGACGCTCTCGTTGCTAAAGTGTCTGCGCGCCTTTTTATAGGGGCGCCGTGGTCGGTGTCGTGAGCCGGCAACTCTTACGCGGCGAAGAATTCTCGTGTGTGTATTATCTTGCGCGTCATGCAGCGCTGCTGCTGCGTTGGTTTGTTTTACTCAGCTACGAAGCTCTCGTCATCGCTCTCATTGCTAGTTTTGATTTGTTTATTTGAGGAGCCTTTGTTGAACGGAGGGGTGAGTGAAGCGCTGTGGTGCATCAATGGAGTGTTTACTCGATGAACAGGATTTTCACCTTTCGGTTTGTCCGTTGCCGCCTTTCCACATCGTATTGGCATGGCGGTAATATCTAATACATCTACATTAACCGATCACGAAGTGAAAGAGATGAGACCGTCAAAAAAGAGAGAAGAGACTTCGACGGCGGAGACGCGAAGTGTCTGAGTGAAATTATGTTCAACAGATATATGAAAGACACATATAAACATAACGCTTGCGACATCTTTTCCGCGTTCTCGCGTTTTGTTCTGCATTTAATCGATACGTCTTGTTTTGTTTGTTGTTGCCATAAAGAAAGCAGTGTCGCACATAATAGCAACGCTGCCCTATCACGCACATGCTTTTGTTTGAGTGTTTCTCACACCTGTCACGTTCGTGAAAAAGAGAGGAAAGCGTAGCCTTTACTCCTCTTGCTCGTGCCTTTCCCTTTCCTTCTTTTCTTTGCCTTTACTCCCTTATCCATCCTTTGTAATACCGTGTCTATGAAAGCTGTCTTTTCTTCGAGGAACTATTGAACAGCAAAGTACTTCGTTGTACTCACAGTGCGGCGCTGCGTTTGGGAAGAGAGGTCACGTAGACTGTAGTAGTCTCTCTCTCTTCTTTTCTGACACTTCGTTCCAACTCGCATTACTCCCTACTTATCACACTTTGGCTGCTCCTCCGGAGGTAAGCACGTGTAAACCCACCCAGCAAACACCAGCGGTGAAGGATTACAAAACGAAAAAGAAGGCTTTACACATTCGCCTAAAATTCTCTTGCATTTATCTGATAGTCTGCACACTCTCGCGGAGATAGGTGTGCGAAAAACTAATTGCGTGTCGTTGCCAAGAAAGAGGTGTAGAACCGGAACTAGCTCTGTCTATAGAAAGTTGAGAGCGGCACACACGACTTCTCTTGGATTTGCAGGTATTTACACTCGTGTTACTGTCGGCCCTGATTGCTATCTGGCTACTTTTGGGTTTCTCTTGTTTCGTTTTCCTAATAGCATTGCATCTTCTTTCTGTTTGTCAAGTAAAAAACGACAAAAAGGCGACATCAACAACAAGACACTAGTTGAGGTCCTCTGTATCGACTCACCGGGACTCAGTTGACATTTTCTTTTCGTACACCTTCTCTCTTTGTCACCCACTCGCACACACAAAAAGAAACTAAAAAAAGAAAGAAAGACACACATTGCCTCCAAAAGCAAAGAATTTGGTGCCGAGAGAGAGATCGCTAGGTTCACTCTGCCCTCAAAAAGAAAATTGTTTTCGTTTTCTGTTCTTTCTCGGCGTATTTTTGTGACATCAAGTTATTATTCATTTTTTCACTTCTTTTTTTTGTTCTGTTTTGCATATTTGCGGCACGTCGACCTAACTGACGCGTCTTTTTCTCTTCCTTTTTTTAAAAGCCTATATTTATTGTTTTGCTTCTTTGCGTGCTTTCAACGTCTCCTTTGATCTCTGTTGTGAGAATTGCGTCACTTCAGCAAACGAGGTTGTTACTGCTGCTCTTGCTCACTGCGAATACGCTTTGAACTAGTGATATTATTCGCCTTTTTTAAAAAGAAATTTACTTTTATTTTTTTTGTTTATTTTTACGCAGCTGGTGTGGTTTGTGTCAGTGAAGGAAAAGTTGAATCTAACTCGTTAAAGTGTATTTGCGCGACAGTCACTCTCACAAGAACTACGTTGGCTAGAACCCCTCTAACATATAATTCTGTTGTTTCTTGCTGTGGACATAACAACAGTTCCTATCTGTGGTCGGCTGGATTGCCTCTTCTCTTTTTCTACTAATATATATTTGCGAACGCCTTTTTTCCCCCTTTTTTGTTGGTGTGCTCCTTCCCCGTGGTGTATTAATATTTTTTTTTTCTTTGCTTCTGAGCGAGGAATCGCTGTTGGTGCGCTTTCCTGACACGAAAACCTCGTACAAATACGCAAATTCACTTGTCGACCGTAGCAAACAAAAAGGAATTATGCAGCCCGACAGCAGACTTACCAACTCTAACGCCACGTCCTTCACCGGCTCCTTCCAGCTGGAGGACGAGGCGAAAACACTGGAGGATTACGTGGTGGGGCAGCGACTTGGCGAGGGTGCGTACGGCTCCGTGTATGTGGTCAAGTACATTCCTTCCGGTGATCGCTTTGCGGTAAAGGTATTGCAGAAGCAGGACCTCTTCACCGGATCTGGTATCTACTCGCCGCTTATGGTTTGCGGCAACGAGGAAGGGATTCAGCAAGCGCAGCAACAGGAGGACGCGGCTGCGGGGGATTCCGGTACGCTCGGCACCACAACGGCAACATACCACGCCTCCCCCTCCGCCGCGGCAATAGTGAAGTCGTTCGAGCAGAGCATCGTGTCGGAGGCGATGGTGATGCAGTCCCTCGAGCACCCCCACGTGGTTAAGTTTTACAAGTTCCTCAATTCCACCACGGCATTTTACTTTGTGTTAGAGCTGGCAGAGGGCGGGGAGCTGTTCGACTTGATTCTCTCGAAGAACTACTTCGCCGAGGATGAGGCTCGCATGTACTTCCAGCAGCTCATCTCCGCCATCGACTACTGCCACCGCAACGGCGTCGCACACAAGGATCTGAAGGCGGAAAATCTCCTTTTGAGCAATGACGGCCGACTTCTGGTGTGTGACTTTGGCTTCTCCTCAAAGGTGGCGAAGGAAAACATCGACGACCCAGAGGAGACCGTCGGCACCGGCGACAACATCGCCCTCCTCGACGCAATCCACAACGGCTCGATGTTCGGAACGCTGCACTACACAAGTCCCGAGGCTGTCCTCGCCTCGGCGCAGCAGCGCGGCTTTGACTTCCTCAACGCCGATGACGGCGACGGCAGCACCCGCTACGGTAGCGCGCTGGCGGATAGCGCCTTCGCGAATGGGCAGAGCGGATTTCCCTCACAAGTAGACATGGCCGACAACCCCGGCCCCGGTCAACGCGGCTCCTCCTCCACCCCCCTCTCCACCGCATCCTCCGACAGCCCGGGGTCGTCGTTCAGCGGGTCGGTGGGGCGCAAAGGACTGCGCCGCTCCACCAGCGGCAGTGCCGAGGGGGACGCGGCGCTGATCAAAACGGCGCAGGAAATGGTCTCGTCCTCTGTCGCAAAGGTGAAGGAGAATCGTGCGCGACCAACCCTGTTGACGCCACCACCCGCCGTCACTGGTGGCAACCCCAGCATGTCCCACAGCAGTAGCACCCCAAGCCTTCTCAGCTTTACAGGCGCCAACGGCAAGATTCACAAGAAGACGTCCCCGACGCTGGGGCGGAACAAGGTGGGCGAGGGCATTAGCAGCTTTGTCAAAGCGTTGCTCCACACCGGCAGCCCCGGCAGCAGCAGCGGCGGGCACCACCACCACCACCACCATTACCATCAACCGCATCACAAGCAACACATTGACACCCACGACCAGAATGGCTCACCGCGGGAGAAGCCGTGTCTGCAGAAGATATCGGCGCCCCCAGTGGTGAGCACCACGTCAAGCGGCAAGGTCGTGCTAGAGACGTTACGTAGCCCCACCGGCGCGCTCGGAGAAGGCGGTGGTAAGGTAACGGGAAATGCTCACAGCTCGCTGCGAGTGGGAACGCCGTCGCAGGAACACGTCTCGGTAATGTCCTCTGCTGTCTCCTCGTCCAGCACGTCGCCCATCACGGTTTCCTTTAACACAGACCCGTCCTTCGCAGGCTCGGCGGGGCGGGCAGGGGCATCTGCGGCCGCTGCAGCAGCCGCTACGCGACACGGGACGATGCCCCCGCCAAGCGGCACTCTCAGTACACGAGTCACCTCCTCCACGAACGACGCAGCCCCTTCTTCAACACGCCTCCGTGCAGCGAACAAAGAGTCAAACAGCGTACTTTTGACTACGAGGGGCAGCACGGAAGTGCTCAGCGCACACACATCCTCGTCTTGGGATGCGGGTGCTGCTGCGCAACAGCGACAGCCAGTGCTAATGGAACCGGACCCCCCCACTGCTCCAACGTCTGCCGGCCACAGCAGCAGCCCTTGCAACGCCTCGTCGGCGCCGCGCAAGCCTCCGCTTGTGATTGTGGACCCTTTTCAGCAAGATCTGTGGAGCGCCGGTGTGATCCTCTTCTTCATGCTGACCGGGCGGCTACCGTTTGACGGTCGCGATGAGGAGGAAACGCTGCACTTAATCCAGACAAACGACTTCACCTTCGACGAGGACGAGATGCGGCGTATCTCACCCGCTGCCCGCCATCTCGTGACGCAGATGCTGGCGGCTGAGCCGACGGAGCGGCCCACGACGGAGCAGATCATTCACAACTCGTGGTTTCAGATCGGCATACAAATCGAAAAAGACTTCCCTCATCGCGAGGATTTGCTTGAGACCCTCGCCAGCCCTTTGGGCAATCCGATGCAGTGCGCTTCCACCACTCAGCAGACGCTGCCGGACGGCATCGTGGGATCACCGGCTTTGTCGAGCACGTCGCAGGCGGAGACTGGCGGTTACGGCAACGATGAAAGCATCACGGCGCGTCTGGCGGCCAGCGCAGCGGATACCAGCTCGAACGCGTTCTGCGGCAGCGCGGCAGCACCGTTGACACGGCAAAGCCCTCCCTCATCTGCACACGACACCGCCGCCGCCGCGACGTACGCTTCGCCGTCAGGAATCGTCGCTCTGTCTCCCGTCGACGAGGCGGCGCATGCGAACAGCGGCAGCACCGGCGGACAGGGCAAAGCTTTCGGTTTCAGCCGCGACAAGATCACCGCGCCGACCTTCCTCGACTTCTCCACACAACACCCCGTCTCGGTAGAGGAGGAGCGTGTGCTCGCGACGGCGTTTCGGAAAGTCGACTCCGACGGGTTTGGGTGCATCACGCGAGATCAGCTGCGCGACATGCTGACGACGCTGCACGGCGACGCCGTCCCGACGAGCGACGTGGACGAACTGGTGAAGCTGTTCACGGGCGACACGAAGACGGACAAGATCACTTTCAAGCAGTTTCGCGACGCGTGGGTGAGCAAAGATTTGGCTCACACGCCTTTTACGCACAGCAGCGAGTTCCAGCTGGCCAACATTATCGGTACGGAGATGGATGCGGTGGAGCGGCAGGTGGTGCGCCAGCTCCGTACCGCCTTCGACAGCCTCGACGACAAGCACCGCGGTGTTATTCAACTAGACCAGGTTCGCCGCATCTTCGACAAATATCACATACCCGTTCAACAAGAGGATTGCCTCTCGCTCATCAACTACTTCCACGAAACGGAGCTGGCGCGGTTCAACACGCGGGCTTCCAAGTACTGGCATCGTTGGCGTGTTACGCCTTCGGTGACGCCGACCACCACCTATCCCGGTTGCACCTCCAGCTGCGCTTCGCCCGTCCCATCTCCCGCGGTGGCTTCCCCGTTCTCTGCCGCGGGGCTCACACCGGGCTGCAGTCCCGTCACCTTCACCAAGGAATCGTCCATGCCGCCGCAGCGCAACGCAACAAAGGAGAACGCGGAAGTCGCTGTCGCACCTACTGGCCGTAGCGCACGGCCGGCGGATCCGCCGGTGTCGGCGCCATCGCTGGACTCCTCTCCCACGACGCCGTCTAGCATCACCATATCGTTTGACTCGTTTGTCAGCGGAATTGTGAAGAGCGACATCTTGATGAAGCACCCTCTTGGCCGCAAGCTCGCCGCTGCGACGAACCTTGCCGCGATGTTCCAGTCGCGTAACGTGACGGAGTGCGTGCGGCACGGCTTCCTCGTCACCGGCCTGCAAAACATCATCCTAGCAAAGCTGGCCAGCATACCAGAACGGCTGTTGCTGCTCTATTCGGATGAGGTGGTGTCCAACACAGAAAACATTTACTCCTTTCGCTATCTAGGGTCGTCGGCACTCGTGACTGGGGCCACGATGAGCTCCGCCACGCCGTTGCTCATGTCTGCTTCGCTGGTCGCCATGGCCGCCAGCACCGGCCCCATAAGTGGGACCAACTTTGGCAACTCTGCCCAGATGACGCCTGGGAGGCGCAGCGGCTCGTCCGCCTCACACCGGTCGCTCACGGCGACGCCGCCGTCCTCAACCCCCCGGCAGGGACGACCCAACGGCATCGCTGACAGTCTGCACGAAAGCCATAACGGTGCCGGCGTGGTGGCGACGCCTTCGATGGTGGCCGAGATTCTGGGACGAGACGAGCGGGTGTGTGCCGATAGCAACGCCGGTTCTCTTCCGTACAATTCCGCGCCGACGGTGGGGGGCGTCGCCCCTCTGCCGTTTCGCTCCAACAAACCGCGCCAACGAAAGCCGCCGTCGCGGGGCACCCTGGCTCATTCCGACACTGTTGACTCTTCCGCCTTTCCAAGAGACAGGTGTGCGGGGGATCTGCCTGCCAGCAGTGGCGCCTCGAGCCAACCGTTGCCGCCGCCGCCGCCGCAGCGCGGCGCGCCGGCACCGATTCCGCGAGCCCCCAATCACGCCGGCGCTGCCGCTAGCACAGTCGAAAACACAAACGGCAACTCGCCGAGTGCCTCACACTCTCCCCCCCTCTCGCGCTCGCTGCGACATATTACGCGCCATGCGACGGCAGCGAACACCACCTCCGTTGGCGGTGGGCGTGATCGTCGTGTTCACAGCGCCGACATCGACAACGACAGCGCGCAAGACGACACGCACAGCTTTTTCAGTGCCTCTCGGCAGAGCTCATCCATCATCAACACAAGCGAGGCCAACCAAAGCGCCAGCGATGGCGCTCTTTCTTCTCCTCAAGGCGAAGATCAAGAGGGACTGGGACGGCGCCACAAATTAGCAAACACCACCATGGCACCGCAAAATTCCGAAGCATCAGCGCCCCACCGCGCCGATCTTGGCCGTACAACCCCAGTGTCCGCAATGCGCAGCACTCCCGTGAACGTTGAGGAAAAGAACGCAAAAGGCAAGGCGTCCACGACGCTCAATGCTCGTGACGCTGCTGCTGACGCAGAAGGCAGCAACGCAGCCCGTCTCCTCTCACAGCCATCAGTCGCCGCGTTCTCTTCCAGCCTGCTCTCGCCATCCGCTACGACGCACACAAGCGCAGGTTTCTCCCTCACCGCAACACCGTCGACCAACTTCACGCATCGCGCCATGGCCTATGGCGGCACTGGTGCGGTTGCCCAGGTGAATGGCGTGTGCGACGTGGATGTGATTCTGTCTCCCGCCTGTCTAGGCTACACCATGGTCCAATTTCGCCGAATTCACGGTAAAACGAGCGACTTTCACGAAGCAGTGACGTTCATCTCTAACCTGCTGGGAAGCGAGCGAGAGCAGGCGATGGAGGACACACTCACGCGCGGTGAAAGCGAACTCATGTGAGGAATACAGTCAGCTGAAGTCGAACATGGGCACCATTGCCCTTGTTAGCGGAGACACCCACACAGCGAAGATGACAAACGAGGTAGGCTGTTTTCTTGGCTTCACAGAACGAACTGGTGAATCTGGGCCAACAAAACCCCTTTTTTTGTGTGAGAGGGACACTCTCATTTAACATTGAAGCATGAACAAATATTCCGATTAAAAGAAAAGACAACGCTTAGGGGGTGAACCGCCCGCGAAAGGGATATTTTTTTTCTCGCCCTGTGTATCCGAGCCCTCTTCTTTACCCTGATGGAACGAAAACTCGAGCTTCTCCCCCCATAAAAAAAAAAAACGGCAGAGTTGCGCTGCTTTTTTATTATTTCAGAAGACATTAGTTTTTTCTGGCATGCTCCTTTCTCCGTCCGTCAGATTATCTTGTAAATAAGAGCTACGGAAACAACAATGATGAACTGAACCTTCACGAAAGTGAAGGGGAAACTAGTTGCTGGCGCGAAAGCATAGATGTCTCTTTCTTCAACAATCTTATCTCACTATCTTCCCCCTCTTTTCTTTTCCTCTTCATCGCATTGTTTCTCGTGCGCCGCTGCGGATCTCGACAACTCTTTTGTTGTTGTTGCCGTACGAAAAAAAAAACCCGCTTTCACTTTCAAACGCTGCTGTGTTTCACCACCATTGTTGTGAACATCATGCAATTTATGTATTCATTATTGCCTGTCTACGTACAGTAACTAATATATATTTTTTGTACACAATAATAGGCCTTTTTTTTGCGTGTAGATAGCGTTCCACTTTGACAATATCCTGACAGAGATATCATATCAGAAAAAAGTTTGGATACGTCTTTACAGCGTAACTGTTTTCTCCTTCTATCACACTGTGCCTTCTTCTCAATTACGTTATTGATTCATTTCTTTTTTTTTCTTCTAACTATACCTTTCCTGTTAACGGAAAATTTGTCATTGACCGAGAACAGAGATTAAGCTGTGAGTGCGACCGAACTATAATAGCGCCAGTTGACGATCGAACCACCTACAAAAGTTAATTTTGACTTCCTTTAGGTGAGTTTTCTTTCTCCTTCTGCCTCATTGTAGTCCCATCGATCTGCGCTTTTTCTTTTATCTCACTGTTTCTTTTTCTTCTTTCTTCTATCTCCTTCCTTTCAAATCTGTGCACGTGCGTGTGTGACTTCCTTTGTGTCGACAGCAAGAAAGCGAACATAAAAATTCCTTTCTTTTTTTTTCAAAGGAACAAATACAATAGTATCCACTAGCACTATCTTTCTTCTTTTTCTCTTTTCTCTTTTTCTCCTTTCCTCTTTTCTCTTTTTTTTTTCTTCTGCCCATCATTGAGAGCCGAATCACATAACAATCAAGCTCTTATACTCTTTTTTTTTCTTTAACTGTTATCTATTTCTCTTTCCAGTGTTTTCCCATTTTCATTTCTACTAGCAGTAAATTTGCCGAAAAAGTTTTTTTCCCCTTTTTTGAAACCTAAGCACCGCTAAGAGCGTGAAAAGTAGAGGTTTTTGTGCATGCCTTCTCTTTCTGATCCTCCTCTTCTCACTTTTCGTAGACTGCAATTTCCTCCAAAAGCAAATACTGAAAACCATATCATCATACAATCAAAGAAAGCACCATTGTCATTTACCTCTCGAATTGCACCAGCTTCGTATATCTTTGAGCACTTCTGTCAAATCTTCTTATCGAACTGTTACACTTTACTGTTGTTTAGTTAACTGACCAAATCACCAGTAAAGCGATTTTCTCTTCTCTTTTTAGAACGTTTGTGCAATACAGCTTTTCCGCCAACCATGTCTTCTTACCACACATCCAGGTGGTTGCGCAGCAGGCTGGCTGCCGTTCTAGTTTGCGTTGTGCTGCTTGCCCTTGCTGGTGGCGGCGCCCGATCAGCCCCTACTGCGCAAAGCGAGCGCGGCTGCTCTGCTACCATTCCGTTTTACACTGCATCGCAGCAGGAAAACACCCGCAAATTCCTCGATGCCTTTAAAGAGTCAATTCCTGCTCTCAAGCGTCTGTGGACGTGTGACAACTTCTGCGACCGCGCCTACGTCACGTGCTCTTGGAACGGAGTTGAGGTCAACATTGAAGACATCATCGTCGACGGTAGTCTTCCAGAAGTTCCAACAAGTGCTGCTGGCTCTGAAGTCGTTGTCACCGCCATCAAAGTTCACGGTAACGGATCAAACCTGGCCGGTACCTTGCCGTCTACGTGGGGCATCCTGGAGAACCTCATGGAGCTTCAACTCGCGGGAACTGGTTTGTCCGGAACACTCCCGGAGTCATGGGGTGAAGCAGATACCGCAAACCCAGAGAACCCCTTCATTTCGATCCAACGCAACGCCGCGCCGCTGCTCCCCGCTAAGAAAAAAGTACGCAACCTGTCCTACAACAACCTCACCGGTCCCCTGCCCGTAGCTTGGGCGCAGCACAACATCTTTGATATTTTGCTGCTCAACAACAATCACTTCAGCGGTCCCTTACCCACCGAGTGGGCAGGTTTAACCCGGCTGGAAGGGCTCAATCTCTCTACGAATGATCTCAGCGGCTCTCTCCCCGCGAGCTGGTCTGCCTTGACCACCATGCAGCAGCTTTCCATCAGTAACAATGAAATTGGCGGAACGCTCCCACCGGAGTGGTCAGCCATGAACAAGATGCTCACACTCGAACTGAACAGTAACAAGATCATCGGAACTATTCCTCCGTCATGGGCTACGTCAATGACCAAAGTAGACGTCATCACCGTCGAGGACAACAACCTTTGCGGATGCGTTCCGGAACCTTGGAAGAACAGCACGTCCACTTCCGTCAACGCTGATCCGCCCCTTTGGACTCCCGATTGCGCCACAGCAAACCCCTGTGAAGGCAGCAGTTCTAGCAGCAGCTCCGCCCCGTCGTCCTCGTCTTCGTCGTCCTCGGCGGCCTTCAGCTCGGGCAGCAGTTCTGATGCGTGTCACGATCGTGTTCCATACTACTCTGACTCGGAAACAGAAAACACGCGCAAATTTTTGAACGCATTTGCTCAGAACTTTGCTTATCTCACGCCGATTTGGGTTTGCCCGAATTTTTGCGTATGGGAAGGGGTGTCGTGTACACCAAATGGTATCGAGATGGATCTGAGTGGGATGGGGGTGGAGGGCTCCCTGCCTCCCCTGCCTGCAGACTGCCTCGCGTCAGAGGTTGTCATCAAAGGTATCAACATTGGCGATCCTGGCAACAAGGTGTCAATCGACGGTGGACTTCCGGAGAATTGGGGTGATCTTTCTCAGCTGTCCACTTTGGACCTGTCGTACAGCGGCGTCTCTGGTACTCTTCCCTCTTCTTGGAGCTCGATGAATCTGGATACGCTCAATCTGGGACACAACAACCTAAGCGGTCCGCTTCCGGTGGAGTGGAGCGAGATGAGCACGCTGAACGAGTTGTACCTGAACAACAACCAGCTGACCGGTTCGATTCCCTCGGGCTATTTTTTTATGGTAAATCTCTCCATCTTGGATGTGTCGAACAACCAGCTGACTGGATCGCTGCCCTCCATCAAGGGTGGGAGCCGAAAGTTCCGTATCTTTGGCGGCGATTTGCAACGCTCGGTGGCAAAGTAGATACATGACGTAAGGAGGCGTCAAGTTTATACGTGGACCCTAAAACGTTCTTTTTCTTCTGTCTTTCATGCATAGAACGTTGCGCACCCTCATGCTACTCAACAGCTGTTTTACAAGTGTGTACCAGCAACTGCCTTTTTGGGGGTACATGGTGGTGCAAAGGTCTACGCGAGCGAGTGGGTTTACGGCGTATTGGCGCCGCTGCAGAGTTGGAAGGCCGCGTTGCTGTTAAGCTGCCGTCACTGATCGCCTCCTTTTTCTCTTTTCTTCATTGTTTTGTCCATCCTTTGTTCGCTTCATGCCGCATCACCACTTTGTTTTGCCTTTTCTCTGGTCGTTCTACGGTTTGGGGTTTTCGGAAAAGAAACGAGATGTTCTGGTTTCTTCCTGCTGACTTTTTCCGTTTCGCACACATTCTCGTTTTTCATTTTCGTTGGATGTCGCTTCTCACGGCTCCGATGCAGTGTTTTCTGTTGCGCGAATCGCGCATGCCGATTCTTCAACGCTGCGCAACCACGGCTTGTGGACGGCTGTGGCGCTTTTTTCTGAGAAACGGCGTTACAAGATTCGTGAAGTATTCTGACAACGTGAGAAACGCAAGCAGCGGTGACTCAACGTGATATCATCGAAGTAGTTTGAGGATAGAAGAACGCTGGAGGCACGCGATCATCTTAAGGAGCCGCTGAGAACACACCGATTCCTGGGTAGAAAAAAAGAAGAATATGCGGCCTTTCTGAAGTGGGATATGCTGAAGCAGCAAGAAAAAAAAAATGTGTGGGCGTACACCATCGCTCACGTGATGCAACTGACCTTTGGGTTTTTGTACTGCACCGTGATGTAAAGGCGATGAACATCTGCACGTCCTTTTTTTCTGTAGAGATTGTTTTGTTCTTTTGCTTCCACTTTTTCTTTGCTATGAAGTGCACGATCGCACATGCAAAATGTAGTTCCCAAACGTGTTTTGGGCGTCAGCTTGCTGACATTGCTTTCCGTTCCAGTGCTAATTTTGTGTTCGCGTTTCTAGCATTTGCTTCTCCAATACTCAAGCTTAATGGTACTCAGCATAGTTTTTTTTTTGCTTGTTTGTTTTCGGTAAGGGAGGAGGTACGTCCCGCTATTTTTCCTTTTCATTGTCGTGTGTGGCTTCCCAGAAGCCGGGAGAAAAATATATTTTAATGTCTCATCGCCGCCCAAAGCTCCATTTGCGGAGCTTTCGGGCACGGTGGTTCACCACGACTGGTACAAAAAAAAATATTCAAACAAGTCAGTGCGCGACCTACACTGCAAGATGACTGGGTGACCTTTCTTTATCATGTAAAGAAAAGATCCGTCTGTTTCTCAACCATTCTCGGAGAGCTCCTAACATCTGAGAAAGGCCAAGTAGGAATGCGTTTAGGCCCCGAGTGGCTGAACGGCTGCAATGCACTGATGTTCACCGATGGCACGTTGCTTTGTCTTTTTTGGCGGAAAAAGAAAAACACCATGGGAAAGGGTCTTACAAGCTGCCAACGAAGTGTCTACTCTTCCTGTGATTTAAGTTTGTCCATCATACACCGCCTTCCTCTCCTCTCCTCAACTCTTTCTTCTTTTTTTTTTTGGCTGCCACGACATCGAGCAAGTAGCAAAAAGAAATTGAGATGGCTGCCAACGCTTTGCGTCGTAAATGCCACTACCGTCCTGCAGCGAGAACTCTGAGAAGTTCAGGAACGTGAATTGAGGCGTGCTTGGACTTGCGACAGATATTTACTCCCACACTGTCTTCAATGAATGCTGATGAGTATTCTGCTTCTCCTCTGTAACGCTTCGCGGTTCAGAAGCGCCCCGTCCTGCTCTAGCAATTGAAGCTCGAGCTGCACCTCATCCTTACCCGGTGTGAGTAGCAGAGCATCGTTGACGAGAACTCATCCGGACTCGTCGTCGAGTTCTTCTAACGGTTCGCCGTCGCGGGTTTCATCGAGTCTCTCTTGTGGCGTGAATCCTATTGAGTCGTTCTCGTCTTCTTCGGTCCAACCGAATCCGGTTGAGCCGTCGTCGTCCACTACTAGCGGGCTCTTCTACATGTTGTTGGCCGCCATGCGAAGCAAAAAAAGGAAAGAGAGGTTCAAAGCGAAGTTTCATAGGAGCCTTTCCTATTTGATGTCGCAGTCTGTCTGCGAAACAATGGTACTGAAGATGAACAGCAACAGCTGTTTTGAGTATCTGCTTGTGAGTGCGTTGTTGTTTGTTAAATAGTTTCGTCTTCTTCATTGTATTTCTCACCTCTTCTCATTCCCTCTCTAAATTCAATTTATCTGTTGTTTTCTTTTGAACTTTGATTTTCCTGCAGCGTAACACATGAAGAGATGTGGCTAACCACAAAGCAAACCTCTTTTCAAGTCTACAGATTTGTCATTCATTCGCTGCAATTAACAACATATTCAGTGGTGTGCTGTTAAAGACGCTCTGCGTTTGTTGTTGTTGTTGTTCTTCGTTTTTGGAAAAAGCGTGTGCCTTTTTTAATGGTCTAGATCTGCCAACGAAGCTTAGTTCTCGCTGTGGAGAAGGTGAGGCGTCTCTCGGACACTATTCATGCAGCTGAGATCGACATCTGTAAGCCTTGTTGTAGTAGCGCGGTACTATTCTGCGACATGCATTCCTGTTGCTTGTGCTGTGACATAAAAACCAAAAGAGGAGATCAATGATTTTTTGTCTTTCTAGTTTGCTGTGGCGTGGTCTTTACGTGACGCCAACAGATGACACCGGCGTTGTGCCTTCGGAGAAACGCATATGTTGCCTGATTGGACGGGAAAAAACAGAGTTTGTATTTAATCGAAGATTTTGCGCACGATGCAGTGTTGCGTTCACGCACATGTGTGTTCTGGGCTTTTTTGTTTCCTCATTTGAAAATTGCGTGTACCGTCTTCCTAGGTATTGCACGAGGCTCTCTGTGTTTGCTTGTTTGTTTCGATACATTTTTGTCTTTGAGCGTATTCGCTTTCGTTTTTTTCTTCTTCCAACTTTTTTTTTGTCATCATCATGCGTTGTTTTTGTTAGTGTTGTTTTCGACTCAAACAATGCCAGTTCAGCCTGAACAGCGCGTCAGCCTTGTTTAAAGTGACCAACAATATACTTCAAAAGTGTGGCATTCCGCCAACGCTTGCCCACCGTAGCAGCACGATTCTACGTTGGAGTGGCGACGCGGAACACGCCCGGCTATTAACATACAGTAAGCTCATCTCTGTTGCACTGCGGCTGCCAGATATCTAAACGTCTTATGACTTGCACGGCCATCGCGATAAAAGGGTTAGATGTACTGTTAAGATCATCTACTTTATTCAGCACAACGCTACATAAGTACGCAGGCTATTAAGTGACTGTTTGTTCACCCTTTTGTCTAAAAATAGAATCCTTAACGCGATGACCAGTTTCCTTTGTATCCTGCTTCTTTTTCTTTTTTTTCTTTTCGTATCTGAAACGGGTTTTATATGATGTCTTGGTGTCTTAGATCAGTCGCTGTTTTACCGGATCATTGGCTATTTTGTCCGTGTAGCGTGCTGTGTCGGTAAATCATCGTGCCCTTTGGCCGCAACGAGATTTGAGAAGCAAAAGCACTTCGAACATGCGGTGGATAAGACTAGAAACTGGCTCACGAAACTATCATGCTTCTCACAACAGAAACAAGCTCGTTCGCTCTTAGAGTTACAAAGGCATGCGAACGGTTTGGTACCCATTTCAGAGTGAAAGGCTTAACGGCTTTCGCATGTCCTCAGTTTGAGGAGACGGGTATTTTCCCGTCTATCTTGCCTTTTCTTCTTGTTTTACATATTAAAACTGTGTTTGTAACACGCCTTCCGCTGCTAAAATCACTTCTTTGCCGTAACATCAACAAGCGGCACAACGAAGATGAGTTGAATGCGGTTAAAAAACTCTAATTCATATGTTTTCTGATCGATCTCCAAAAAGAAAAGTAAAATTGGTGAAGACTGATTGTCCTTCTCCTTTGTTCTCTCTTTGTTCGATGTCTTGACAGATTTGTTGAATGAGGCGAGCGGGGGGGGGTCACCTCTTTGGAGAGCTTAGGTAAAGCACCCACGGCCTCAGGATCCGCCTCTGCTTTTGAGTAGCTCTTGAAGAAAAAAGAAACAGGTTGGGGTTTTCTCTGAAAAATACATGCCGCCATAACGATTTAAGGTGTTCATGTGCTCTATCGTTTTTCTGCTGCTCTTTTTTTTCCTCTTCACTCGCCTCTTTGCCGCATATGAACGCAAACAAACCATTTGACTACTTGATGAGACCGTGGCGCTTGCGATGCGCTCACATTTGCTGTACGCATACGAACGTACAAACGCAAAACCGCCCAACTACCTGCTCAACGACACACACACACACACACACACCAATAAAAACAACAACCTTTTGTAGCCCAAGGAAAAACTAATTAACAAGAAGGAGAAAGTGAAAACAATTTGAGGAAAGATCGCGCGACTCTTTTTTCCACGTTTTCTCTCTTTTTTTTCCTTCTCTTGACGTTTCGCCTCGCTTTTTCTTCCTCATATCATAAGGTCATACTCGTCTGGAAGCGGGAGCTCACTGGTGTTATTGCTCCCCCAAAAAACAACAGCAAACCTACATTGTTCGTTAATCAGGCCTTTCTTCTAACTTTTATTCCCCTCTTTTCTTACCTTTTTATATATATATTGTTTCTCATTAATGCAAAGCTCTCTTACCATTTCCTTTTTTTTGGCCCATTGATATATTATTGTCGAAGAACTTCATCTTTTTCTTCCTCCATTAGACAGAAAGGAAGGTCGTCTTTTTCAATTATTCTGCTTTTTCTGCTTAAGCTTCTTTTGTATTTACTTGAGTTACCGTTTTTCTTTTACGCATTTGACAATTTGTCGAAGTACAAACTGCGCTAAAATATATAATCACCTTGCTTCTGGTGCACTTTCAAAGATCCACTTTCTCGTGTTAATCTTAACAGGCACCATTTAATAACGAAGTGCTGGTTAAATTCAGAGAGACAGTCCTCATCAGTTGAAACGGCCGTAGTAGGTGATCATCTGTAAAGCTGTAGTGTAATACGAGACGACAATTGCAGCAGCCAAAGGTACTGCATTTTCACTACATTTAAAGTCTAGGCTCACATAGAAAGAATACTTTTTTTTCTAGCTGTTCATTGTTCATCCACAAGAAGGACACTCCTTCTCATTTTCATTTTCCCTTCTCATTTTTTCCTAAACATCCTGTCCCCTAGCTGCTGTTTGGAGCTAACACCCTGTCGTTGACGCAAGGAACGTAGAGAGCAGACGCAAGAAGCTGCAAAGGAATCATTGAGGTGTGAAAGTACAGTCTCTCCTTTTCCACGTTCGGCAGTTCAAAATGTCTGCCGTGTCGACCTATGCACGCCGGGGACACGTTGCGTCTCTAGGTGTCGCATTCGTCATACTTGGCTTCGCTTTTCTCACAGGAGAAGCCTGCTTTGCCAAGGCGGTCGCAGGTGCAGGTCTTTCCGATGCCAGCGCCTTGTCTAGTGCCTCTGCGAAGACACTTTTTTGCAACAGTCACAGCACCATTCCATACTACACCGCGACCCAGCAGTCCAACACACTCGCATTTCTCGAGGCATTAAAGGAGGCGCTGCCTCCGCTGACGTCGAGGTGGCAGTGCGGCAACTTCTGTGCGTGGGATGGCGTCCACTGCAACGAGGATGGAGTGGAGATTGTTTTAGACTCCTCCACACTGTACGGCAGCCTTCCCCAGATCCCGCCGAACGTTGACAGCGATGAAGTTGTGCTTACGAGTCTGGAACTGTACGGAGAGAGTCAGACTTTGAGCGGCCCGATGCCGTGGAGCTGGATGGTCATTCCGAGTCTGGTCTCCCTAAAGCTCCGCGGCGTCGGCCTCTCGGGGACCTCGCCGTCAGTTTTACCGTACACAGAAAGGACAGCCCAGATGCGACCCGTTGGTCGTGCTCTTGGCGCCCCGACGTCGTTCCTAAGCACAACATCCAAACCGCCGAGGTCCTCAAAGCTGGTAGTAGTTGATCTCTCCAACAACAACATCCACGGACCATTACCAGACCTATACAGCATCGTGTTTCCTCTCGCATATGCGTTTTACTTGCAAAATAACAGCTTCACAGGCACGCTGCCGCTGAGTTGGAATAAACTGACGCATCTTGGCATCCTCCGCCTCAACCACAACTTCATCACAGGTACAATACCGGCAGGGTGGGCTAGTATGAAAAACATTAGCGTGATGGATTTAGAGCACAACGACCTATGCGGCTGCGTACCACAAGAAATACAAGCACTCGAGCATGACACCAGTAGATTCAAGCTACTACAACTGACAACAGACACCTTCATGCGAACACACCAATGCAACACAACGCACGCTTGCATTCCCATCAGCTCGAGCAGCAGCTCCGCCCCGTCGTCCTCGTCGTCGTCAGCATCGAAGTCGAAACCGAGTGCCTCATCTTCCGCGGCTCATAGTAACTCAACCTCGAGTTCTTCTAGCGTTTCATCGTCGAAGGCCGCCTCGAGGTCTTCTAGTCGCCCGAGTCCTATTGAGCCGTCCTCCTCCTCCGAGAATCCACACCCGGTGGAACCCTCGTCGTCATCTGCCACCAGCAAATTCATTCACACGCTGTCGGCGATGTGTCCCAATATCATTGAGTTCGACACGGACACTGTTGAAGCGAACAAGGACAGTATTTGCTGCCTTGACTGGAAGGGCTCAAGTTATGTCGCCGCCTGTGGTGACGCGATAGGTGGCTATTCTAACTCGACTGTTACATGCAGTGGTTCGCTGGGTTCTCGCGGTGCATTCTCGTGCTGCACGAATGTGTATCCCGATGGCACTGCTCAGTATGTCGGTCTGCGTTGTCAGAATCTAGACGGCAACAGCGCGGCCGCACCCAGCAAGCTGTGGGATCTTAGCAGAAATGCCGGTAGTATTGTTGTCGTTGTAGTGACCGCCATCATTGTGTCCTTGTGCTAATAACTGACCGTGTTCGCTCTCGGTCGTGTCATGGACGCCACACGTATTACAAGTGTCGTTGACACTAGTATAATGAGCTGAAGCAGTGAGGCGATGATGATAAGGCGACGAAGCAAAAAACGTTGGTCCTGCGATTATAGGCGTTGTAGCTGTTGCTGTTGTTTTCTGCAACTTAGCACGTGCACATCCGTGCCGCTGCTCGTGTGAGGAAGCATTGACTCTACTACGAGATGCTCTTGGTTGTTTGTTTCCCTACCCTTGATAACAGTACAAAGGGACAAACTCTTATTTCCTCTGCCTTCTTGCTTTAACGACTCTGCTGCGGTGAAGAATCGAGTGTGAGAAGGAAAGCAGGACGACGACAGACGCGGCATGAAACTTTGTTTCACAGAGAGTTTTTTTTTTCGCCGCGTACGTGTGGTGATCTGACGGCAAAGTTGTTTCCTACCATCATTGGAGAGACGCCTTTTCCTCTCTTTTTTTCTCTCCCTTTCCCCTTTCTTTCTTTGTTTCACTAGCGGTTCGTAGGAGTCATTGAGGAAAGTGTCTTTTTGGGGGGTCATTGTGGGCACCGGATAAAGTGTGCATGATTGCTTTTCTTTCTGTTATTATTTAGTATTTTCTCCTGTTAATGGCAAAGCTCATTGCTCTCTTTTGTGAAGTCAATCAGTGTGAAGGCAAGAAAAGCGGAATCCTCACTGACTTTCTCTTTTCTTCTTATCGATCTCTCCTTGTTTCGGCCACACGCGCTGTGCATCAACGTTGGAGGAGGTGTTGTTTGCTTTCATGCATGCACAGGTAGACTGTTGAAAGCGGGAGTTCTCACAACATGCTTGAAAGACAAACTTCGCGCACACCTTTCTCTGCCGGTTGAGCTTACCGTAGACGCTCACATTTCCGTATTGCGTCGAAATGTCTTTTTTTTCCCTCACCTTTTACAACAAATCAGATTCTCAATTGTTGCTCATACTTCCGCTGAGAGAGTTCTTGCTCCGTTTATTTCGTCTTTCTGTTTCTGTACGATTTGCTCCCTTTTTACCCTGCTTTAAAGATCATTGAAGCCTTTCCACATTTTTTATTTGCTTTTCATCTTTCTGTTGTTGGTTTGGCAGGTTTTCTGAGAGCTTGCGCCAGGAAAAAATCGCCGGGAGATGAGTCGAAAGCTTCATGTTGTACTACTTTCCCTTTCTCCTTCTCTCCTCTCCAGTCGACCTCTCTCCAGGAAAGGCTGTTTTCTTTTTTCCAACCGTCCCGCCCCTTTTCCAACCCCACGAGGTGGAAATGCAGACGATCTGAGTCTGCAAGAAACTCCCTTTCGTAAAGTTCTCATTGGTTCAAAAATAAATATAAAAAGAAAATAACGCCGTCTACCCTTTAAGGAAAATGAAAACGATACAGGGATGTAACGACACTGTTTTACACTTTATTGATCTTTCTCCTTTCTCCTTTCTCCTTCCTTCCTTCCTGGTCTGAGAGTAGTCGACTAGATTTTTTCTTTTTACCTAGATTTAATAACCACTCTTTTTAAGTTTTCTTGCAAATAACTCCCCTCTCCCTTTTCGCGCCGTTCTTTTTTTTTCCGGCTTTACGATTCTTTCTTACACTATGAGCGTTCGAAAAGGCAGCAGAAGGAAAATGTATGTGCCGGAGTGGGTGCATCGATGGCCTTTTTTCCTTTCTTAGGTATGAAGCGCGCTGTCGACAATCACTTTGCAATGCAAAACTCCGTTGTTCGTGTCAGTTCCGTTCAACGGAAAGACGGCAGAGGCGTATACCTAGAGAATTCACCCTGCTGCAGAAGAAATGAAAAGGACATTCTGAACGAAAGGCACTTAACATCATTTCGCAAGCTTGTCTGTGCAAATAAGGTTCTTTATATATTTCATTCTCGCGTCAAAGGCCAAATTCAGTGACTTTTTCTTTTGCTGTTCTTCTTTTTCTCTTGGGTTTTTCTTCTAACGCCTCAAATTACGGTGTTGTGTGATGTCTTCTTTCACAAAAACAGAAAGCTCTAGTTACCCCTCTTCTCCATCTTCCCCCTAAGAGGACGTATCCCTTTACCAGTACAAGTGTGGCCTTCCGCAGTAAAGTGATGACGACGTCCTTTCTTCTAGGAAAGTTCGTGTTTTGGCACTCAAAGCTACCGAGGTGATAATGGCACGACGGTGTGTGTGTGTGTGTGCTTCTTGGTTTGATGCACTTCAAGCATGACTTTTATTTGAGGGTGTGAAAAAATATATCAACAACGCGTTAGGGTTTCTCTCTCTTTTCTTCTGTGACCAGCTGGATGTTTCAACTTTAGCACAAAAAGTGTTAAATTGCGGATTCATTGATACGAAAAGTGTCGAGGAGTAAGAAAAACAAGACTTTGACTAGATATATATCTATATATACGTACATATTTTTACTCTCAACAGCAATGGGAAAAAGAAGTTCTCCCTTTTCACTGTGCGTTGGAGCTTCGACCAACAGCGCTAACGGTGTTGATTGACATTGTTTTTGTTTATGTTCCTGTTTTTTAATGTTTTCTTCCTTTCTTAAAGCTTTGTAGTAAATTCAAACAACACCAATATGATTTAAAATGAACTACTGCGAGGAGAAAGGGATGCGAGTGTTGGTACATACGCCCCCTCTCTTTTCGCAGGACAGCGATGTGTTACTACAACTGCGCTTCCAGTGTCTGCGGCCTCGTTGCCTTTGGCCATTGCTTCGATTCTCTTCCTCGGCTCCTCAAGAGTGGGAAAAGGGACAGTGTATCAACTTAATGAAGGTCCTGCAAACTTTTCCAACGTCTCACTGACAAGTCGGTGAGCTTAGCCGCTCGCTCCTCGGCCGTTTGCATCTACTTTCATCTACTTTCATCTTTTTTTTTCTGGCTTCCTCTTTCATTATCATTTAATCATCTTTTTATTATGTGCAACAAATGTAAGCACGGGTGAGAAACGGGCTGCTGTCTACGGCAACCGGTGCTGGCTCCTTTCTTTCCGTCTTTCGCACAACTCACAGCAATCTACGTTGCATTTTACCGTCGTTGGGAGTTCATTCGGTGCGCGCAGGCCTCCTGAAGAACACCCTAAGGCGCGCAAAGAGAGGAAGAGCGACACGCAAGGATTGCTCATCATGGATGATGCACAGCAAAAACAGAAGGGCACTTTTGAGATAAGGTCGTCAGCCGATTGCCCTCCCGAAGGTCACAAGGCTACCAGCGGGCCCAGTGCGCAAGACGCACCCCTGCGTCGACTGCAGAGAGAGAACCACATTCTTCGCGTTCAACTGCTAAAACTGCGCGAGCAGCAACGCAGTCTTCTCCGCCAAGTCGCGACTGTCGGTTTGTTCTGCAGCAGCGACGACACGCAGCCATCGACGGCTGAGAACGCCGAGGCACCGCAGCACGCCTCGACCGCCGCGATCGCAGATGCTGATATAGAGGGGCCGGCTTCCCGTTCTGGCGGTTTCAACAGTGATGATGAGGCCACTGCCGTTCGGGCACGCACGCTGCAGCGGCAGGAGGAGCGGAAGCAGCGCGCTACCTCCGCACGAGCACTGCTGCCGAGTATGGACCAGCTGCTCAACGACGTCACCGACGCACAACTGCAGCAACAACGAGTACAAGGTAGCGTAGCGGCCTCACGGGAAGAAGAAATGCCCCTGAGTGCCCCCGTCGCCCTGGCAAAGCCACTCCCCGCAGCACCATTCAGCGTTCTGAAGGTGTCCGCTGCGAAGGTGACGAATACCCCATCTGCGGTGCCCCCCGTCCCTTTTGGAGACGACAAGTCCACCGTTGAAGACGACTCGTCTGCGCAAGCAATGTTGCAGCGCTTTCAAGATCGCAAAGCGCAGCGGCGGCTCCGACTTAAACAGACGCTTGGTCGCAGCTACGAAAGCGGCGCCGCAGAGGATTCCGTATCAGACACAACGCCTTTTGGTAGCGTTCCCCGACATGCAACCGGTGTTCATGAGGACGGACTGCCATCGAACACAAACAACAGTAGCCGCAGCAGCAGCGTCATTGCGAACAATGGGGGTCTTGAGAGCGAAGCGCTGCCGGGGGATACAGCCAACACAGGGGGGGCTGGGGCAGCCATCAGTCATCGTGCGGTGCGCGCGGGGGAATTGGCCGGGAGCACCAGTTCTCCCTCGGCTGGTCCGACCCAGAATCCTAACCAAATCGGGCGCGTCGTAAGTGATGCGGTGAGGAATAACAGCTGGTATCTCTGTAAAGTTCTGGAGGCTGCCCTACTCGACACCATTCAGTCACGACACGTAAGTGATGATAGCGCCACCCACGCGCAGACACCTTCCTGTTTCTCCCCGGTGACGCCGTCCGCTTCCCTGTCGAGGCCAAGCTCGGCGCAAGACAGAAGAGAGGAGGAGCGAGGGAGCAGCGGGACGCCGACGCCGCAGACATTGCGCAGCCCTCAGCTCGCCGGCGTGACGCCCACATCGGCTGTGGCGCCACAGTTCCTCTACCAGGAAGGCGTCAGCGACACGGCGCTGCGGCGGGCCATCGAGGAGTCACTGGTGCTCTCCTATCGGTGCATGCACGACGCACCGCAGCGCCTCACCTCCCATCAGGCAGCCGAGGAAACTGTGCCGCCCTTCAATTCAGAGAACAAGGATAGCGAACTGCGGCGGTGCTTCGCCGGTCACGCCAGCCGAGGCTCGATCGAGCGCGGCGGTGGCTCCGAAGCCTACGGCGTCGCCGAGAACGGCGGCGACGACGACAGCGACTGCAGTGATCCCTCCGCCATCGGCACAGACGACGAAACCCTCGACCCTTTTGCACGCCTGCTGCTTGCTCGCATCTCCGCGGAGTTGCCCCCCAGCAGTGCAAAAAGAGAGAAGAAGCGTAATGATAATAAGGGCAGCAGCAAGCAGCGTGACGATTTTCTGCAAGGACCACCCTACAGCTCCGCAGAGTCTGGGCAATCTTTTGGCGCGACGGCGCGCAAAGGGGCACCGCCGTCAAGCCCGTCGTCCTCGAAGCCAAGTAGAGCCTTTGTGATGGCGGCCGCGGGCGGGGATGGAAAGGTGCACATCCCGAAAAAGCACTTCAGTCGTCTCGACGAGGTGCAGGTGGAGATGCACGCGCCAGTCATATTCAATCAAATACGCGACTTTCTCCGCCTCGACGTCGACCGCTTTCGCCGTGCCTTCTTATACACCGGCCTGCGTGGCGAAACGATCATTGACGGCGTAAACAACAGTTCTACCGCAGACGAGCCACGACATTGTCTCACATCGCAGCAGCAGCAGCGACGCGTGCGTGCCGGCGCTGCAGCCGGAGCGGAGGAGGCGACGGCGTGGCGTATCAGCGTTTCACCAGGCAAAAGTGGCACCACTCTGCTCTACTTTGGCGACTACGTGATGAAGACGGTTCGCCCGAATGAAATGGAATTCTTCACGCGCAAATTTCTCCCTGCCTACGTGCGCTACTGTGAGCGCAACCCGCATACGCTGCTTCCGCGCTTCTACGCGTCAATCACGGTCCGGTGG
The DNA here is from genome assembly GCF_001293395.1 of Leptomonas pyrrhocoris. Taxonomy (NCBI): domain Eukaryota; phylum Euglenozoa; class Kinetoplastea; order Trypanosomatida; family Trypanosomatidae; genus Leptomonas; species Leptomonas pyrrhocoris. The sequence continues at coordinate 749,602 of NW_015438357.1, forward strand.
TGGAAAGCCGGCGTGGTCCAGCATTTCGTGTTGATGCACAACGTCTTGGCAACTCCGTACTACATCCATCGCATTTACGACGTGAAGGGAAGTACAGTGAACCGAACAGCATTGCAGCCGGGAAAGCCACCACCGCGCACCGCCTTCGGTGCTCTTCTGCTGAAAGATAACGATCTCCCGCCTCAGCTGATTATCTGCGGCGCCTACCAGCGAGCCATTCTGCTAGCGCAGTTCCGCTCAGACGTGGGCTTTCTGCGTCAACTGAGTGTCGTGGACTACAGCTGCATGATTGGCGTGCGCAGTCGGCTTTTTTCAAGGGAGGACGGTCCGTCCAAGACGATCGTTTTGCAGCGTCACCAGCACCACGACAACGATGAGCCGTACGTCGATCCTCTCGGCGGCGGTGATGTTCCGCGGCCGCTGGGGAACCACCGGCACACGAACAGCGAGATCACCAACGTGACCAGCGCAGCTGCAGATGCCGGGGCACAGACTGTCAGCGTCGCCGGCGCCGGCCAGCTCGCGCCGTTATCGGATGGTCGACCGGCGTCAGAAGACGACGTCTACGTCTGCATCCACGGCTGCGACGGCGGACTCCTGTCGCTGCCTATCTATGCCCCCGGTGACGATACCACGGCCCGTGAGGACGTGTATTATCTCGGCATCATCGACGTGCTCCAAACCTACAACTCCGCCAAGAAGCTTGAAAGCTTCGCAAAAGGCTTTGTAAACGATCGACGAGCCATCAGCGTGATACCGCCAGAGGGCTACTCCGAGCGCCTTTACAAGGTGCTAGAACGTATTACGGTGTAAGCTTGAAGGAAGAAAGGGAGAAGCTGGAAAAGTACACGGAAAGGAAAGATGAATTCTGCTTCTGTATACGTGTGTGTGCGCATGCTCGATAGAAACCTCACATATTACGCGTGTTACGACGAAAACGATTCAAGTGTGGAGCGCACGCACTCTCAACGAGTGGGAGGGCAGAATTGCACGTTGTTCATGTCCGCCACTCGAACAGAGAGCGTCGTCAAAGCTAAAAAGTTTGTTGCGTTGCTTCTTGGAGAGCATTAAACTGCTCTTCTTGCCCACGCTTTTATATAGGCATTTCCTCAGTGCTGTTCACGACTCTGTATCAAAAAAGAAATCTTTCTGCTGTTCGGATGGTTGTTTCTGCCTTGCTCAACACTGACACGGAAACTGCGCGTAACCTAAATTTGAACTCATACACTCAAAGAAAAGTATGTGGTTAGAAGGATTTTTTCTCCTCTTCACTTCGTTTCGTCTGCGCTCCTTCGCAAGGAAACAACGACAGTAAAAAAAAAAATGGAAACCTGTTGGCGGTGCGTTTGTGTACTGCCACGAACTCAAGGTTTGTATCACCCTCTCAGTTTTTTTTTTTCTAAAGCTCGCGCTTTTGTTGTTTCTCTTTTTGCTTTCTTCTTTTTTAAAAGAGGTGTGTCATGTCATTGGCTTCGTTTCAAACCTCTCTTGAGAGCGGCTCTTCCTTTCACAGTCAAGTCCTCCAACGGAAATGCAAAAGAGAGTAGGGGGATGTCTGTCTCCGTCTGTTCCTCTCTGCGTTTTTAATATGCTCCTCTCTGTGCTTCGTCCTTCACTAAAACTTGACCGTTTTGTGTGTTTCCCCGCCATCTTCCGGCTCCACAACTTGCTATAATTGTTGTTGCGAAGAAACAAGCTTTAAAAAAACAAAAAAGAAATACGCGTCCAACTCAGTGAATGTCTCTCCCCGCGCGCACACCACAATTAGAAGTGGGCCCGTCACCTTGGAAGCTAGAGGACGCCCCTACCTATCGTGACGAGTGGAGTCGACAGCACCCCGCGCTCTCCCTCCTCTACCACCATGACGTCATTACTCACCTTGTGTGGTGCGCTGTTGCGTGCCGCTATTTGACCGGCGGAGAAGATGGGGAAGTCAAAATCTGGAAATCAGAACCGTCGCACTCGCGGTCGGCCGCTGCGCTTTTCAAAAAGCCGTCCGTGAGCGGTGCCGCGCGGCCGTGGCTGCTGCCGGAGCGTCACATCCTGACACTGAACGGCCCTGTAACGGGGTTGTGTGTGACAGACAAAGATGCAGGAAACTCCGAGGTGGCTGTGGTTGCCTCCACCGACGGCACACTGACGTTGTGCCGCACCAACACCGGCGAGATCGTGCGCACGCTTCGCGGAGCGCGAGGAGAGTCAGTGGAGTCGTATCAGGTGCCCGCCGTACATGCACGAAACGCGAGCTTGCTGGAGGCTGAAGCGGAGGAGCTGGTGGGCGACCGAGCATCATGCCGCCCCCTTGAGCAGCCGCGCTGTTACCCCGCAGATGCGATGAGTCGCCGCATTGCCCCCATGTCCGACTTGGCCATCGTGCGGCGTCCCATCTACGCCATCCATGCCTACCGCGACGAGGTTCGCGACGTGTTTACTGGGCCGTCAAACGGCTTCTTTCACGGCCTGAACGCTGTAGCACCGACGTATGCGCATCTGACCCCGCACGAGGAGACGGTGGCGGACGTGCTCGCGGCGTTTGGGACGCTCGCGACGACGGGACCGGACAGAGCGGCGGCCTCGACCGCGGTGTCACCGCGGCAGTGGTTTGCGTCTTCCGTGGCGCTCGTCGTCGCACCGGACACGCGTCGGGGCCCCAGTTCCTCTACCACTGGTGAAGCTGCGCCGCAGTCCGCGCAGGACGTGTACCTCCTCCTCGGTTTCCCCGAAGGTCTCCTGCAGGTGTATGTGTTGCCGCGGCGGTGGTTTCAGTTGCACCTGCACTGTGAAACGCGCCTCGAGCCGCCGAGTCTTCGCGTTCCTATTGTGTCCGCAAAGGCGCACACTGCCGCGGTCGTGCGAATCGAAGTGCTGCCCGTCAAGGATCTCGTCGTGTCCGTGAGTGAGGACGGCACGACTCAGCTGCGGCGCCTGACAGCTCTCCAGGCACCACTGCGCCAGCTCGGCACCTGCGTGGTACCTGCGCCCCATGCACTTGCCTCCTCTCCTGTTTTTTCCTCTCTGTCGCCCGCACAGCACCCCGGTAATGTCGGCGTCAACCAAGGGCATAGCCGCCGTATCACGTGCTGCTGCATGGACGCCGCCCACCAGCTGCTCATCACCGGCAGCGCCGATCACACGCTGTGCTGGTGGAGTCTGATGGCGGGCAGTCCATCTACCCCCGTGCGCGTCCTCTCCTTGCGTGACACCTCTTGCAACGTGGTCGACGCGGCCGTGGCGGCAGCGGGGGTTGGACCGCCCAACGTGCACGGGGGCTTTCCCCTCGACGTGAGCTTCTTCCACCGTCGGTGCTGCCGCCGCGGCGGTGTGGGTGCGGACGAGGGCGGGACCGGTGAGGGAACCTCCAGCGACGCAGACAAAGACATGCTCCTACTCGTGCTGGACTCGGAGCAGTTCGTGCGCGTCTTCGACGCCCTCAACGCCAAGCTTCTTCTCATACAAGCAGAGACGTCTCCTTGCGGTGATGCCCGGATGCGGCGCAACGTGCGGCTTCTCCGCTACGACAACGTCAATGGAGCCGATCGGTTGATTCTGGGCGGTCTCTCTCTACTGCCATGGTATCTCTCAACGATATCCGAGTCGAACGCCGTGGATGGACACTTGGAACCGATTATATTTGCGATGTGGTCTGCGGCGCTCAAGTGCGTCATCTCCGCGGACGCACATCATGTTTTGCTGTGGCGCCTCGGCAGCATTTCTGACTGTGACGCACAAAACAACACCGCGGCATCTGCGGCGACGACGCCGCAGAAGGAAGACAGACAAGCATCAGTACATGTGCTGCGGGTGTGGAGAATCCCGCCCGGCATTCGCTCCATCACTCTCTGCGACGGCGACCGGACGGACAAAGCCGGCGCTAGGCTCCCGTCGTTGCTCATCGCATTAAAGGAGCAGCCGCTGCTGGTGCAGTACGATTGCTTGGCTGAGAACCCTTTCCTGGCCTCAGCGTCCGCAGCGGCCGTAGAGAGTGGGCAGCTGCGAGAGCCTTTGCCGCTGCGCCAGCTTGTGCTGCGAATGAAAAGTGATGACATCGATGGCACCCGACGTAACGTCACAGATCTCGCGGCGGTTTCTACCGCTGCGAGGCACAATGCCGCGCACGTCGAGAGCACCACATCTGCGCCCACGGCGTACGTCTGCGCAGTGTGTCCGCGTGGGAAAGTACACGGTGCGCACGACAACGATCGCGGACAAGGGAGTGTGCTGATGTACACGTTAGGTGACATCGGCGTCGACGTGGCGTCCGCAGATGGCGGTGCTGGCGACCAGCTCTTTCCTTCGCGAGAAGTACGTCTTTTGCAGAGAAAAGGTCGGCCCGGTGAAGCGTCCACACACGAGATGGCCGACGAAGTGGTGAGTGTGTTAGCCGTGCCAAAAAACCGATTGCTCGTCTTAGGTGGTCGCCGGGTGCTCTACGTGACCTCCTTGCTCAGCTCGACCTCATCGACCACGCCGTGCTCCCTTCTTTCCCCAGCCCCGGTGGGTACGCGGCGCCCGCCCAAAAGCAGCGCGGCCCCTTCTTGCGCCACGCGCTGCGCCACGGCTGTGTTTCCGGGGCCACTGACATACCGCGACGACGGTGAAGGCAACGCCGTGCAGGGCAAAGGTAACGCTGTGGGTGGCGACGCCGCCGCAACGGTCGATCTCACCGTCGACGTGGCATCCCCGACGGCATCGCTCGAAGGCTATCTCTCGCGTCTCGTCCACATCGCATGTGCCGCGGAAGAGCAAGAAGGGGAACAAATGGAGCCGCCTCCGTGTTTAATTCTCTCTGGAAGCAACGTGGGCGTGGTGCAGTTGTGGGACGTGCAAGATCGAACGGAGCTGTGGCGCTTCCACGTGTCGCTCTCGCAGGAGCCGATCACCGCCCTCGCCGCGCAGCGCTGCGCCGCCGGCGCCGCTCGCTGGCTCGTCGCGGTGGGTGACCAAACCGGTGTGGTGACGGTACTGGACTTGACTGGAGTGATAGCTTCCGCGCAGGGGCGTGCTGTCGTCTCTGTTTCTGCTGCTGCGGCGCCATCGTCTGTACCTTCGCTGGATGTAGTGGAAGGTGCTTTCATGGTTGACCGGTGGCAGGCGCACACGGAGACGGTATCGGGCGTCTGCTTCGGCGAAGCGGAGCCGCACACGGGCGAGGACCAGCTCCTCTTCACCACGGGAGAGGATAAGTCGGTTGTGGTGTGGACGTTACCCATGTTGCCGTCGAGCATGTTTGGCTGTGTGCAGACGGGCAAAAGACTGTTCGACCAACGTACAAGCTACTCAATAAACCCGAGTCTTACTGGACTTCCGAGGGCTACGCGGGGCGCTTATGCGAAGTTGCAACAATGCTACGTGCGTCGCGGTCTCTTCGACCGGTATCCTGAGCTGGTGTCCGCATTCACGTCGCTCTACATGCAGCCTGCTGCCACCGATGGCCGTGTAGCAGGCGAGAATGAAAAGGAAGAGGCCCTACTCGACCACGCGTGGAATATTCTCGTCGCCGACGCCCATTCCGTGTTGTCGGCAACGGGCAGCACGTCACGGCTGGCCGAGACGACGGTGGAGAAGTGGTGCGTTTCTCTCCTTGCTGCGCCGCCACCTGCAGCGCCGTATCACTCGACGGATCACTGTAGCATCAGCAGCAGCCTTGTCAGCGACTCCTTGCCGACAGCCTCGCTGGTCTTTGCCTTCGCGGACCGCTGCTGTGGTGTTGATCCGCGATTGAAGGGACTTTCGCAGCGACTAGCTGCGCAGGTCAGCCGTGCGAGGCCGTTTTCCATGGTGCGCGAGTCTCTGCGCGGCGCCGTGCGTGCAGTGGTGCAGGGCTCCACCGCCCACCGCGTTCAGCACTTGTCGCCTTCAACACCACCCCCGTTAACTGTTGAGAAATCCGTCTCCAAGGGCGACGTTAACACTGCCGCTGCTTCCGCCGTCACCCGGCCAGCAGTGGAGCTCTTCTCCGCTGTCGCCACCATCACCACGCTAGCACGCATGCCTGCACTAGCAAACTCCACAGCACTTCCGTGGACAGGCGCGCTCACATCGATCTCCCCCCCTGTACCCGGCCCATTCTCCGTGGGTGAGAATGCCTTCACGCCTGGGTTAAATGACGTGCCCCCCATCCTGCCGCAGCCGCAGCGAAGCCCACCCGCACCGACCACGCGCCGTGTGCTGTTTGACGAGAAAGGCCACCAGAAGAGATCCACGAAGGAAGTATCTGCCGCAGACAGAACCAAAAGCGTATCCGCGCCGAGTCAGGGGTACCGCGTGATGTTCGGCAATTCCGCCCCACTCGTTCGCAGTAAACCCGTTAGCGCACATAGCTCCTTTACTAATGTAAAACATGATGACGAGGAGAGCCCGCTCGCTTGTCCGGCTGTCACACAGCACCCCGCGCGCGGCCACCGGGACAGCAGCAGCAGCAGTGCGGCCCGCGAAACTATCGTGACAGCACCAAGGTTTTCTCTCTCGGAGGGCCCCACCGGCGCGTCGAGCGGCAGGGGCAGCGGCGGCAATGCAGCGGCCCTCTCGGAGGCCAAGTGGGCCGGGAAGGCGAACCGCAAGCTGACCCGTGAGTCGATCAGCCGTGGTGTCGTGGTGGCGAAGGACAACAGCGACGCTATCCTCGACGAGGAGGACGACTCGCCATACCCGGCAGCTGGTGAGCGTCGCACCACGGAGAGCATCCAAAAGAAAAGTAATTGTACCCAACCGAAGTCTTTCAAAAGCACGAATGTCCCCCAGCCGGCGCACCCCATTGTGGCGGACGCCTATCTCACCCCTGCGCTTGCCCGAATCAAAACGAATGCCCCGCAGGCGAGCCGCAACGAACGCAGCAGCAGTCTTTCGTCGTCGCAGCTGTCGTGGTACGCCATGCGGCAGCGCAGGCGCGAGGTCGCGAAGGAAAACGCGCGTCTGTGGAATACACCTCGGGTGATGCGGACGCTTTTGGGGTGGAGCGGCACCGCACCGACGAGTGGCGTAGTGAGCCCGAATTGCGGCAGCGCGGCGCCAAGTTGGTGGAAAGGTCAGAGAGCGCCGTTGCCGCTGGCACTGAGCGACGGCGATGCCACCGCAGTCGCCAAGCGTGCTGAGTTAACAAAGGGACTCGCGCTTCCCTGCATCCTGGCGCCGCACACAACGAACTCGCAATCTCTCCGACGCGACGGTTCGCTCTGGGCGCTGCCGAAGTCAAACGCCCTGCCAGACCTCCTTCGCGTTTCGCCGACGGCTGCTATCGACGCCGCCGTGCACCCTGGTCTGCCCACACGCTCCACGCTGCGAAGTGAGATGGCGGCGATGAAGGCGACAATGCGGCAGTCGGTGCAGCAGCGCGCCACGCAGAGACGCCTGCAACGAGCGACGATAGCAGCAGAAGAAACAGTTGACGACATCCCCCACGCGACTGTAGAGACCGACGTAACAGAGGTGGTTTCAAAGAGCGCGTTAACGGACGGCCTGAGCGACAATGCGGCCGAAAGCAACGACTTAGACGACGACGATCTTGCTGAAGATGCGCGTGAGTCTCCTGTCGCATCCTCGGAAACAACAGCAACGCCTGTGCAGACGAACGAGCTCTCTGTCTCGAAGCACGTCCAGGCGCGTGTGTCTGTCATGGCGAATGGGGCCGTTACTTTTCCTTCGTCGCGGCCCCTACGCGGTGTGGCGAACCACAGCAGAGTTCGGCACGCAAACAGCGGGCCAGACGCTCGGCGGATGGCAACGGTGCCGCTCCCCAATGTCACCACACGTCATGATATTTTCTTGCATCGTGGCGGTGGTGGAAAAATGTGAAAGAGAGAGCGCTATTCCTCTTGCCCCCTTGGAGTATTTCCCCTGATTGTTTTGTTTGTGTGCTTTGGAGGTGCAGCTCTTTGCAGCTTTTATTAATATTATTATTTGCATCTCCCACATGATGTTTTCCTCTCGGTCTTTTTTTTTTTCATTCACCCCTGGAATGATGTAAACCACGCTTATCTCCACCACCTACTTTGCATGCTCTTTATTATCAATATATATTTGCTGTACATGCACCTTTTTTCCCTTTCAATGTTGCGAATTGCTCATAGCGATACGAGTAATACACTATCAAAAAAAGCAAATTATGTCTCCTCTGTAATTCTGCAAGTGTGGCTTTGCTGTTCGCGGCAGCTCACGCCATTTATTCATATATATTTGGGGGTGCTGCTAAAACGTCTGTACCTCCTTGAGTATTTTTGTTTTGTTTCTGACGAACGCAAGCGCGCAACTGGAAGTCCAGTTTTGCTTCTTTCCGATTCGCCCTGTTGTTAACTTCCCCTGCCTAGACCTTTTTTCATTCTCCTCTTTCCTTCCCTTGCCTTTCCTTCACCAATAACTATTTTCCTTTTGCATTCAAACCCCAACGCGCGCCAGCGAAACCCAATTCGGGGCCTTTTTTCAACACCGGGGTTTTTTTTTTTTGCGTGCCACACTTCAGAAGTTTTTCCCTCTCGTCTAGTTTTTTCTTCACCTTTTTTATTGGTGTCGCTTTTACTCCTTTGCGCTGCGTCGCCTCCCTCTGTTTTGTTGTTGTTGTTTGTATCTTTCTCCTTCAAGTCTTCCAAAAGCAAAGAAAAGAATGAACCGTCTTTTTGGAAAGGACAACAAGGCGCCGAAGCCGACACTCGAAGACGCCAGCAACCGCATTTCTGGCCGCTCGGACGTCGTCGACGCACGCGTGGCAAAGATCGACGCGGAGCTGATGAAGGTGAAGGAGCAGATCCAGCGCTCGCGCGGCATGGCGCAGAACCGCTACAAACAACGCGCCGTGCAGCTGCTGCAGCAGAAACGCATGTACCAGAGCCAACAGGATATGATGATGCAGCAGCAGTTCAACGTGGACCAACTGCAGTTTACCACAGAGACAATGAAGGACACGCAGGTGCAGGTGGACGCGATGAAGCAGGCGAGGAAGGAGTTGGGCAAGAACATGAAGAAGTTGAATATCGATAAAGTGGATGCACTGCAGGACGACCTTGCCGACCTGTACATGGACACGCAGGAGATTCAGGAGATTATGGGTCGCGGCTACGACGTGCCGGAGGACATCGACGAGGATGAGATGCTAGGCGAGTTGGATGCCCTCGACTTTGATATGGAGAAGGAGAACGACGCGGATTACCTGTCGGATGCGCTGGCGATGCCGGGTGCGAAGCTGCCCGATCTGCCCGGGGGTAAGGTGGACGCGGGTGGCCAACAGGAGACGAACAACACCACCGACCCGTATAGTTTGGAGGCACAGCTTGGTCTGTAACGAAAATATGAAAGAGAGAGGAAGAAGCGCGTGCACAGTGGCGGGAGGGCTGAAAATGCACAAGACGGTTCAACGGTGAGAAGGAATCAACAACTGCAAATAGGCACCTTTTGTTGTTGATTCCCCGCCGCTACCAAGGTTTTTCTGTCTCTTCTCTTCTTTTCGTTGACACACGAACACACACACACACACACCTGGAGCTGCCGCGACGGGGTTTTTTCCGCTGTTTTTTATTATATTGGTGTCATTTCCAGTTCTCTTTATTCATTTATTGCCGGGTGATACGAAAAATCACTGCCCCAATCTTCATTCTAAGCCCTCTTTTCCAATCAGGGCAAAAATGGCAAGACAACAAAGACGAGGTGCGTTTGTCTGAATGCTTTGCTTATCTGAATCTTTTTTTTTCTTTCATTACGTAACATCACTCTTCTTTTTCCTTTTGAGTCTTTCCGTCTTTTTCTTAGGTGTATTTTTGTTTTTACTCTTGTTTCGTTGCTTGTATTTATCTGAAGTGTTTTGCGGTTGGTGCTCCACGTATTACCTCTCGTTTTGCGCACTGAGCCGGCAAGAGAAGAAGGATGTTTCACAGGCGTTAGTGTCGCGTATACAGGTGAATTTTTCGGGAACGGCAGCCTTTACAGGCAACGTTTTTTGTTTTTGATTCTCTTTTGAGGCAAGAGCGGCGAATTCTTTCCGGAATGTCTGCTCTTCTGCTTTGTTGCTTTCCATTCCTTTTAACTTTATACAGCTACGCGGAAAGACGGGATTACTCTTTATCTTTTTCGCTCTCTTTCCTCTTTGTGAGATGCATCGAAATTTGAGATTGTCTTGTGTTTCCTTGCTTTTGATTAACTCTGTGTTGTTGTTCGTGTTTGCTATTGCTATTATTTTTTAGTTGCGCAGAGCGTTTATTAATGAGCCGCAGGGATAAAGACAACAGCGATTCTTATTTCTAGATGTGATGTCAGTCATCTTGGAGAAGCCTTCGCACCCCTTGTTTTCTTGAGATTGTAACGGGCGTAACGTGTTTTACTTTACCACTATTTGCAAACAGGAATGCATATGGGAAAAAAAAACGCGTTTCCCAGGTTTATTCATTTTCCTGGACTCTCCTTAGCCAAACCGCTACACATCAGTAACTTATTTTTCTTCTTATTGGGCTCTTTCTCTCTCTCTATCTTTCCGTTGTTGTACTACCGCGTTTCGTTTTGATGAATGTTCATAAAGGCATTTCTTATCTTCACAGCACCCAGTTATGCTCTGCACCGTCGGGTCTCATGCATTCGTGACACGCAATAATAATAAAAACAACACCGGTGCATCTGACACATAATTCGGCAGGAAAGGAGTTTGTTTTGTACTGTTGCGCATGCGCCTCAACTTCAGACAGGTGTGGAGTCCACACAATCCACTATTATCCGCTGCGGGAGAATGCGCACTGCAACCATTGCGGCTGACCAACTCATGCACGCTGCTTCGCATACTGCGCGACGCGGCGGATGCAGAAGCTTCTCTTGAGCCGTTCGTGATGGTGGTTGCTTCGTGGGCTGTTTCGCCGTCACCTCTGGCAAGGCCCTTGGACGTCGTTCACCTTCCGTTTTCCCTATTTCCTTTGCCCCCAAGTCTCCTTAGCACAAAAGGAGACAGCGAACATGAACGTGTGGGGTACTCCGTTTTTTCGAAGACGGCGTGGCTGGTGTTGGAAATAAAGAAAGCCCTTTCTTCCGATCCGTGCTATGGTGTCAGTCGTCCACCGTCAAGCTCATCAGTCGCAGTAGACGGAGCACCGTCTGAGAAGCGTGGCACTCGTCGTCGAGCGTTACGTCTTCGGCTTGGTACTTTGCTTTACGCACCGACATGGAAGTTTCTCTTTACGCGTCAGAGCAATGATGAAGCGACAGAATCCGTTGAATATGTTGCTGCTGCTGCAGCAGAGGGTGAAGAGCCTTTACATTCAGCTTTAGTAGCGAATGTTAATACAGGTAAGCTTAGTGCGAACAAACCGACGACGACGGCAGATCGTGAAGCCTTTGCCGTTCTCTTTCCCGCTCTTCACCACGGCCGCTACTATGCCACGCCGCAGGAATTCGCGCAGCACTGCCTCTACAGCGACGATCACTTGCTGTGGTGTGAAAACGAGCCGTTGATGACGGTGGAATTGGAGTCAGAAGAAGTGGAAGCAGAACCGTTTGTGGACTGCGGCGAAACCAAAGCGCATGCCGTGATGGGTGCTTTGAATGTAGGTGGCTGTACGAGGGGTGTGAGGGGCACGACCGACAGAGTTGTAAGCTCCTTTCGTTTCTCAAACCCATCACGCAAGCGCCGTCGCGCCTGGCTTGCGCAGCTTCGCGGTATGTTTCAACGACATGAGTCGCCTGGTAGACATCGTCGGTCTTTGAGCTCCTCCACCTTTCTCAGCAACAATGCGTTCGGCGTTGACCACCCTTTCCAGCCCACCACTGTCCCGATGGGCAACAGTCTTCTTTGCAAGACTCACTGCGCCTACGTGTTAAGTTGCTCTTCAGATGATGAGACTGGCCCGGTGATGGACACATCGAGCGCGCCTTCCCTTCCTCAACACCTACCATTAGCGGGAAAAGTCGATGACGATGCCTTCGCAACGTGGTACGGCGTACTGCGTTCCGCGTGCCGCGGCGAGTGCACCGCTCTCATGGATGTACTAGAGACAACGGCAACGGTGGGGTCTGCAGTGGCGGGTCAAGTCAGAGAAGCCGCCGTGGAGCTGCTCCTTCACGGAATTGTCACCTCCCTCGCGCTGTGGTGCAGCCAGCATGTATCTGCCGTGCATGCCGCTATATTGAAGAATGTCGAAACTGTCGCTGCGCTGTTGCGAAGATGGTGGGACAGTTTTGTGTCCGAAACAGCGGCCCAGCCCACGCAGGCAACTCTGCCTCGTGAGATGCTCGCGGAGCGTCGCCTGGTTGCTTCCTCTGTCTCGAATGTCCTACAATGGTGTTTGCCACCAGCGAACCGACTTTTTCACCTGCCTCAGAACAGAAACGGGGAAGTTGCGTCGCCTAACGAAATGACGGAGCAGTCGCTGTCAATGGTGGCAGTGCCGTCATTCTTGTCAACTCTGACCGTGAGGTGTGCCGCCGCCATTACGCGTCATCAGCGGTGCGTAGATCGGGCGCAACTGTGGTCTTCAACCTCCAACGACCTGTCAGACAACGAGCAAGTGAAAGCTTGTCAAGAGACTTCGTTGGAAACACCTCAGCAACGCTCTTTAACAGGTACACCGCATATCAGCAACGAAGTCACTGTTGATGGTCGCAAAAGCACCCCGACGGGCTCTCTGCCTATGTCATCGGAAGCCGGTTGCAAGGAGATAAATCGTCTTTCCCCACAAGAAAGTTGTCAGCGGCGTGATAATTTTGTGGCGTGCATGGACCTGGTGCTGCAACTTTTGTTTGAGGAGCAGGATGCCCTTTTCACTACGGCAGTAGAGGAAAGGCCGTAAACAGATTGTCGTGTGTTATGCCGTCGCGACCGTCTCGCCGCATTTCCGTTCGATTTCGGTTGCAGGAGAATTCTGCTTCATGTTTCTTACTCTCTTTCTTTCTTTTCGTCTGCTATGTGCCTGATCAGTCGTTTTCAAATCCAAATATATATATAGGTATGCTACTATGTTACAAGCGCTGAGGCTGACGATACGCGGTTCTCGCAAAAGCTCATCGCTCTTGCAGACACTATGGACGACCATGTGCGCAATGAATAAAGAAACGCTCGTATGGCAGTAATCATTGTGTGGGCGTGTATATGTCTCTCCTCTAAATGGAATCGCGGTCCTTCTCCTTCTACTACTCTTTTCTTCTTTTCTTCCCCTCGTTGGGTCTGCAACATCGCAATCAATTTAGTGAACCGAAGAGGAAACAATGGTCAAGCCGCATCTCCACCACTACCAGGTGGTCGGTCGCGAGTCGCCGTCCGAGAAGACGCCTGAGCCGACCGTGTACAAGTTTGAGGTGTTCGCCCCGAACTTCGTGGTCGCCAAGAGCCGCTTCTGGCGCATGATGAAGATCAAGAACAAGGTCAAGGCCACCCACGGTGACGTGCTGTCCTGCAAGGTCGTGAAGGACGCGAAGCTGGCGGCGCGCAACTACGTCGTCGACATCGCCTACTACAGCCAGCGCTGCGGTTACACGCGCATGGTGAAGGAGTTCCGCGACGTGTCCAAGAGCGGTGCCGTGAGCCAGGCCTACCACGACCTGGCTTCCCGCCACCGTGCTCGCTACCACAACATCGAGGTGCTGGAGGTGAAGAGCATCCCGGACCACGAGGTGAAGCACCTGAACATCTCGCAGTACCACGTGCCGAACCTCTCCTTCCCGCTGCTGCAGCGCCGCGTCAAGGCCGCCCGCAAGGACCGTGCCATCTTCGTCAAGAAGAACACGAAGCGCGCTATGGTGGCTTAAGGGGGTTGCCTGGGAACGCCTGCTCGCTTGCGCAGGTGCCCTCCAAGTACTGTTTTTCTTTCGACTTACTACTACGTGGGCTGGCACCAGCAATGGCCTGTTCGTTACACTATGAATTTTTTTTCTTTTATCATTTAGGCAAGAAACAACCAACATACAACATTGTACGTCATCTGTTTTTGCGCGGCAAGATGAGAGCAAAGACGCATCATTTTGCAGGAGCTCAGTGAGACTTCTGTTATCTCCAAGCATGACTGTCTTGTTTTTCTTGTCCTCTTCTACAGGCAAGACCATTGTCCTGCTGTTGTGGCGTCTGTGTCAAGAAGAACTGGAAACTTGCATCACGTTGTGGGTCCACCTGCTGAGCTGTCGTTTTTATCGCGCTAACTCCTCACGGCTCTCTCTTTGTCTCTTCTTTATTCTTATGGAGCAACAGTTGTGGTGTGTTTTGTGCTTCGCCAACCTTGCGGTGTGTCCCAAGTGGTGTCACTACTGAACGGCACAACGCTCCTCTTTACCTTTCTGGTTGCTGACTGACACAAAGATAATTTTTGAATGATCCTCAATACTCCAGTCAAAACCACTTTTGAAGTACCTGTAGACACACAACCACGCTTTTTTTTTCCACCACAACACTCCCATGTAAGTTAGCCAATTCCATTTTATTTTTCTGTAAACCAACAAATTAGAGCTGTTTCCATGCCTGTCGAACAGGCACAGCTTCGCGCGTCGTCAGCACTGACGTCGTCGGCGGCAACGACAACACTTCATCTTAGCCTTCTCACAAGTCACTACTTGGGCGTCACAGATGCTGACGAAGCCGCATCTACAAGTGGTGTGTCTGGTGGGCACAAGAGGGAGGCAGCAAACGCAAAGGCTGCCGTGGCAGCACCCAAAACAGCTGGCAAAGAGAGAGAGACGTACGCGTGCCGCACCTCGGCCGAGCAGCTGGACAGCGTCGCACGAGTGCTGCGATTGGTGTTGCACAAACGTTTCCACCCTTCACTCTCCCCTACCTCGTCCGCATTGCAGCAGTCCACCGAGGACGAGTGCGTCAGCATCGCCTTACAGGCCCATTATGTGCAGCTGGCCAAAGCAGTACGGGACGGTGCCATTTCCTGGGCTGAACTAACGCCGATGCTGGGTGACGCGGGGATAGAGAAATTTGCGCTGAAAGACGTCAGTTCACCTGGTGATGACGCACAGCCGAAGCTGTCGATCTTGTCGTTGCTGAGCGACCAGCTAGGTGTCCCCGCTACCGCTGCCGTGGCACCCGCTGCCGCCACAACCACCACTACGAACAGGACATCGTCAGCAAAGCCCGGCTCACAAACCTCTAGCCGGGGCCGTGGCAGCGCTGGTAATGGGGCCAATCGCCGCAGTACGTCATCCAACTCCTCACGGCGCGACTCAGCGCCGAGCACCGGTCAGCAAATCTTGACGGACGCAGAGAACCGTTTCTGTCAAGCATATATCAACGGTTATCTACCACCTTGTGAGGTCGTCAGTGTGCCCACAAGCGCCGCAGCGCCGAAAGACAGTCCTTCCTCCCCCGTCTTCCCTTCGCCATCGTTCCCCGTCTTCTTTCTTTATCACCTCGCCCACGAAGAGGAGGTGGTCGCCGCCCTTGCAGCGCGGAGCAGCGCGGAGTTGGACGCTGCGGGCAGTGAGACTGGCAATGCACTAACAGAGCGGGAGCGGCGTCGTGCGCGTGCGAGTCAGGCCGCTGCGCTTGTAACACGCGCGGTGTGGTGCACGCTTCGGCCGGTTCTGCGCTCCTACCTTCACCGTGTCGAGGCAACGGCGATTCCTTCGCACCTCTCCGTTGTCTGGGCCGTAGCGGACCCATCTTTGCTGGAAGGGCTGAACAGCTACACTGGCGAGGACGCGGAGGATGTCGCCTCTTTCTTTCCTTGCCCTTCCGCCGTGCCAGCAAGCGGGGTGTCCGCGTCGGAAGTGGTGGAGCGTGTCGAGGCGGCGTCAGTGGAGCGCTGGGTGCGATTAGTGCCGCGCAGTGCGATCTACCTTTACGATCCGGCAACATCGTCTGGGCCGGCTTCTGCGGCTGTGGATGTCGCGCTTGCCGCGTTGCAGGTAGACCGTGTAGACCGATCACGCAACGGAGCCACCGCGGGGACCGCCAAAACGGGTCGCCAGTGGGGCAATGCAGATGGCGGGGTCAAGTCTACCGCACTCACACAGCGCGGCAACCAAGGAGGGGCAGCAGCAACTGCAACCGCAGTGGCGCCATCATCATCTACGCATAAAGCAAGTAGGACCGCCGGTGGCGCGGCGACGACTGCGGCGAAGGGTCGCGGTGGCAACGTACGAGGAGACGGCGTTTCTGCGTCCAATGCGGCGACAGCAGCTAAGGAGCTTCTTTGGCACGCTCTGGCAGATCAGAGAGATGTGGCAGCACCGGTGGACATGAATGCGGAGCCGTCTGCCTTTCCATACTGCGCAGCTGACCCGACGTCCCTGGCGTGTTACCTGTACGCGGGCTGCGAATGCGTGGCGGACGGGGCTCCGCACGTCCCGCCTGCACGCGATCCCCGCGCGAAAGCCGTGACAAGCTTTTTGAGCAAAGCAGCCGCGTATCAGCGGGCGGTGTTCGCCACCATCGCAACGGGCACGTCCGAGAACATGGAGGCGAAGTCGTCACTACCCGTCACGGCGGCGGTGCTAAAATGGGTCCAGGAGTTCCTCTCCTCTCCAACAGCGAAGGAGGAGGAGCAGAGCGCCAATGCGCAGCAGAGTTCTTTTTCCTCACAAGGCGAGTCGAAGCCGCTGCTGTCGAACGTGGTCCCGCAAACTGGAGTGGCGGCTGGCGGATGCGGCGTCGACATGGTTACCCTGCGCGGCGACGTAGCGAAAACGTCACTCATGAGAACCGGCCTTGACACGAATAAGTGGCCGCTGCCTTTGTGGGTGGTCACCGCGGTGCCGCTCGCCACCGTGCCACCGCTGCCCTTGCGGACCGCGAGTGGTAGCCTCAGCGTTGGTAACGGTGGTAGTGGAGTCAAGGAGGCCTCTGTATCGCAGTTAGACTTCAACGCCCTCTCCACTTTTACAGCCTGGGTATCCGCGCTGAAGGGGGTCGAAAGCGTAGACGACAACGTGCGTGTGCAACAGAACTTTGGAGTCGGGGCGCTGCTGCAGCTGGTGACGCGGCTGGGCCACCTCGTCGAGGCGTATGCCGCCTGGACACAGCAACGGGTGCCACATCTTGCCGATCGCAGCAGTCGTTCTCCATGCAGCGGCATCAAAAAGGAAGAGGAGAAAGGAAACAAAGTGTTGGGTTCAGTGCAGCTCGCGCATGATTCATTCACGGATGGCGTCTTCACCGTAGTCAATGCGGTGTCGGCGTTGATGGCAGAGACAAGTCGTGCGCTGGCCAGTCAAAGAGTCCCGCAGTCGCTGACCGCCGTATGCACCACAGAAGAAGTCGACGACGAAGCACAGACACCGACGTCGCCCGGCGGTGCAACACAAGCGGTGACCACACCTCCCTCCTCCGGTCTTTTCCACCGATATAAAAACCCCTTCGCGAAACTTGCGGCTGCACGCTGCGGCGACGGCGGCGGCGGCGTTGTCGAGGTCGTCATGGTGCCCCGTGCAGCCCCTGCTAACTCTAATGGCGCAGTGGCAGAGCGATGTGCAGTGAAGGTCGCGGACACAAGGGAGAGCGCCGACGTCGTTCTCCCTCCCTACCCGCAGGAAGTCGTGTCAATGGTGCAACAAATCGTCGCCAAGAACGCGGGCCACTTCGAAGTCAACTCGCCGCGTGGCACCGACACCATCTCCACCGCCTTGTCTAGCGGCGGTGGTGGCGGTGCTGGTGGCGCGATGGTGGAAAGTGTCATGACAGGGTCCTCCTCTCCCGTCTCGCGCCACGCGACGATGCTCAACAACACTACGACGCAGAGCACGGGTCTCTTGTTGCGGCAACAGCAGCAGCAACAGCGGCGCCGGCAGCGGGAACAGGGCGGGAGTGTCGCGGCTGCGCTGCGACCCTATGTCCACGGAGTGCGGATTGTGAAGGAGGTGTCTAAGGCAAACCTCGGGCGTCGTCCCAACACAGAGGCCGCGGTGCTGCTGCAAGAAGCGCTCGAGTCTACTTTGGCCACGCGGCCCAACTGGAAGGACGTCGACCACAGCCTGCAGTGCAGTGGAGACACGCGAGGAACGGCTGACAAGGCGCACATGGTGAAGGTGAATGCGCTGGAGCTCCTGCAGCGGTATCTGGCCAGCGGCCGTGGCTCTTCCTCACCCCCCATGCAGGGGGGTTCCTCCGCCACTGCGCGGCAGTTCATCTCCGCGAACCGTGGCCTTACCAAGGAAAGTGACAGCGCGCTCTCGGCTGCCAACGCAGCTTCTGCAGCAGCGCAGGCCCTCACCCCACGCGTCTACGAGCACTGTCTTCAGCAGGTGCTACTGCATCAGCTGCTAAAGGAGGCGGGCCTCGAGCCACCTCTCCACGGAAGCGACGTCGACGATAACGGCGCGGAGGATTGGACGGTGACGGAGCAAATTCGGACAGAAACCATCGTGCCCTCCCTCGTCGACTTCCGCGAGCGTTTCGGGGCACACAACGTTGTCGTGAAGGCGCCCACGTTGGACTACCATTTGTCTTCGACGGCGGCAGCAACAGCAACACCTCCCCCATCGGCCTCACATCCACCCGCATCGCTCACCGGCAACGCCGTCACCTCTACGTCAGCCCGCAGTGGGGCCGTGAAGGAGTCGGAGGAAGTTCACCAGACCTCGGCATACGCGCACAACGCGCTCAACGTGAACCCTACGCGTCGCGTCACTCAACTGTGGATGGCGGGCATTCTACTGCCAACTGGAAGCGGCATCGACAACCAGAAAAGAAAAGGAGAGCCGCTCTCGTCAAACTTTCGTCGTTGCCGCACACGGAAGTGGGTCGACATGGTGCCCCGCGGTGGGACAATCACCTCCATGGAAATGTACGCTGTGTGGCGCTCGCTATTGTTGGCGGAGGTGTGCAAAGGAGGTGTTACCGAGGCAAATGCGGAAGGCGCACTACACGCGGCAGAAGCGGGGAAGAGTTTGCCGACGTTAACGCCACACTTCGTCTACCAGCTTATCGATCAGTACGTGCAGCGACACGCTGAAGCGTCCACCGTACTTTTGGGTCGGGTCGAGCGCGTGCCGAGTGCGCCGATCGAGTTGGCCACCGTCCCCACCGTGCCGATGCGCTTTAGCACGCACGAGACGCTCTACCCCTACGGCGATGCGTTGCTGGAGGTGTGGGCCGGTGAGGCGCAGCGCACGTGTCGCTACATCAAGGCAGCCGAAGTAACAGCTGCCCTGCACATGGGTGTCCGCTCGCCAGGGACTCTCTCCAGCCCCCTGCACCTCTCCGTGCGCTGGGACGATGGCTTGCTCTTCTCCTGCAGCACCACCGGTGCGAAGCAAAGCTCCTCCGTGCCGCTGATAGACGTGCGGGTGACAACGTCGAATTTGGTGCTGCAGCGGTGCGCCGAGGTGGCACGCTTGCGGCTGCGACGCTTTCCAAACACCTCGTCGTGCGCTACAGCCGCTGGCACTGCGGCAGGGCACGAGAGCGGTGGACAGTCGGCCGCCTATTTTCCGCAAGGCCTTTTAAGCGAGGTGTGCCCTTTGTTGTTTGAGGAGCGCACCACGCTGTACTGTGTGCACGACTGCCCGCCGCTCGAGGAGTCCTCTACCACGGAAGGAGCGGCGGCAGTTGGAGACGCCGGAACCGCCGTCGTGGAGGCCACGATCGACATCTCCGTGGAAGAGGCGGAGGAGTCCTGTGAGGTGGACGAGGTCACAGGAGTGGTCCATCGCGTCTATCCCTCTGGGACGCACCTACTGCAGTTTCCGAGTGGCGCCATGTTGGCCCGTCGTCCGATTGCTGCTGAAAGCATGGCTGCCGATACGACCGCAGCGAATGCAGCGACCCACTGCCCATTGTCGTCTACCTTCGCGCCTCCCCTAGCGGGGCAGCAGTGGTGTGAAACGCTCGTCACCAGTGATGGCCGCTGCTTTGTGCGGCGTGTCTGCACACCGGCGCAAGACACCCCGCCTCGCACCGCGGCTGACACGACAACGGAGCGACAGCCCCCGAGGTCTGCCACGGACATGGCGAGCGGCGTTTTTCGCCGAGTGGTGCCGCGCACAAAAAAGGATGGGCTGCCTCCCGCCTTCACACACGCGGAGGCCATTTACGACGCCGTGCGCCACTGCCACGTGCGATCTCGTCAAGACGGGCTGACCGTGGTGGAGTACGGCTCCGTTGCGGAAACGTCAGTGGCGGCGACGACGGCAACAGCGAGGGTCCAGCAACCGAGCGCGAGAACGGTGGCACGCGTCGTGGTGTTTCCTGATGGCACGTCCATCACCACATTGGCCGATCGTGATGTGCGGCAGCGCGTTTTGTCAGGTAGAGGTGCCGCAGTCGGTGGCGGCTCTCTTCCACCCGCCATCGCCCTCTCCTCGTCGTCGTTGTGCGCCATGTTGGAGGAGGTCGAGGCGGTCGAGAGCAGGCTGTTCGGGGCCAGTGAAGACGTGGAAGCGGGGGAGGATGACACAGACAGAGCCGCTGCAGGTGCTCAGCCATCGGTACGGTGGCTGGTGGAAGCTCCCACGCTGCCGCGCTTTTACCTCGCTCCGGCCGAGGCGGAGCACAACACCGCTTTTAGCGTTGTCTTCGGTGACGGCACCATGCTGCAACGGCATTGGCTGCCTGCGGCGGCCTCCAGTCCTCCACCCGGAGACGCAACGCGACTTCAGAGCAGTCCGAGGACCAGCAGCAGCGCCGCCATCGCTGCAGATGACGAGTCTTTCCATCTGGATGCCACCGCCTCCACCAGCGATGCAACGGCTTCAACGTGGTACAACGGTGGAACAGCGGCCACGGTGCTGCTTCGTCCGTCGACGAGTGCGGTGCGGGTGTTACACCAACACGCGGTTGCCACGATCGAGCCGGCAGACGTCCTCGCATCGACAACGCGCGCCTCACCAGCGGCGTACGCGGTAGGGCAGGGGCTGCCGTTTTTTGACTTCGCCTACGGTGGCGGGATGCGGCTGGTGGACGCCGCGCGTTGCGTGTGGGAGATTCGCGGGCTCGCAAATCCTTCGGGGCCCAATGTGTTCTACCCAGACTACCCGCGCCCCTACGAAGAGCTTCTCCGCGAACTCGTGAGCGCACACTACAGCCCACACCGACTCCCCCGCGCAGCGGAGGTGACGTACGCGTGTGAGCAGCGGCGGGAGCGCCTTATGTACGCGCGGCAGCGATCGACGGGGTGGTGCCCCCCGCTCGCGCGGCGACTGCGTGAGCTTTCAGAGCCGTACATACGCACCACCAACTTGCTGCGCAGCGACGTTCTCACACCGATTGAAGCCGCCGCGGCTGGTGTTGCGGAAGGCGTAGAGTTTGACTTGACTGGCGGGACGACCTTAAGAACATCTTCCGCACATCGTGCTGCTGCCGCAGTGGCGGCAGTCCGGGCCATCGCCACCATCCGGCCCGTGTGCTTTGGGCAGCTGGCAAATAGCGAGTCCATCCGCTACTGGTGTGCCCGGGACGTTATCCGAGCTCCCTCCTCCACGGAAGCCGCCACTGCGAGTGTCGCCGCTTTCGCCAATGAGCCACATGTTCTCCAGCGCGTTGTCCCGTCTGTCGCGGCCGGCGGTGTTCTGCGCTACACCTGTAATGCGCCATCGTACGCGTCCGCAGCAGAGGTGATGGCGGTGCTTTCTGCTGGGGGAAGGGGCGATGCCGGCGGCGACGGTAGCGTACTCAGCCAACGGTTGGCGGAGGCGCAGCGACTGTCGTTGCTCTGCATTGGTGGCCTCGCTCCTGTCCTTCCCTCTTCTTCCACGAGGGGCTCCTCGCCGGAGTTTGCTGTGACGTACGTGTCCAGCCTGCCTCCGTTGGCCGTGCTCATCTCCCACGGATGCCGGTGGTTGCCGCCATCCCTGCAGCCCCCGCAGCAGTTCAGCTCCGCGTACAGTAAGTCGGTCGTGCACGCCGTCGCAGCGCAGCGAGATGTCGCGTGGATCCACGACGGCACTGCAGCGGCGACTGGCGCGTCAGCAGCGGGCGCAGCCTACGTTCAGTACACAACGGCGCACATGGAGCCCGGTGCTCCGCCGGCGATGCTACGGATGGCAGTGGTGCGTCGTGAGCTGCGCCGTTACGAGGAGCTTGCGCAGCTGAGCCGCTACCATCGCGTGTTGGCGGCGCAGTGGCCCATGGAACAGCCGGGCACGGCACATGAGGAGCAGGTGCGTTTGGAGATGCGTTGTGAAGAGTTGCAGCGCGCCCGGCGTCCTCTGCTCACGGAAGAAAAGACGTTCTTCCCGTCTGCTGTGTCAAAAGATTCAAACACAGCCGGGTGTAGGCAGCAAACAGCCTCCCGTTTGGTGATCTAGTTGTGGTTCAGGAAAAGAATTGCGCGATCGCTTTGAAGTTCCCGTTGTTCCTCAACCGTGCTGGAATAGGATGTAATCGAGAGCACCGTGGAAAAGATCGACACATATGTGGAAAAATGTCTCCTCGTCGCTAAACTTAGTCAGGGTGTCATGTACGAATAGTCAAACAACAACAACAAAAACTAATAAAGAATTCTTCGCGAGTGTTGCAGCATTTGTTGCGAGCGGCAATTCAGTCCATGACTTCTATCTTCTCACAAAAAGTCTTTGGCATCGATCGATGTGCGTTGCGCTGACCCATTGTGTCTCGCTTTTTGACTGCCTAGCAAGTTTCCCTGTTGTGTGTGTGTGTGCTTCCACAAGCGGTACGCTCACTCGCGTTGAATCCAAGCTGCCGAAACGTGCCATTCGTGACACTTGTGAGTGCATGTATCATCACTTGTTTTTCTCTTCCCATCACTTCCTCGCTCCCCGATCTTTGCTGCTCGCTACTTCATTGGCGAAGGTCCAAGGTCTAGAAGAGTCACTGAACGCAGCCGCGTCGTTCAGTATTCACTCTTTGTTGGCAATTTGGGTTTTATGCTGTTTTAGCCATCCAGCATGCTTCCTTATGGCACACTGTGGAAGCTGGACCAGCTGCTGCACCCAGTCGGGCCACCGCAGCGCCGCACCGTGGTCATGCGCCGTCGCCAGGCTCTTTTCTACTTCTTGTGGGGTGTGTTTCTGGTCACAATTTTTCTCTTCCCGTACCACTACTCTTCACTGCGGCGTCTTCGTTTGGACGGCGCGCGCCGTTTACGCGGTGTCAGTGCCCCCACGCTGAACCTGGATGTGCTGCGAGAGCGGCAAGGGAGCGCGTTGAGGCGACTCCAGCAGCGCATGGCCGCACGTGACGATAAAGAGAAGGACGACGCGAAGGATGCCGATGGCACGCTGGCGAGCATCTCGGCCGACTTCTCCATGGCGTTTTACTACCACCCCGAGACGGAGACTCGCTTACGCGGCATATTTCATCATCCAGTGTTACGCGCCATCGTCGGCGATGGTGCTGGTCGGCTGTGGAAGTCGCTCAGCGACAACGCGGCACCCGATGCGTCACACGCATGGCAGCGACAGACTCTATCAGAGGCTGTGGCTGAGAGGGCAGAGAAAAAGGCAGAAGAACCCGCCATCTGTCTAGTGGCTTTGCAAAAGGACTACCTCGTGTCTCGCCTTGGTGTCAACGCTGACGCGGGCACGGAGCTCATGCGCGCTGTGCGCACGGCGCTCCCCCGTTTCGCCACGCTCTACCCTATCTCTCTCAGCTCCGGTCAAACAGCTGCCGCGAACGTGAGTGTCAAAGCTCCCTCTATCGAGATCGCCTTCGCGCAGCTCTTTCTTTGGCTGGCGGACGATGGGGTCCTCGAAGATGAGGCGCTGAACCGTGCTGTGGCCGGCTGCGCTGCCCCGCTGTCTCGCTCGCTCGAAGTCTCGTTTGCCTGGCAAGCGGCTTCGAGCGTCGCACTCCCGCGCACAGCGTTGGTTGCCACGGTGCGAGAAGTAGAGGTGGCGCAACCGCAGTACGTGTGTCTCTGTTACGGGAGTAGTTTTGCGAATGCGACCGTGTTGACCGACATTGCCGATGGCGAGGCCCCTACGCTTTTCCTCGCAGATCGCCATCATGCCGATCCTGGGAAGTTGTCAGGTTGCAAGGACGTGTGTGCGCGTCGTAGCTGAGAAGGCGCCTGTCCACAGCGTTGACAAATGGGCACAAAAAAGAACTAGGACAGGACTGACAGTGGCGGATGAGTGTGTAACCTCTTTTTTTTTAACGGCTTGTTAAACACTGCTAATGCGACTGAAACGATGAGGACTTCGGACCTTTTTTTTCTCCGCAGCTTCACGTTTGCACCGTTGAAAGAAAAACGAAACGGACACAGACGAAGCTTGGTTAGTAGTATTCATGCGCGGGTGCGCGAAGACAACCTTTTTGGAAATGCGAGTGAGTGGGTGGGGTTTTTTTTTTCATCGACCCTACGTGCCAAAGACCCCTCTGGGCGGCGAATTGCAATGGCGGCATACGACAGTCGCTCGTCACGTTGTTCCGCTCATCTTTTCCCCGCTTCGCTGCTCACGTTGCTTTGTGTGTGTTTTCCCTCTCTTACCGAAACCTAAAGCGGCACATCTTTAAATTATAAACCAAAAGCGTTTACAATTGACGTGGGAACCCATTTCATCTTATTATCGTCTCCCTTGCATGTGTGTGTAAGCTGCTTGCATTTGTATTTGGATCTACACACTTCGCACGCAGGGTGGAGGGCCGGCGAAATATACGCATAGATCACTGAAGGAAGGTTCACTGCCAAGTATATACTAATAATAAAAGCTGATACTTCTATTCCTCCCTCCTCCAAAAAAAGGTCTACCTATAGCGACTTTATTTGTTTGTCGATCCTCCTTGGAGCGCACAATCTTTTATTATGTGGAAGCAAACCGTCGGTGACTGGCAGGAGCGCCGCCATCGTCGCAGTGGTCCCGTCTCAACAACCCCGCACGTCTATCCACCGGAGTCCACCGCCTTAGCGGAGCACAATGCGCGGGGCTTTCTGCCGCGCGGGTTCCACGATCGCGTGCCGCCCTCAGCGTATCCGGCCTCAGATGGAGTGGAAACACGTCCGCTTGCGTCGAAACAGCCGCATCAAACTCCTGCACGTGCGCTGACGGAGACGTGGGTGACCGTCACCGGGGCGTCGCCCGATGACGTGCTCGACGTGCGCGATTTCCTCGACGCCAACGTGGGCCGCACGGTGTCACACTACCTCCCCCCGCTCACCCGTGTCCGGTCGGACACCGTCTACGTTCAATTCGCCTCCCCCCTCCAGGCCGCGCAGGCAGTGCGTACCGTTACCTACACGACCCGCGTGGAGTGTGGCGTGGCGGCCCTCGGCATTAAACCCACCATCGACGCGCAGGCCCCTCTCTCCCGTCCGCATTACTACCTTGAGATTGTGGTGTCGTGGTGTACGGATCAGATCTTTGTGGAGGAGCGAGAGCGGTTGCGGCGGCAACTGTTAGAGTCTGCCGCACCATCTCCACAGCGCCCGATCTCCACGAAAACGACCGGGTTTCACAAGAGCGCGGAGAGAGACACAGCGTCGATGTCGCTGGGCTCGTCTGCACGAGAGTCGGAGCCACTCGCCTCGTCCGACGCCGCCAACACCGACAGCGTCGATGAAAACGACGGAGGCGCGGCGGCGCACCCGCTGCTGCCCCGCCACCGCATGGGACAGGGAGGCGGGTCGCAACTGTCACCGTCTCCGTGGTCGTCGCGGGCGGGCAGTGCGTCTCCTCGGCGGGCAAGCGCACCAGACGACGCCGATAGCTCACCGTCGCCGACCTCGTCCTCCGCGTCGCAGTCGGCGGCAATGGCGGCGTCGGCCAACCCACCCGTGCGGGACCCGGCCGAGTACTACCGATCCGGCGGCGCGTACCGCTACGAGGACAGCTTCTTCTCCGACGGTCTGCGCAGCACGAACAGAAACAGCCGTCAAAGCAGCACGGTGTTGGCGCTCTTCTTCCATCCATGCTCCTCGTCCTGTGGCGTGTTGTACTTTCTGTGCCTCTACACTCCTCTACGTTTTGCGCTGCTGGTGTTGTGGACGCTGGGCAACGCGGTGGGGCAGCTGCTGCCCACCGCTGCCGCTGCGAGAAGGGGACCGCCGTCGCAGCAGAACACGGCGCCGTCGCCGGTGCTGCCACGACTGTCACACTGGAAACAGCGGCGGACCCTGTCTGCGTCGGACGTGGTGCCAGTCTCCGCGTCTCCGGTGGAGTACCTTGCCTTCCTCCTTAACAAGTACGTCCCCTTCACTCCAGATCCGGAGGAGGTGGACGTGGTGCTTTGGAGTTGGCTGGCGTTGCGCAGTCCGTACCCGCAGCGCAGCTTACACCTCTTGAAGCAGAGCTTGTTGGTGCGGCAGCGGCACACGGAAATGATGGTGGGACAGCTGCGTCCCGGCTGTGACGGGGACAGCATCGGGAACACTGACGTGGATCAGTACGCAAGATTCGGCAGTGTAGACGTGCTTGGTGGGGAGCCCTACCACCATTGGGAACGCCAGCAACAGGCAGATCGCCATCGTGAGCTGCTCGTTCTGCTGCGGTGGCGACCGGCGTGGTGGTTCTCGCGATACTCATCACTGTCGCTGCTGGTGGCAACCGTGCTTGTCTGCTGCAGCTTCTATCGCTCTCTTCTCGAATAAGAGTCGGAGAGAAAGTGAGGTTTAACGTGCCGTCGCCACCTATGTACATGTATTCATATCCACAATAGTTGGAGCCAGTAGCGAGTTGGTCAGAACGCTGTACGTTTTCCATGACGTTTCTCCTCCCCCCCCCCCCCTTGCCCACCAGGCAAAACGGGTGCACGAGACTAACCTAATTTTATGAAAAAAAAGTGGGCGTTGTGGAGCGCAACGACAGAAGCAGGAATGCTCGTATGAAGGATGCACTTGTTTCACCTTGACAGGCACAAGCTGCGTCTGGATGGTTCGATTAGCTTTTATGCCGCCATCTGTGTGTTCTGTAAGGATATGCCTCCGCACACTAACCAATGAAAACAGGGTATTCGCACAAAAGCCCATCATGGTAGTTAGTTGGACGGGGAAGTAGATCATAGCGGCAACAGAAATTATCTTGTCTCAGTTTCAGCCGTCAAAGTTTTTGCTACTACCTCTTCAACCGTCGCCTCCTGTCTTCTTTTATTATTATTATGGGCCTCCTCGTCCTAACTCATCATCTCTCACAATAATGATAGTGATAGTAATTCTTCGCAATCCACCTCAGCTGAGGACTGTGTGCGTTTAGGCGAACTGAATCGAACAAAAGCAAAAGAATAGCATTTTTTTGTGAGCCTGCGAGGGGAATGGAAGGGACGGAAAAAATGAGTTGAATATGATTGGCAGCGGAGAGATTGGCGGATCTCGGTCATTTAGGGTAATGCTCTAAACTATCTTCTCCTTTTCTATTACCTCCTGAATCCTGGTTCTTCCGTATTCTGGTTTGCCTGGCACAGTTGTTTTCAGCATCGAGAGAAACTCCGGTTTTTCGCTGAAATCCACCCGCCCACCCCCGGTCCCTCCCACGACAGGGACCCATGGGATCCTTAAAAAGA
>NW_015438357.1:776962-1021762 GCF_001293395.1 Leptomonas pyrrhocoris
TAAAGAAGAACGGAATTGGGGCAGATACTAGATAGTGAAGAAACAATGAGTAGCCTTGATGGGGACATTGATGCCAGGTACTCGCTAGTTATGTATTTCCCTAAATGCCGTGCAATCACTTCGACTCTTGACTTCCTATCCTTCTTATTCGTTATTGTTAAGCGTCCCTATGAGAAAGTGCTTCTTTCTAAGAAGGGATCAGACCAAATTCCAGTCCTCCACCTGGCTTGTTACTCGACATTGCGGTTTGTAGGTGTGCATCTGTGTGTGAGTGTCTGTTGCTGTTGAGTCGCTTGCGAACTCACACCGTTCTTTTTTCTTGTTTTCTGTGAGCTTGCGCCAGGAAAAAATCGCCGGGAGATGAATCGAAAGCTTCATGTTGTACTACTTTCCCTTTCTCCTTCTCTCCTCTCCAGTCGACCTTTTTCCAGGAAAGGCTTTTTTCTTTTTTTCCAACCGTCCCGCCCCTTTTCCAACCCCACGAGGTGGAAATGCAGACGATCTGAGTCTGCAAGAAACTCCCTTTCGTAAAGTTCTCATTGGTTCAAAAATAAATATAAAAAGAAAATAACGCCGTCTACCCTTTAAGGAAAATGAAAACGATACAGGGATGTAACGACACTGTTTTGCACTTTATTGATCTTTCTCCTTTCTCCTTTCTTCTTCCTTCCTTCCTGATCTGAGAGTAGTCGACTAGAGTTTTTCTTCATTGCAAAGAAGCATAATTAATTTAACTCCGGTGTACTTTTTATTATTACTATTCAAAGCGCACATATATATTTTTTTCTCGCTCTCAACCGAAACAATTAGTTTCTGTTAGTATTGTATGGGTGTCACGACTACCGCCTAATTGATTTGGTTCTTCTTCTTTGTTTCTTTCTTCTACCGTGTACGGCTCCTCATCGAAGCATAACAGTTCAGCAGTCCCCATCTACACCGCGACTGTTATCAACGGAGAAACAGACAAAATATTTTTTCTACGCACAAGTTTTATAATGCCGACGTTTACCTCCGTGCGCTCAGCGCGACGCAGCGGCCGTGGTGGTGGCTACGGCGCACGCGTTGCTGCTCGCCTGCTCCCTGTCGCTGCTGTTCTTCTCATCTCCTGCGCCGTGACTGCCGCCGCGACCATCACCTTTAACTTGATTTCTGATATGCACCTCGACCCGGAGTACGGCTCACCAGACGGCTACGGTGTTTGCAAGAACGACTCTTTCCCGGCCACCGGCTTCAAAGGCTGCGACGCCCCCATGACGCTCATCAACCTTGTTGTGGCAGATGCAATGAATCTACACAACGCGTACACCCTCTACGGCGGTGACTGGCAGCGTCATGGGATGAGCACGTCGAGCCTCAGCACGGCGGACGTCTTCAATGAACTCGCGCCGTCTTTTTCGCTCATCGGCTCCTCGAGCCCCTCCACTCTTAACACGCCTCGAGTGGGGACGACCATGGGCAACAACGACGTGATGCCGGACTACGTCTTCAACGTGTCGGAGTCCCCACACCAGCTCCTCGACACGCAGATCGGCATCATGGAAAAGAACGGCGTCCTCACTACGGTGGAGGGGGAGGTGATGGCGGGATGTGGCTTCTACAGCCGCAAAGTGACCACCACCCTGCGCATTGCTGTGCTGCACACGCTCGTGTGGACCTACCGACTGACCCCTCCGTTGGAGAAGTCGAACACCGATCCGTGCGGGCAGCTTGCCTGGCTGGCGAGCGAGATCGACGCCGCGCGGTCGGCCGGACAGAAGCTCATCATTCTGAGCCACATCCCCCCACTGCCGGACGTGTTCAATGTGCTCAGCCGTGGGGCGATCGGCACGGTGGAGAGTGACATGTACTGGAAGCCCATTTTTCAGAGCGCCTACACCACCCTCCTCTTCAACAACAGAGATGTCGTGGCGATGCAGATTTACGGCCACACGCACCGCTTCTCGTTCGTGGCTGACCCGAGTATGGGCGTGCCGCTGCTTATCGTCAACTCTATTACGCCGATTTTCGGCAACAACCCAGCTTACATGATCGGTGACTTTGATGAGAGCATCTGGCGGCTTGTGTCGCTGAGGCAGCGCTACCTGGACACGACTGGAAAACCTGTGCAGATCCTTCCCGGACTTGAGGTCACGTCCGCCTTGAAAATTCACAATTTGTCGAGCATGGACGACATGCGGGCGGCTCTCACCAACATGTTCACCGACGACATAGCGTGGGGAAACTATATGGTACTCCGCACCGGTGGCGTTGTCGACGACCCGTGCACGACGTCCTTCTGTCGCATCTACACGCTTTGTGCCATGCTGAACGCAGAACATGAGAGCATCAGCACCTGCGTTACCGAACACTCCGGCGCGTCAAGCAGCAGCAGCAGTTCATCCTGCGACAACACGGTGCCGTTCTACACCGAGGAGCAGCAAGTCAACACGCGAAACTTCCTCACGGCTTTCATTTCCTCCATTCCAGCCCTGAAACCGCTCTGGAGGTGCGGCAATTTCTGTGGCTGGCCATACGTCGCGTGCGACCCCATGTCCGTCTCGGTGGCTTTCCCGAGCTCCGGTCTCACGGGCACTTTGCCGGCGGTGCCTGCGTCCGTGACGGCAGCGTCGCAGGTGGTGGTGTCGCGCATGTCCCTCGGCGGCAACTCACGCATCACCGGCACGCTGCCAAAGAACTGGGGCACACTCACGTCGCTGGAGTACATCGCACTGCAGAGCACCGGCATCACTGGCTCGCTGCCCGACGAGTGGAGTGGGATGCGCAACCTCGAAACCCTCTACGCGTACAGCACGTCGCTTACCGGTCCTTTGCCGTCGACGTGGAGCAGCTTGAAGGCGCTGAAGATCTTCATCGTCAACAATGCGAAGCTGGACGGGACGCTGCCGGCGTCGTGGAGTGCTATGTCGGCGCTGCAGGTGTTGACACTCACAACGAACGCCCTCACTGGATCCATTCCGCCATCGTGGGGGACAATGCCGCGCCTCCAAACCGTGCGCATTGCGAACAACAAATTCTGCGGATGCCTGCCCACGCAGTGGCAAAGTGGATCGATCAGCGTCTCCGCGGACCCCGCTGTCACGGCGAGCGACTGCGCCACTGCCAATAAGTGCGAGTCAACGACGACGACGACGACGACAAGCGCTCCTATCGATCCGTCAGTACACATCAAGGGTCAGCCCCTTTTCCACATCCGGCCGCCGAAGAACTGGATCAACGACCCGAACGGCCCCTACCGCGACCCGGTGACGGGTAAGATCCACCTGTACATGCAGTACAACCCGAACGGCCCTCTCTGGGGCGACATCGCGTGGTACCACGTCACGTCGGACGACTACGTCAAGTGGACACGCCCCGAGTCGCCGGTGGCGATGTGGGCGGACAAGTGGTATGACAAGTGGGGCGTGTACTCGGGCACGATGATCAACAACAACCACAGCGAGCCCGTCGCCATCTACACCTGCACGGAGCCGGAGAACATCCAGCGTCAGTGCATTGCCACCGTTCCGGCGAGAGACCTGTCTGGCAAGCGCACCCTGAACTCATTGGAGAAGAGCCCAATGAATCCAATCCTGTCGGAGGACGACGTGCCCGGCATCGTCGGGCTCGGCAACTTCCGCGACCCCACGGAGTGGTGGGAGGACCCGGAGCACCCGGGCCAGTGGCTGATTGCCTTTGTTGCCCGCATCAACGACGCCGAGGGCGACAACGCGCACGTGGTCATCTTCCGCACGCAGGACCCCACCTTCCAGTCTGGCTACAAGTTCTCGCACAGCCTCTACGTGTACAAGTACGACCTGGACAAGATGTTCGAGTGCCCGGACTTCTTCAAGCTGGCGCCGGCGGGCGAGCACTACCTGAAGGTGTCGACCATGCCCTCGCACCGCGACTACATCATGTACGGCTCCTACCAGCTGGACAGTAAGCTCGGCCAGTACGTCTTCGTCGAGGATCCCGCACGCAGCTTCACCTTCATCGACTACGGCCCCCTCTACGCCTCGAAGACGTTCCACGACCCCATCCTGAACCGCCGCATGATCTGGGGCTGGACCAACGACGAGCTGAGCGACGCGCAAATCCGATCTCAGGGCTGGTCTGGTGTGCAAAACTTGCCGCGCGGCATCGAGTACGACAGCACGGAGAAGAAGATCAAGACGTTCCCCATTCCGGAACTGAAGGGTCTTCGCGCCGGCCACCCCGTCTCGGCACGGTCGCTCGCCTTGTCCGGCAATGCCCCGGCTGTACTTACCACCGGCATCAACGCCACCCTCTACCACGAGATCATCGTAACCTTCACCTTGTCCAGCATGGCACCCTTTGACGGCACCACCTATTACACTGAGAAGACAGCCCCGGAGTTCGGCATCATGTTCCGTGGCAACAGCAACCTCAGCAGCTACACCTCGGTGTCGGTGAAGATGCCGGCTGCGACAGCGGCACCCATCGCGCAGAGCGCGCAGGACACGACATACGCCCCCATCAAGATGTTTGCGTCCCCTGCCACGAACCCCGAAACAAACTGCAGTTCCGAGTGCGCTAAGCAGCGCACCTGTGTGTCGTGGACGTACACGTCCTCGCCGTCGCCAACGTGCGCGCTCTACTGGAAGACGAGCGGCCTCGTGCAGAACAGCACGGCGCAAAGTGGCACCGTGAACATCCCGCAGCTTTACATGAGCCGCACCGTCTCCGGCTCCATCGGCTCCACGCAACCGCTGATGGGTCGCGCGCCGGTGAAGCAAGCAAACGCGAACGAGGTGGAACTGCACATCTACGTCGATGACAGCGTCGTGGAGGTGTTTAAGGACGGCGGCTTGGAAACGATGACGGGTCGCCTGTACCTGCCGGACGGCGAGGCGCAAACGCACATTGCCCTTTACACCAAGAACCTCGATCACGTCATGGTGACCGCCTCAGCAGAAGTGTTCACGATGGACACGGTGTGGGCAGGCAAGCCCACCGACGTGGTACGCAGCTACACGGACAGCGTCTACAACTTTCTCTCATTTCTGACCGACAAATGATTAAAGGAGTTCTTCTTGTTTTTGTTTTTCTATTCTTTGGTGTTTCGTCACCTGTACCATACTCTTTCAAAAAAAAAAATGGTGTATTTGTTTCTTTAAAGAAGATAAAGAATGTAAAACTTAATACAAGGGAATCATCAAAAGTGCCTTTCTATTTCTTTCTTTTTTTCTCGTAAGAGCCACTTCTTGTCACTGCTGTGTCTATCAAAAGTAATCTAATCACGACAACCTGAGTACATCACGCGATGTGTCTCTTCCCCCTTCCTCGTTCCTTTCAGCTATCGAGAGCTTCCATCCAAATGCAGAACGGGAGAAGAAAAAAGCAAAACATGAAGGCCACCCCCCTTTTCTCTTTCTTTGCCGAGCCGTGCAATGCGACGTTCCATAATGATTTTTTGCCGGCTGTAGTTATCGTAGCAATAAGCAGAAAGAAGTCTCTTCTTCGCCAGTAAATGTTTGTGTCTTTGTCAACTGTAGAGTAATACAGCCGGTTTCTTTTTTAAAACGCCTTTTCCTTTTCCTTCGTTACATTCCCCCCTCCCCTCTGAAGGTGCAAAATCTTCCATGTGAGTGCAGCAGCATACGTAGCCGCGCGCTCACATACAGTAAAATGGCGTAGCGCAGCAACAAAAGGAAAGAAATAGAAGAAAACGGTTGAAACACAAAAGATGAGAGGTTATTTTCCTGTTCTTTGCTGCGCATTAGTGCAGAACAAAAGCCCCCTTAAAGTAAAAAAAAAATTTATTACGCACAGCAAGAGACTTGTAAAAGATAAAAAGAAAGTTGAGATAAATTCACTGCTGTGAGTACGGAATATCTTCCTGGTTTCTCTACACTTCTTCTTTGTCTACTCTTTGTGATGAGCGGGCTGTAGCGCCTTGGTAACTGTAAAAACTGGTTCGACTCCCAAAACGAAATAACAATTGAATCCCCCTTCTTGTTTTTTCCTATTTTCTCTGCGCGATTATCAGTGTGAAAACGTCTCTTGCAGAAGATGCCTGCTACCAAGCAGCTCATCTTTCGGCTTTTCTGTTTGTAATTGTCACACACACGCGCACTTGAAAGGATTTTTTCTTGTTCTTGTTGTTTATGTCGTGTTTTGTTTTGTTTTTATATTCATTCATGTAAATCTCTTGTTTTAATTCCAATATTAAGTGTCAAAACGTAAGACTGAAGGAAACATAGTACATTAATCAGTGTAGCAATTTGACAACACAACGCAAATAAAGACAAGGAAATGGGAGAAAGAGAAACGAACTCACCGTCACGTTGAAAGTGTTCCTGTTCTCTTGTGACGTTTCGTCACTTCGTTTGTTATGAAGAGTAGCGCTGTTTTTCTTTCTCTGTGAAGAGCTGTTGTTGCTGGTCGGGGAGCACGAAACGTGTGTGCTCGTCGTCAACTGGTGCTTTACTGGGAACTGTTGACGAGAGACAGTTCCCTTATGGCACATTTTCGCTCCTTTCTCGTGAGATCGAACGTTATGCATCCCTCTTCTCCTCCTGTTTCTCTTGGTTGACTTTTGGGATTTCACCCCTCAGTGCAAACAACACGCCGCTCGCTGCAGCCGCAAAAATGGAAGTTTCATAGATTCACACACACACACACACACACACACACACAGTAGTACTGGAAAGAAGAAATTGTTTTTGCTTTCTTTCTACTCCTTTCTATAATCTTCAGCATCAGTTTGGTGAGCGAGTTCAACATGGTGAGCTCTACACCTCCTTCGCCGTCGATTGCACCCTCCTCTCCGCTGCAGTCAGGAGCGTCGTGTGATCGAACTTCACGGAGCTCTCCACGACCCACCTTGGCTCACTCGCCAACGGCTCCTTCCCTCGTCTCCTTTTCGTTCTCTCAGCTTTTCAGCTACCACGACGCGCCACACGCAGATGAAGACCCCGTCGCTTGGAAAAACAATGCTGTTACATCGCCTACGACGGTTTCAACACGCGAAGTGGCACTTTGCGCAGCTACATCGAATACGCCGTCCTCTAGTGGACCAACGTTTTCTTTCGAAGATTGTGTCCGCTTCAAACTTTGTCTTACCTGCGCGCTGTGTGGACGGCTGCTGCGGCATCAGCCCGCCGTTATCGAAACGTGTGGGCATTGTTTCTGCTACGACTGCGTCAACACTGCGGTAGAGGACGGCTGTGTGCCGTTGGTACAGCAGTGGCCGTGGTCGCGCTTGTCGGGCGAGGTGGAAGCCGCTGCCGCGCGTTGGGCAGCAGCAACGGCGGCCAAGCGCGAGGAGGAATCTGTACAAGAGCCACGTACTGCCGTCACCACATCAGACACGAAGTCACCTGGGCGAAGCGGAGGAAATGAGGAAGACGATGTTGTGGTGACGGCCGTCACGCCTACGCGAGCAGGACCACCATCGCCGTTTGCAGCCGCGAACGCCGTAGAGGCGCCTCCAAGCCGTCCGCGAAAGCTACGCAAAGTGCGTCAAAAGTGTCCTCTCTGCCTCGGACCTGCGTTCAAGTGGATGCTCGTCACAGTTCCCTCCGTTGCCGAGCTGTGCACGCAACTCAGCGTTGCCTACCCCGCATTAGAGGAGGTGTTGAGTCAACTTGCAGACAGTTCCGACGGTTCTTGCAGCGTCGGCGTGGCAGTCCACAACTCTTCGCCGTCCAACGCACAAAGGAAAGGAGCCGAAGAAGACAACAAAGAGCAGCACGAGCAACCGTCGTCGACCCATTCTGCGCCCGACGCAGTAGTCGATTTGGTTACAGCCGCGTTTACACCCTCCGTTGCTTCATCAACTGTACGGCAAAGCGGCGGTGGCGCTCGCCACGGACACGACAGCAGCTCACAGGAAGATGAGGAGGCGGTGCGACGACGACGGCGTAATTGTGGCGGACCCCGCAAAGAAATTACCTTTGCGGACGAAGTGCGTGCATCGTTAGAGGAGACGCATTCGAGGCCCATTGTGCGTCTTCCTCTCCAGTATCCTGTTTTGGTCACCGACGAGCTGTGCGAACCGCAAGCTGCAACGAACGCACCGCCACACCGCAGCGCAGGTTTTGCCCCTCCTGCAGTGGAAGAGAATGGTGAACGCAAAGATGAGTCGTCGAGTACCCCTGCGCTGCCAGGCAGCAGCGGAAGCCTTTCGAGTCGCTCCAGCATCACCGCGGCGGCCTTGCAGCTCAGCGTAGACCTGATACCTTCACCTGACATGAATGCGGTTATGTCCTCTACAACGGGGCGGCAACTCACTCGGGGTAATGGGCAGACTACGCCACCTCCCTCATCTCCGCAACACGAACAAGAGCAGCTGGTTACAAACATGTGCCATGCGTTCATCATTCTTGGTCAGTCTCCGAGCACAGACCAGCAAGACGAAGGAGAAGCAATCGCGAACCACGCACCACCTCATC
Organism: Leptomonas pyrrhocoris; assembly: GCF_001293395.1. Taxonomy (NCBI): domain Eukaryota; phylum Euglenozoa; class Kinetoplastea; order Trypanosomatida; family Trypanosomatidae; genus Leptomonas; species Leptomonas pyrrhocoris. Next base: position 785,359 of record NW_015438357.1, read on the forward strand.
CGTATGCGAAGCCGACGACATCATCCCAAGTGCCGTACCTTTCGGAAACGTTGGAGTCTGTTGATAATGGTGGCACTGGTGTCATCGGCGTCCCTCATGCAACTGGTCTGAAAGCAACTGGTAGAGAAGAAGAAAACGTCGTTCTTGATTTCATGACAGATCAGCCCGGCTGCGTGTTATTGGACACGACGCCCTTGGCAGACGAGTTCATCTCCCGTTTTATAACTCACCTGCCAGAGAAACAGAAGGACAGCGCAGCTTCCGGCTACACTTTTCTGTGCGACCGAGCAAGCGTCAACGCAGGACAGGCCACAACACAAGCACGCGTCTCACAACGTACACCGCCCTATTCATGTGTGCGAGCATCATCTGAATCGTGCTATGCGCACATCTTGGATACCCTTGTGGACAACGAACCAAGAGACCCGTCGGATTGGAGTGGTAGTAGCGTGACTGTCGCTTCTGTTCACCCGCACGACGTGTGGCAGCTCGAGACGGCGCATGTGCAACGCCACCCACACATACCAAATTGCTTCTCTGCACTGCGCGTGGGTCATTTGGTGTGGCTCGAGCACGACAATAAAGAAGAGTCTGCAACCACAGGACACTTATCTACGGCCCCACCGCTGCGGTGCGTTGCGGGAAGCTATCCAGCAGCGTCGTCTGAAAACCAAGATGTACATGACAGTGACAGTTTTGCTGCGCGCAGGATCTCGTCGCTCTCACCGGCGGTGTGCACTGCTGCCGTGTTTGCTGTGCCGTGTATCGATATTGGCTGGTTCTCCGTTCGAGGGAATGCTCCATGGAAAATGTATGTCGCCACAAGTGAAAAGGAGAGCTCTGGCACAACCGCAAACCACTCCGTCGTGTCCTCTTCGGCAAAACCGTCTCTCTTTTGGAATCCTTCGTGTGGTAGAAAGCCTGGTGCATGGATGGCGGATACGCGGCACATCTTATTGACGAGTGGATTGCGGAGACAGGCACAAACCGCACCTGCCACAGCAAACAGTCCAGCCCCCGATGCATCGTCGCGAACCGGGCCAAGTGCCTTTTATTTCTTCCTGTTGCCGGACGGTGCGGTGCTGCAACTGGCTAGGATCTTCTATCGCTCTTGGAGCAGCGCACGTCATGTAGCCAGCAAGCACGCTGATGAACATCGGGAAGAGGACCAAGGGCTTCCGCAGCACGAGCATCTTAACACTTCGCGCAAGCGGAGGCGGGACAGTGATGCGCAAAGTGAAGCGTGGGACACCACCGACGGCCATCCGCAGCGGGCGTGGCGGCGTTTGCTGCTTGTCTTGGGTGGCGCCGTTGTAGAGATGTCCGCGTCTCTTTTTGCTGCCGTCGCCGCTGCGTCGGTGGAATCGGAGGAAAAGGAAAGGACCACCAAGGACGTTGCAGATGCAAAGAACAGTGTTCCGCCAAGCAAGCGACGCCAAGACGACGCAGCGGCAGCCGTGGCATCTCACGCTAAGCTGTCCGAGCAAAATGTGTCAATGAGCAACTGGATTCATGTGGACATTGATGAGGGGTCACCCAGCACAGAGTGCGCCACCGCAGCGACCAAAGATGCACAGCTTGCTCAGCACACTCTTTTCCTCCTGTACAGCCCAGCAGTGGTCCGAAAGGCTTGCGATTGCGTTTCAGGAGATAAAGCTCTCTCTCGTGATGCTTTTAATGTGCCGAAGCAGACGAACACGGGCGGTCTCTGCTTTAATTTCGCCTTCCAGATTTTTCTCACGCGCATCGCAGCGTTGGTCGCTTCCGTGTTGACTCCTACTCTTCCTGCAGCGCTGCAAACGGTGCCGACGGTCGCGCATGAAGTGCGTCCTGCGAGGTGGTTGCTAGAAAACGTCGCTGAGGGTCGTCGCAGTGCGGGTAGCAGCAAGTCGCGCAAAGCGCAACCCCAAGCGGAAGAAACGCGCCCGCAGAAAATCATTGCAAGCGGGGAAGCAAATAGCGTGCAGCCGCAATCGCAGCTGTCAAGTTCTACTCCGCAGACGCCCGCGGTCGTTGACGGCACAGGAAGAGCTACCGTGGTCAGCTCCCTCGTCGCCCCTCTTACGTCAACGGTGCTGCCGTCAGACGAGTCGCCAGGCCCACCACAGCGCGTCGGGGTGTACCGAAGCCTTCTCTATTCTGATACTCCGTAGCTTCACAGTAAATCGCGTGATCTTCGCTCACTTCGCAGCAGTGTTGATGCGTTTGCGTGCCACCCCCATCGCAGAAGAAAAAGAAATGAGAAGGATGCCCAGACAACGAGTCGTTTGGGGGAGGGGGAGGGATTGATGCAAGGCAGTTTTTTTTTTTCATGCCTGCACTAGAAAGATATCTTGTTGCCTCATGTAGCGTGCGCACTGCAGTCCATTCAGTGCGTTGTAGCGCCAAGAGAAAAGAAAAGAAAGAAACCTCTTCTTCTTTCTCATCAAAACTCACACGCACCTCTCTTCACTCAACGCTTGTCTCTTTTTTTCTTTCTGTTTTCGCGCGCTGTGCGTTGCGCAACTCCTCAGCAAAAGAGGAAGAGAAGTTGCTTTCCTTCATACTTCGCACGAGCACCAACTTCTTTGCATCTACGTTCTCTGTCCGCCGAATCATCACGATAATTTGGAGGAGAAATCGACTTTTCACTCCATTTTCGAGTAATACGCCTAAAACAACGGCAAAAGAGGGAAGGCTTGTTTTTTGTGTGGTTCAGCCCTTGCCTGGACGCCACTAACACGCTTAAACAAACATAACTGCTTGAAGCAAAAAAAAAAGGAGGTTTAGATCTTGAGACTTGTCACAATGCCGCCAAAGAGGAAGGGACACACCCTCAGGGGGAAGCAGAAGGTATTTCGACATGCCGTGGAGCATGTGCGCCTTGGACTCGGTCACACCGTTCTCGGCAACCTCAATCTCGGCCTCGCCGCCTCCGCCCCAAGCGCAGTCGACATCGGTTCTACTATCCAGCGTCCTGCCTTCTACGTCGAGCTGAATGAGCAGCTCCTCTCCCACAGCTCCAAGGACTTCAAGAAGTTCCGCTGGGAAGTGCTGGAGTTGTGCGAGACGGTCCCTCTTTTGCAGCTGCATCACCGACAACTCGCGCAGAAGCTGCTGGCGCGCCTCATGGACCGCGGCACGCACCGTGTAGGGGAAGAGGAAGACAACGAGGAGGCGAAGGGACGTCAGAAAAATACACGTAGGAAAACACCCGGCGGCGCCGATGAGGGCGCGACCACGCAGGCCTACGAAGCTTTTGCCCGGTTGACCATCGCCTTTGTGCGTGATATGGGCAGCAAGTTTCTGCCCTACTACCAAATTTTTCAGCAATCCATGCAAGCCGGCATGTACGACCAGTCTGGGCATCTCATCGTCGACACAGCGCGGCTGCAGCTCGTCTTCGCGGTGCAGGCAGCTTGGTGCCGGGAACTGCACAACTGCTGGGACGACCCTGCGCAACTCCCACTGGTGCGCCGCATTATTCAACAGTACGTAGGGCAGCTGCACGACACCAAGGAATATGTGCGTCGCCTCTCCGCCGAGCTGCTGGCGTTTCTGTGTCGCCTCTGCCGCCCCTTGCTGCCGCTGGTGGTGGAGGAGGCGTGCGGCGATGTGCTGCGCGCCTACGAAGAAACTGCCACAGAGGCCGCCGCCGCTGCCGCTGATGATCGGAGTGACGATGACAGTGCGGGGGAGCAGGAAGACAAAGAGGGCGAGGAAGAGGACGAAGATGCAGACAGCGACACACCGCCGTCCGCGACGTCGTCGTCGTCCTCCATCTGGACTGATTCGGCGCAGCTGCTCGACTTTACGCGAAGCACGTTGCCGCACCATCCGGTGGTGGACGGGCTGGTGTTCTTTGCGGCGGAGCTTTTCCGTGGTATGCGTGGTGCGTTGAGCTCGTCCTTTGAAACCCACTACGTCCGTCTCTTGTACGCGTTTCATCTGATGGAGCTGGACGATACGACGGAGGAGAAGACGAAGACTGTAGAAGCGGCAGCAGACGGCAGGAAAGAGGCGAAGAATGCCACTCCTGCGCGATCGACTGTGAATGTCGTGCGTGCCCTTCACCACCAGCGCCACCCTCTTGCCCCGCTTCTCGACGACGGTGATGATAACGACACGGACGCAGGCAATAGCGGGAGCAGCGCAAAGGACGCCGCAGTGTCGGCGCGCGGTCGCCGCAACGCCGATTTGCACACTACGCGCTGGTCGGCTGTCTTTGACATCGCTGGTGAGTCAAACACGACTGTGCAGGCAGAAGCTGTGGAGGAAGAGGAAGAAAGGGAAGGAACGACGCTGAGCAGCAGCGCTGATATCGCCGGCGCTCGTCGTCTACTGCGCCACATTGGATCCCACACGCTGGGGAGCGCGGCGGCCGCGGTGCTGCGTGAAACAAAGAGGCAGTCCTTGCTGCTTTCCCACGCACAAGATTCCTCTACCGACGAAGAGGACGATGAGGAGGTAAAAAATGACCAGGCCAACGACGAAGCCGCGGCCCATAGTAGTGTGCGGCCCAGCCACCGTGTACTCACGGCTGTTGTGATGTGCTTGAGGTGCTCCGCCGGTCCTGCGAGTGCGTCGTATGTGCAGATCCTCGTGTCGGTGATGAGCGCAGCCAACTTCGCACTCTGGGTGGACAGCCGGGAGGCACCTCTGTTGAAGCAGCTCGCCAAACAGCTGCTCTCTCTGCTCAAGCCTCGCTCGTCAGCGGAGGAAGCCGCACTACGCTTCGAACTCTCAGTGGCCGTTGACGAGGAAGGTTTCGCGGCGCGGTTGCTTGAGAGCGCCGCCGTCGTGCTACGTCTGCTGCTGCCGCTGTGCCTCTCGCCCTACCTTGGTGCGTCGCCGAAAAGAACCCCCACGTCCGACCACCTGCTGGAGCTGCAGCAGTGGTTCGTGCCGGTCGCCAAGGCGGCGGTGCAAGCGTGTGTGAAGGTGGCGACCGCCCCACCCCACAAGTCCAGGGTCGCACCCGAGGTGGATACAGCGTGTCAGCCGCAGGAAAAGGCAGAACAGATTCTTTTCGCGTTTGCGCAGGACGTCGCACAGAAGAATTACGCCTTCGCCATGGAGCAGGAGCGCCGCATCGCCGAGGAGGCGGACGTGCGCGGCATCGACACGCCAACGAAGACCTCGACCACAACGGCAACGAAGCGCAACAGCACCACCGACTTTCGCGAAGACGCCTACGTCTCAGGGGAGGAGGAAGGCGAGGAGGATGCAGGCGAGACCGGTACTGCCAGCAACAGCATCAGCCGTCCCCACAAGCCACACCGCGCGCACCATCAAGTCCCATCGCTCCTCACACCGTTTGCCCTCACGCTTCTTCACACCATTGGAACGGGTGTATGGCAACGTGCCACCGAGGATCTTCAGCGAATTGCCGGCGCCAGCAGTACGCCTTCCTCCTCTGTCGAAGCTGCGTCCATGATGGTTGTTGCTTTTCGCCACGCCAACGTCCAGCGAGCCGTGCTGTTGAGCCGACTTCTACAGGACCACACGCAGCATATGGCTGTCAGTCCATTGCAGCAGATGCTGCGGCTCAAGGCCATCTCGGCGGCTGCCGGCAACGCGGAAGGCAGTCGCAGCGCTGCAGCAGCAACAGTTGATAAAACGGCTTCGGCACGTGGCGTGCTGGAGAAGTTCGTGTTAGGGCTGTTGCAGTACTACAAGACTGCACAAAGCACTGGTCGCTCTTCTAGTCGAGAAGCGAGCGAAGCGATGTCCTACGTGTCATGTGCGCTCCCCCTCATTCAGCTCCTCGTCTCCGCGCCGGCCACCACAGCCAGCTCGGCCTCAGCTCCGGTGAAGTCGGCCTTGCTGGAGCTGCTGCAAAGCATTGAAGCGCGCGAGGACGAGTCGCACGATCAACGTAGCGACCAAAATGCGGAAGTGGCGTCGCCACACCGCAGCCTTCTCGATCCCGCGGCCTATGCGCTGTACGCCGAGGTCGCGGCGATGCTGGTGCAGCTCACCGCCGGCCTTTCAGGTGGCCGACGTAGCAGCAGCAGCACAAAATTGAAGAAGAACAAGGGAACATTGTCTGTTGCCACGAGTGGCGACATGAGCCACACAGAGGCGGAGCAGGAAGGGCTGCGACACTTGTGTCGTACAGTGGCCGTTCTTGTGCACGGCTTCCGGCAGCTTCGTGCAAGCCCGGACGCTGCGGGTGAAGCAGACTTGCCTGCTGCTGCCACCAACACCACGAGCACTGCTGTCTCTGATGATACGCGGGTGCAGCTCCTGCACGGTGCAGAAGTACTCCTACACGCCCTGTTGTGGATGCTGGGTCTTGACTCGGAGAGTCAGCACTACGACGAAGCACAAGAGACGTTGGCAGCAGCAGCAGCAGGAGGAGGCGAGGAGGTTTTGTCGGCGCACACGAAGAAAGCGCTGTCCACGCTGCACGCCGCGTTGCCTGCAAGCCTTCACGCGTCTTTTGTCCAGCATGTGCTGTTGGAGTGCGTGACGGCGCCGATCGCCGGTCTGCGGCTGCACGCCCTGCGTCTCCTGCGGCTGCTGTGTCATCCGTCCCTCACCGATGCACACCGTCTCGTCGGTGCGCCGGCGGTTCCGCTCGACATTCTCGACGCGCTTCTCCGTGCCGCCGAGTTCAACCCACTGTCGCACCGGGGCAATCTGGACGGCATGCAGCAGGCGCTATCACGTCTCTCGTTCAAAGTTGAATCCGGGGCCGTCACGAAAACCTTTGAGCGTGTCCTCATTGCTCGCACGGTAATTGGTTTTCTGTACATCAAGTTTACGGGTGCGTGGGAGACCGCCTCGAAGCTGTTGTGCTGGCTCGTGGCCCAGGAAGAGACGTCGATGGCCCATGCACGCGCGTTGCCAAAGGCAGAGGGCGACAATGATGGAAAATTCAAAGAGAACGATAAGGACGAGACAAACGAGACGGAGGACGCGCAACCTCGTCGGAAGCGGCTGGAGCCGGTCGTGTGGAACTCTGTCATCTGCGTGTACGCGCGGTCACTCATCTTGGGGGATGTAGTAGCCGGTACCACAGCATCCACCACAGCTGCTTCCGCTGCCGCCGTTGGAGGGTCGGAGGAGCAACGAGCAGAGGAAGAGCTCGAGGGCAACGCAGTCGCGGCGGACGGGTCGGATGCGTTGGCGGTTGCCGTCTGCGGTGCCCGTCTGGCTGAGTTGCCGTGCCTCTACGAGATTCGGCCGACAGACCAGCAGCGTCACGCCAAGGGCAAGCTGGTGAGCCGCGCCTTCTCCAGCGCACAGTACAGCACTTCTTCCTTCACACTTCTGGAGAGCACCAACGATGACTTTGAAGTTGTCCGGTGGGGACAACACTGGACAGCGTCGTCACGGCAACAGGTGAAGAAGAACAAGAGGGGCAACAACAGCAGCCTCGCAGCGGCTGCCCTGTACGCCACCTCTACCGACCGCTCTACCCTAGCGCAGACCTTTCTCTCCATCCTGGAGGCGATGGTCAAGACGGGCTCGGCGGTGGACCGCAAAGTCCGCCTGGTCGAGGACGTGGTGCTTGAGCTCGCCGCGGTGGAGCGCAACCGCCACCCGAGTGGCATCGACGCGTCGCAGGTGCGCCGGCTCGACCAGCGACTGGAGGTGGCGATGCGGGCGTGCGCAGCGGCGCCGACGGGTGTACTGACGGCGTCGCAACGCAAGCGCCTCTCTGACGCGGCCCAGCACGACATCGACGGCCGCAACGCGGAGCTGCAGGCTATTTTTGTGTCCTACGTATCGGAGGTGAATCCGCGGTTGCAGCGGGCGGCCGTGGACAACCTAAAGCGTCTCCGCGTGGAGCCGTACAGCACCTATCACGGGAAACTCACCCCTTACTGCGACACGATGAAGGCCCTCTTTGCGTTTTTGAGCACCTTTCATGTGGAGAGCGATGTGCCGTCGCACGACCGCGTGTCCTACGTCTCTGCCGCCTTGTCGCTCGCCTTGCCGAAGCTGTTGGCAAAGGTGTCGAAGGACAAGCTGAAGGATCAGGCGGTGCTGAGCCGTCGCTTGATGGGCTACCTGGAGCACCTGCCCCCGCAACCCACGCGTATCGGTGCCGCGAAGGACCCACTCGCAGAGGTCTTGGATCAGCTGCTTCATCGCCTCTTGGCGTTTGCGATGCCCATTGCTTCCGCCCCGTCCGCGTCGTCGGGGAGGGTCGACTCCTACGATTTTCTCACCAATGTCTGGGAGGGAATTGTGTACGGCGGGTGTGGCCTGCAGCCGCCCTCGTCGCAGCGGGGCGACACGACGGCATCAAACGGTAACGCTAGCGGTGACGTGCGTCGCCGCTCTGGCCTTCATGGCATCCGTCGTCTGGAGCGTCTCATGAAGCAGCTCAGCAGTGCCCTGCGGCTGCTGGAGGCGATGCTGCACGCCGTTGGCCAGCGCTTCTCCGTCTACGTCTCAACGTGTTTACACTTGGCGCTGCAGTCCTACCTGGTAGCGTGCAAACAGTGTTTACGCCACCCGATGGACGCGTTGATGGCGACGCTGTCGACGGATGCAAAGGACTCCGCCGCCACTCCTGGAGAAGAACGAGTGCGGCGCTGGTTGACTTTTTTGAATAAGTCCCTTGCCAGCAGTACGCTCTCCACCGCGCTCTCGCACGTCCGCCGCGCGGCGGTGTCGATTGTGGCGCTGCTGTCGGAGCAGTTCCCGGAGGAGGTGATGGACACCGTTCGTGACTGCAACGCCAATGACACCACGGCGCCAGCCTTTTCCCTCTTTGCGACGTACCTGCGGACGCTCTTTGACAACTCGAAGGGTACCACGCTCGATGGCGACGGTAGGCCGCTTGTGGCTGGTGGCCTGCGTTTGCCGTCGTCAGCCAGGAGCTCCGTGACTCCTGTACTGCGGCTCCTCATGGCGTGGGTGCGCAGCCCTGCTCTTCTTCCTCTCTTCCCTGCCTTTGCTGGTGTTGTGGTGGGCACCCTGGATGAAATCTTCGCCGTCAACGCTGCCGCGACGTCAGTGCACAAAGCCTCGACACAGGCCATATTCGAGGGTCTGCGTTGTGTGTCGGAGATGCTGAGTTGCGCCGATGAAGAGGTGGTGGAGATGCAGTTCTTTGACGGCGCAATCATAGCAAGACCATGCGCACGCTGCGCCACCGCTCGCAAAACAACAACACTGACGACATTCCGCAAGTGCTTCTTGGAGCAGCACATTGTCGGGGTCTTTACCTCACTTTACACCCTGCTCACCTCTGGCGCGGCGCGGGAGGAGGCAGAGGTTACGACGATGTCCACCACCACCACCACCACCACCAGTGCTGCGATGACCTCGTCGCCCAACAAGAGTGACGTTGCGGAGGACGAAAAAGGAGAAGCAGCGACGGCAGCGCTGGAGAGACGACGCCGTGTGCCCTCCTCGCAGTCGTCAAAGGGGCGGAAGAGCAGCAGCACCACCAGCAACAACGCTGCTCAGCGTGAAGGCAAGAGACGACCTACGTCCATCATGTCGCTTAGCGTGTCTGTGTGGCGCGAGGTGATGCGCACCGTCTCCCAGCTGACCCAGTTCCTGCGCACGGACGCCGCGGCCTCCACGTCGTCGTCGTTGTCGCTAGACAGCATGATCGGCCGCCTGCTGGAGCTCGCACTAAAAATGGTTGCGCACCCCGTCTGCATGTTCGACGCGTCCACCGCGCAGATGGTGACTGGCATGACGCAGACGCTGATGGAGCAAGTGCGCACGATTACGTACCGCGAGCACTGGCAGCCCCTCGTGCGTCTCTTCAACGTCGTACCCAACCCACAGGCCCGCCACTCCCTCTGCGCTCTTCTGTCCGTTGCGGTGGAGAAGCTGCCGTTGCCAGAGAGCAGCAACCCGCTCCCGCTGGCACAACGTCACGACGAGTCGCAGCAAGCGAAATGGTTCCACAAGCAGCTCGCCGCCACCGCCCGCGCCGTCAAGTGCCTCAACAGCTTCGAAAAGGAGGATACGTTCGACCGCTACGACTTTGAACTCCGCTACCACACCTTGCACTCTCTACACGACTTTTTTGCCCACTTTGGAAACTACGGCGCATTGCCGCGTGGCCGTCACAGCAGTAGCAGTGGTGGTGGTAATGGTGGCGGTGGCAACGGAAGTACGATCCGTAGGGAGCGGGCGTACGAAGGCGCGGAAGATGTGCAGCTGTCGCTGGACAAAGTCTACGCCCCGGTACTGGTGCCGGAAGCCGTGGCCGTGCTGGCCGCCAACGTCATGTTCTTCTTGCGCGACCCCGAGCAGACGATCCGCGCCTTGGTCCTGCCTCTGCTGCAATCCATGGTGCGCTACGCCTCCTTGGGCGGTCAGCGGCTGCCGGGCACCTCAGAAGGTCGCAGCAGCAGCATCGGCGGCGGCCATGCCAAGCGCAGTGCACCGACACAAGCAGGCGAGGCAGACGCTGTGTCAGCAGAGCAGAACTCTGCGGCGCGTGCCGCGCAGCAAGCGTACCGCACGCAGGTGCTGGAGACGATTCTGCGCCACGAAGTTCTCGGCTCTCTGCGGCGCGGCGTCGTGGCAAAAGATGTGCACATTCGCTGCGCTCACATGCAGGCCTTCGAAGGGTTCGCGCGCTACTTTGGCGCTGAGTTTCCCAGCTTTGCGCTGCTGTACTCACCGAACACGGAGCAGAACTTCTACGCGAACGTCGGTCACGTACAGCACCGCTCGCGCCTGCATGCCCTGGCGCTGCTGCGTCAGCACGCAGCCGAGATGAACGTGCGTGACGTGCTGCGTGTTTTTGTGCCGTTCACCATGAGTGCTGTGAAGGACTTCGCGGAGGGAAAACGCAATCAGGCGAACTTGACGGAGGGCCGCGCTCGCGGGTACTGCGATGCCGTTCTTCTCACCATCAGCTCCATCGCTGCGCGGCTGCCGTGGACCGCCTACTACCGCGTGCTGTCTCTCTTCCTGTCGAACGCGAGCGCCAACGCGAACTTGCGGGCAACGATGCTGCGTGGTGTGGTGCAGGTGCTGAACACGTTTCATTTTTTGGAGGACAACGAAGAAAAAGAAGGGGACGAGGCTGCGGATGGCAGCGAAGCTGGTGAGGACGAGGATGAGGTGAACGACGCCGATGACGCGGTGCGGGCGGAGCTGACGGCGAAGCAGCGCGAGTTCCGCCACGCCAAGGTGATGCGGGTGTTGGAGGCGGACGTTCTGCCGCAGCTTTATAGCTACCTTGGCGACAAGGAGTCCAAGTCGATGACCGGGAAGGGGTTGGCCAGTCAGCACAGTATCACCACCGTGCGTCGCGAGCAGCAGCGCGAGGATGCCGCCTCGGCGCAGATGAAAAACGCACTGCTGCAGCTGCCCGTCGCGATGGCCATCACGAAGATCGTGAAGCACTTCCCAGAGGACCGCTTCAACGTCCACGTGGACCACCTGCTGGACGAGCTCATCAAGAAACTGCGCACGAAGAACGACAAGCATCGCGACAGCGCACGCCGAATTCTTGGCGCGATGCTGCAGGAAACTGGGCCGTCGAAGCTGAAGTTTGTCGTGACGAAGCTGAAGGACAATTTAGTACACGGCTACCAGCTGCATGTGCTCGGCTACACCGTCGTCACGCTGCTCTACCAGCTCTACGAGCCGAACAGTCAGCTCTTGCATCCCCACCAGTCCAAATCCGCTGCGTCATTCACCTCGCACGCACGCGGCGTTGTTCACGATCCCGCGCAGGAAGCCCTTGAAGAAGCAATGAGGCAGAAGCGGTCGATCAGCGAGGGAGAGCAAGCGCCGCGCCGAGCGAGGCTGGAGCGTGATACCGCCGGCAAAGATGACAAGGCAGCGGAGGCAGTGATCGCAGTGGATGAGGACGCTGCGGTGGAGCAGGCCGAAGAAGCTCTCCTGCGTGAGCTTGGCACCTCGACGCACGCCGACTTCGACTTCCAATACGGCGTTGACTGCCTCACGAAGGTGATGGAGGACTTGCTCCTGATTTTCCTGGATGACTACCTCGGTGAGGTCGGCATTCAGAAGGAGCAGGTGGAGGTAATGAGCACCATGGTGGAGGTGAAGCGCAACCGTGCCCTGCAAGGTTTTGCTTTCCTCGGCAAGCACTGCGATGCGGCCACCGTGATGGAGGCGTTCCTCCACCGCATCACCTGGGTGCTCACCCCGCCGTCCGACAACGTCGTCAGCACCAGCGAGCTGCACGGCAGCGCGCGCGTCCGCTCCTTGTTGGCGCAAGAGATGAAGAGCAAGTACCTCACCGTCGGTAAGGGTGGAAGCGTGGACTTGGTTTTTGTGAACAAGGTGCGCCTGCTCGCCGTTCGCGTGGCACGGTCCCTCATGACGAACCCGACCATGTCCGTCGAGAAGTCGTTTGAACAGGTGCGCCGCTCCCTCGAGCAACACAACCGCACCCGCGAGGAGAAAGTCCGCGACTTTGAAGCGAAGGACGGCACACGGCGCATTCGCGGCAACGCACACCTCATTTTGCACAAGGCAGATCGGCACAGCCGCAAGGAGCAGCTCGACCAAAACTTCCTCGTCGCCGCCGTGCCGGAGCGGGTGGATGCGGACTTCAGCGCGCACACCGTTTTGGCGACGCAGCAGAAGCAAAAGCTGCGCGTTTACCGCGGACGCTACGGCAAGGAAGTGAAGGAGGCCGCCAAGAACTTCTACCGCGAAGATCCCGTCACGGCGGTGGTGCTCGACACCTTGGACGAGTTCCTCTTGAAGTTCCTCCTGAGCGTTCTGAAGCAAGTGCTGGGTATCGGCAAGGAGAAGCACTACTCCAAGGCGGCCATGAAACTGGACATGCTCCGCCATCACCGTGAGCAACAGCGGCAGAGGACAAAGAGCGCGGACGAGGATGAGGGCGAGGCAGAAGACAACGGCGAGGCGGGGAGCGAGCAAACCGAAACCGCACAGGAAGGCGATGGTGCTGCCGAAGATGAGGAAGAGGAGACGGCCGCCGTAGCCAACGACGACGGCGACGAAGACGGCCTCGGTGCTTTTGCGGAAGCGCAGACCGTCGCAGAGGGAGAGACGGCAACCTCGCAGAAGCAGCGGAGGGCAAACAAGCCGACGCGAAGGGCGAGCAATTCTGGTGATGGGAGTAGCAGCACTTCTACTGCTGCGGCTCTCTTGGCGCCTGGCAGTGACCTCACCGTCACCTTCACTCATGAGCACCGCAGCCTGCTCGAATCGCTCGTGTCGGTGGTGCTGACGTGCTTGCAGGGCGAGGGCAGCGACGCGGTGGTGGCGAATGCTCTGGACTGCTTGCTGGCTCTCGTCTCCCTCCGCCCGCCCCTCAACGCGGTCAACGACCTACAGAAGGAACTGTTTGAGACCGTGACGAGCTTCATCGAGCGCGGCTCCGTCATTAAGCAGCGCGCCATCCGCCTGACCGCGGCAATGGTGGCGCACCAGAAGTATGTTGTGTCCGAGGCGAACGCCGTGCAGCTTGTGAAGCTTGTTCGCGCGGAGGTGATGGAGCGTAACGAGTTCATGTCCGTCTCCTTGAGTCTTCTCTACGCTATCCTCGGAAAGCACGTGCACATCGCCGAGGTCTACGACCTGATGGACGTCATCACAGAGCTGCTGCTGCACTGGAGTGCGCATCGGACCATTCGCCGCCGCTGTATCCTCATCTTGACGCGCTTTCTGCTGGAGTACCGCCTCACGCCGGAAAAGTTTAAGTCCCACATTGACATGTACTGCCGCAACCTCGATTACCCCGAGCTGACGGGCCGAACCGCGCTGCTGGAGCTGCTGGATGCGCTCATCGTGCGCCTGCCCGCCGTCATATTGCGCGATGAGGCTCCTGTCCTCCTCGTCCCCCTCGCTGCAACGGTTACGGGGAGTGAGTGGGTGGAGTGCCGCCGACAGGGCGGGGCGGTGCTGCAGCACCTTGCGCGGTACGCCGGCGTGGACGTGCTGGTGCCGGTGCTGTCAGCGTGGATGGCTGCCGCACAGCCGCGGGCGACGCGCAGCATGGCCGTGCAGACCTGGGCCACCATTGTCCCCGCCCTTTCTGAGTTCTACGAACTCAGCGGCGAGCACCAGCAGCAGGGAGCGGACGACGACGGCGGTGACGCAGAGAGTGCTGCTGCGAGGGAGGAAAACCGAGCGGCCTTCCAGGCGTGTTGTGCCTGGTCGCTCGAAACTGTTCTGGAGGGCTGCCTCTACGATCAGCTCGCCGCCTCGGGTCGCAACAAGAGGCTCGACCAGCTGTCCTCCAAGGCAAAGGAGAAGGTGGAGCTGGAGGGGTGGGCGTATGTCTTTTACAGCCTGCGCGCCACCGAAGCCATGCTGACAGCATTGCCTGAGGAGCTGTACCCGCTGCTCGCGCCACGCCTGTTGCCACACATCACGGACACGTTGATGATACACGCCCACCCATGGGTGCGGGCGGCGGCCACCCGCATCCTGCGCCATTACCTGTACACGTTCGTGGAGCGCCGGTGCCGCTACCTGCAGGAGGATGTGTGGCATCACCTGGCCACTCAGACGGAACGCCTCGCGGGGCACCACATCGTCGCCGATCCAGCAGACAGCAACGAGACCCTCCTCTACATGTTTGACACGGCGAGGTGCAGTGCCAAGACTGCCATTGCCGATGCGATGAAAACCTTGCAGACCTTTGCTAGCACGCTGAGGCGGGTGTTGGGCCTCGTGAGCGCGTCGGATGTGACGATGGAGATGTACAACGCGCACCGCGCCATCGCCGATCCGGCACGCGGAGAGCTGCTCAAGATCGCCGTCTACGTGTTGCGCGCCATGGCTGACGTCTCGCTCTTCGTCCTCACACAAACTGGTCTTGCTGCTGCTGCAGCCACTACGGCCTCCGCCGCGATTACCGACGGCGCTGCGCCATCGTCCGCACCCCCGCAGCGCCGTCTACGTGCGTATCAGGACGTCCAACAGCGCGTTCGCACGACCTACGTCGCCCTCCAGCATCAGCTGCACTCCCTGATCACCCCGGTGGTGCAACAGAACAGTCTCGTGAACTACATGGTGCGCAGTGCGACTTTGATACAGCTGCTTGGTGGGTGGATATCTGTTCTGCCTCACGAAGCATCTGACGAGGACGAGGAGGGAGAGGGCGATGCACGTCAGCTGCACGACACGTACAATGCACAGGTGCGCTGGATGTCGCAGCAGCTGCTCTGCCCCACAACGATGCTGCAGCAGTGCACCCTGCCGTTGCTGGCGCTGGGGCTGCGTGCAAAGCCCATCTCCGAGAAGGTGTCACTCATCGCCTACCAAGTGACCACCGTGGTGGAGCAGCAGCTGGAGGAGCGTCGCCACGAGCTGACCACGCCGACTACCACGCACATTCCTGCCACAGACGCCGACGTGTCTGTTGGCAAGAAGCGGCAGCGCGAGGAGAGGAAGAAGGATGCGGCGGAGCTGGGCGAAGAGAACAGCTACGGCGTTCCGTTTGATGACGTTCTGGTCTCCCTCAAGACCCAACTCGCCAACATCCATGACGCTCGCCGGGACCAGCAGGTGGTGCTGAACGCGAAGAAGGCGCAGAAACGCAGCCGTCGGCAAATGGAAATGGAGAGCAGGCAGCAGCAACGGCGCAAAGGACGTCCGTTATTGACAAAAGGCCGCTGACGTCGCCTCAGCGACGAAGGAGAAGAAGCCTGTGGGTGCAATCTAGCCGCACCGCCGCGGGGCTCAAGAAGATACCTTCCCCCCCCCGCGCGCGCGTTTCATACGTAGAGTTTAAAAGCTGAAAGAATAACACGTTGGTGTTATTATCTTGAATCTAATCGCTGTTGTCTTTTTTTTCTCTTTAAATAAGAGTAACTCCAATCAATCTTTCGAATAAGCGTTGCAACGCATTTGTCCCGTAATTCCTTAACGCGTAACTTGACCAAAAGAAAGAAAAGTTCATTATTGTCAGTAGTATGATGAACCAACGCTGCGCATCCTGAAGGACAGCGTCTGGGGATTTGGATATCAGTACAACTAAGAAAGGATGGCAGAGGTGCCATTTGGCGCGGTCGCTGTTCTCAGCAGCGGCATTTTAGCGGAGGCCGGTGTTGTTGTTCGGGGTCCAAAAAGAAACACCATGGAAAGATGTTGTGATTATTGTTCTCTTGAACTCGTCTTTCTCCTTCTTCTTTTTCATCCTACTCTCCTTTCTCGACGCTTTCACCTTTGCGAGTGAAACGCGGCTCCGTGCGCTTTGTGGTCACATTTTGAGTGTTACGGGTTTTCTTGGTTGCCCGGAATAGCCTCGGGCGAACTGCTTTACAGAAACAAAAAGGATGACAATAAACTAAAAAAGCCGCACGTGTTTCATCAACTCGCGAGCGTGTCTTACTGACTTTGTCGCACCCATTAATTATCGTTGTGGGTGAGATTTGCCTAAAACATCTAAAGCTTTTCATCTCGGTAACACAGAAGTTTGCCATCGCAGTTCGCGCGCGCACGTACACACACACACACACAACGAAAAGAGGGGGGAAGTGTGGCATGTACGCAACGTACATATCTACAACGCGTTCTTCGAGCTGCCATCTCTTTTTCCCCCCTCTCTCAACATACGGTGTGCTTCTATTTTTTCCTTCTCTTTTTACGGTTCTCTTCCAAGGAGGAGGATAAAGAAGGAAGAGGACACTCTCTTATACATCGCAACTCCCCTATTCTATCTTTTCGTTTCGTGAGTGTTGCGCTCTTTTCACACGCGTTTGGGGCACTCTTCTGTGCCTTTCCTTTAGACCTGTACCGTTATTCAAACTTAGTAGCACTTTCCGTTTTGCCTGACATAGATCGTTGCTGATTCTTCGGGAGGTCTTTTTTTATTATTGAGGTGCAACTGCTCTTCCGTCTTGAAAACATATAATGCCGGCAAAGAAGGCGCGTGCAGCTGCGGCAACGTCATCTAACTCAGGGCCTACTGCCCCGGTGCGTCTTCGAAAACGAAGTTCGTTAAATGGCACCGCAAACGGCAGCGAGGCAACTCCTACACCTTCCAACGCGACCGCCACAGCAGCATCGACAGTAACAGCAGCATCAGCACCAGTCAAGAAAACCACGGCAAAAACACGCATCTCAGTCACCTCTACCTCCATCGTCGCTCAACAGGCAGCGTTAGCAACAGCAACAGCAGTCCCCGGATCCAGCGCGGGGACTGCAGCCGCGAATGCCCTACGAGCACGGGCGAGTGCCAGTGGACACCCCGACCTACGCGCACCTGCTCGTAGCATCACGGAAACCTCAACTAGAGCTGTTGTGAACGGTACCAGCGATATCCATAGTAGTGGTGGTGGTGTTGCCCATCACACGGTTGGAGCTACGGCAGGACCCTCCCCAAACCACAAAGCAGTGTCTACAACGCCGAGGTCCGCTGTCTCTGCCGCCTCCAAGACCAGAAATCACCCCGTCGCTGCGACGCAGACAACGGCGGCTGCGAGTTCCGACCCGCCAGTCGCCGCAACCTCACCAACTCCACGAAGTGGCACATCTCACGTCGCCGCTGGGGTCGGCGGCATCAGCGACAGCGGCAGCGCGCCGTTCTCTGCTGCACCAGTCGCACGTCGCCAGAGGGGCAGCATTGGTGCTGCCGCAGCAGCGCCAGGGAGCAGCGGAGCACCCACCACCGCCGCCGCATCCTCTTTTTCCAATGCCTCTCCGGCCCCCTTAATTCGAACCACCAAGGCCAGCGCCTCCGCCACGTCCACGCTTCCACACGTAAGTCAGCGTCCCGATTCCGCTGCGCGCCCAGGCCCGCCGACGCCGCGGCCCCCCGACCCAGCGGCTCCCAGCACAGGCACAGCGCAGCCCTCGCACAGTGGTGAGGCGGGTAGCGGTGGGAGTACCACCGCAGCGGTTGGCGCGCGGCCTCGTCGCACCAGTGCCACCAGCGACTCTGGCAGCGCCACTCACACCGTCAATACTGCCCCAGTTCCTGCCTCTGTGTCTGCCGCGGTCAGTGAAGCTCCCTTTGCACCACCGGTGTCGTCGTTGACAGCCGCGGACACTCGCGCCGCTGCTGCTGCTGCTGCTGTAGCTGAACCAAAGCGCGAGGAGCAGCACGACCACAGCAGCGGCGCGGCTCCCCGGATGGCTCGAAAGCGCACCAGCGCAGGCACAGCCCTCAACGCCAAGCCGAAAACCCCGTCAGCCACCCATTTCACTGCTACAACGGGTTCCGTCACTTCTGGAACACAAGCAGCTGCAACGGCAGCAGCAGCACATTCCTCCGTAGAGGAAGCAGCAAAGGAAAATGTGACGCATCGCAGCAGCGAAGCCGAAACGGCGGCCCCATCCGCGCGCCCATCCGGCACGCTCCCCTCTCATCGGTCTTCGGGACGAGTATCGGTCAGCATCCCAACCACCGCCGCCAACACCGCTCCACCGACGCGCGACCCGTCCGTCGCCCAACCGCAACACGGCAGCACCACCGCGGCAACAGCGGCAACGGCGCCTTCCAACGCGTTAGAGAGTGAAAGCCCCACCTTCCCAGCGCTGAGCATTGCAAAGGGAAGCGGGAGTGAGCTCGAACGCTCTACTCTTGGCATCGCCGCAACCACGCGACACAACGCCGTCGCACCACTGAGTAATCTTCCCCGGCATTCGCACGGGCCTGTCGTGTCAGAGGCGTGGACACGGAGCATCATCAAACCCGGAGACGAGCAACTGCTGTACGCACCCGCCAATGCCGCCTTCGCGCGAACGTCGTCGGGAATGACCAAGAGCTGGCCACGAGGCGCTGCGAGTGTTGTGCGAAACGACAGTAAAGATCGCTCCTCCCTGCAAGATCCGCAGCTGCGCCGAGCGCAGCTGACCGTGCTGCAGCAACGGCACATCGCGACGCCCTCGCCGGATCGTCGCAGCACACGAGGCTCTGCTACTGACAGAGGATCCAGCTCCCAGTTTGGGTCCACCGTGAAACGCAGTGGCACGCGTCTGCAGCAGCTGCGCCACGAGGCAGAGGAACGCCGACGCTCTCTCAACGCCACCTTGTCGACGCCGAGCAACGTGGACGGTTCTGCGGTGCGAGCGCACGGCCCGATGGTGAACGTGGGAGCTGGCGGGGGGCCCAACTCCGCTTCCCCGACGCCGTCGCGTATGTCAGATGCCTCCGTCAACACGGGCATCGGCGGTGGCGGTGGTGGTAGTCGGCTCAGCGCGGGCACACCAATGTCACGGCGCTCCACCGGCAGCAACGAGATTCCCATGGAGCGCATTCCCGGCGCTGCGTCCGTCGTTGGCGGCCCGTTCCGCCAAACCCCACCCGGAGTCAGCGGCCCGCACGTGCAGCAGCAGCAGCAGCAGCAGCAACTACAGCAACGGAACTCACCGGCGCTCTCGCTCTTCGCGCGCCCGTCTCCGCGCGTCTTCGCCACTCCTAGCCCGCGCGGCAGCACCAACGCAAGTGGGGTGCCCGGAATGATGGTGACCTTTGGTGTGAGCAACGCGCCGTACTACACTGGAAATGAAGAACTGACGAAGCTGACTCGGGTCCGGGAGGACATGTTGCGCGCACTCTTGCTCTCCACCACCACCTCGGGGGCGCCAGCTGCTGCGAAGATCAAAGACGAGGGCAGCACCACTACCTCGCTCAGCAACTCCGGCTCTTCGCTGCCCACCTTGCACGCCGACCCGCGCGTTGGGGAGGCCATCAGGACTGGTGGGGGTTCTCCCTCCGCGGCGAAGCGCCCGCGACAGCGCATCTACGGTGTCGGCATCCGTTCCGATGCAAACGGTGAGGCAATGGTGTCTCCGCAGAAAGGCCCTGTTGCTGACGTGCCGAAGCCACGGGGACGGATGAGCAGCAGCAGTGCCGAGGCCATCTTGGTCTCCTCGATGCGTCAGAAGCCCTCCGCCGCACAGGCGGCGGCGGCGGCGGGTGCCGGGGGACCACAACTCTCTCCATCGCGAAGCCCGGCCGCAGGTGGTGAAGGAAGTGGGTCGGGTACCACCGGCTCTGTCGCGCGGCCGAAGCTGAGTGCCACGGCGCTCGGTGCGACGGACTCGTCGTTTTCCACCACCAAATCAGCCACTCGACTGCCGCGACGATCGGCGGTGATGGTGGCGCTGGCCAGTCTGCAGCCGGCCAACACGTTGGGAGAACGTACCCGCACTGAGCTGGTCCAGCAGGCCGAGGAGTCACATAAGACGATGGCAACGCATCCTGGTAGCGGTACCGAAACGACTGCGGCGGCGGCGGTTGTTTCAGGGCCACTGAAGTCGGCCCCCATCTCCTTTGAGGAAGCCACCCGTCGTCTTCTCATCGATCCTTTCTTTCCCCTCGTCAGCGAGGAGAACTATCAGCGGTTGGTGCTGCAGAACGACGAGTACAACGAGCGCAAGGCGCTGATCATGCGCATCTGCGCCGTGTCACCGCCGAAGTCGTCCCCACTGCCGCCAGTAGGAGGAGAGGAGGAAGGCGGGCAGCCGCGTCACTCCGCCACCGTCGGACCGAAAGCCGCGCGTGCGTTGGAGATGGACCTGGCAGAGGCGGACGAGGCGATGATCGCCCTTTCAGCGGTGCCTGCGGACGCCACAGCAGCAGCGGCAACGGTCTCAGCTATGCCTGCCTCCCTCTCCCTCTCGACCACGTCACCGGGCGGCAACACGAATCACAGCAACGCTGTCGGCGCTGCACCGCGTCGCCCGTCGGTGCAGTACGGCGGACCCACCGCTCACCCTTCCCCGTCGCAGACTCGCACACGCTCGCCGTCGCCTGGCGTGCCGCCCACCTCACCGCCACTCGCGGCCTCGTTAAACTCACCGTCCTCGGCGCCGGCGCCAGCGCGCGAGAGTAAGTTGCTTGTGAATGCGGTGATGCCGTCGGAGAAGACGGGGCCTATCAAGCCTCTGGCGCTGAACACGGCGTGGTACACTCCCTCTGTGGCACCGGCAGACGCGGCTCAATCCGGCGCCGTCCAGGCGCTGTTAAGCCCCACCATCCTGAGCAACGGCCCGGGCAGCCCGGCTAGCAACTCGCCACGGCGTGCGTTCTCGCGCAGCCCGTCGGCGAGTCGGTCGTCATCGCATCACGCCACCCGACGCGGCTCCCTCTTCCACGGTGCACAGCAAAGCACGTCGGCTGCCGCTGTCCCGGCAAGTGAGAGTGTCAGCAGCGATAGCGAGAGCACCGCGTCGGATGAGGTGGTAGATGCGGCAGAGACGGTGCTGCGGCGGATGCTTCCCCGCTGGGGGCCCTTCCAAACCCCCGCGGCGACCCCCCCTCCGCCGCCCGCGGCGCCAGCAAACGCGACCCCCTCCTCTACCCGGCAGCGCCGCAACTCCAGCAGCACCACCTCCACGAGCGCGTCCAGCGTGCACAGCACGGGACGGAAGGGAAAGAAGACCGGAGAGAGCAAGGGCGGCGCCGCCACTGCCAAGGAGTCGGTGGCCCCCACGACCACGACTATGACCACGTCCGTGCTTCCACCGGCAGTGTTGAAGGAGCTGGAAGCCTACGTACACTTCTTTCTCAAACGCTTTCGCAATGCCGACGCGGCCACCATGGAGGAGCTCGGCGACGCGCCGGAGACGCCGCTGGCACTGCAGCGCGCTATTCGCCAAAGCCTCCGCTTGTCCTGCGGCAGTGCCGCCGATGACGGGGCGGCCGAAGACGTGGAAGGCCTCGCCACAGAACTACAGGACCCGCTCGACGACGGCAGCTTTCACCGCCAGAATGTGCAGTACGTTCTCGATCTCTTGGGCTCGTTGCTGCAGATGCAGGACTCGTTCTGCGAGGACGTCAGCAGCGGGGGGCGTGCGACGGCGCGCGGGACACAGGACACAAAGCAGAGAAAGGCCAAGCTGACGGAGACGGACTTCCTCGCCAAGGTGATGTCTCACCCTGCGCTAGACAGGAGCGGACAGGACGACGACGCAGATAATGCGCAGAAATCTGGGATGGGCAACAACGTGACGCGCAGCGAGCGAAAGCCGCGTGTGCGTCCGGTGTTGAAGCTGCATTACCCCGAGCTGCACGCAGTTGAGCTGATGTTCGCAAATCTCGCTGATGATGCTGCTACCACTGCAGAAGGGAAGAACTGACCAACGCTTTGACGGCTTCATGCCTGGTTTCTGGGGGGGGGGGGGTCGGATGTGTGCGATTCGGTAAGGGATGTGTGTGTGTGCGCGTGTGTGTCTACAAGTCCTGGAGACAACTTCCGTACAATTTTAGATTCGAATTATTGCTAACGTAGAACTTCAAAATAACTCAATACCTCACGGGAAATAGCCGTGAGGGAAGAGAAAAAAAAATACTTTGGTATTCTTCGGCCCACGTGTTTGTGTTCATCACTGCTATTCATCGTGGTATTTAATTCGGTGGATTAGCGCTGGCGACTGCTTTCGCTATTGATATGTGTATTCAAGCGATGAAAACGAAATGACGTAAAGTATGTAACAGTAACATCCCTCCTCCAAGCTTTCCATAACGTCTTTACTTCTCCTGTTCCTTTCGTTTTTCTTCGCATATTCGTTTCAATGCCTTCCGTCTAACCGTTGCACTTCGTTCTGGTGGCATCGAGGCAGAACGTATCTTGCAATCTAGTAACTGTGGTGGCCAACAGATACGTTCCTCTTTTCCTCGCCCACGCGACAGATGCTTCAACGACTGTCGCCGGCAACCCGTGTGTTGGCCGCAGCTGCTGCTCCGCCTACGATGATGCGCTCATGCCTGCCAGAATGTAGCACCACCACCAGCCTGTTGCGCCTTCGTGGCTGCTGCGACGCACTGTGTGCACGCGCTGCCATCACAACGGTCACGGTGCTGACGCAGCGACGCTTTGTCGGCCCTCGCCAGTACTCGCCAAAAGGCTACCGCGAGGCGGCCGGGCGAGCTCCCATGAGTTTCGAGTTCGGCGAGGAGTGCAACAACCTGGCTCGTGCGGCGCACCAGACAAAGAACTACGGTGACGCGATTAGTTTGTACGACCGGGCACTGGCGATGCGGCGCGAGAAGTACGGGCCGATTCACGAGCAGTGCGCGGCCACGCTGCACAACATCGGCCGCGTCTTCCTCGATATGAAGGAGTACGGCGCCGCGGAGAACGCCTTCACGGAGGCAGCGGCGATTTACGAACAGGTGGAAGGCGAGAAGTCTCTCAAGTACGCCGAGTCGATGGAGCTGCTCGCGCTGTGCTACACCCACCTCAAGTTTCTCGACGAGGCGGAGAAGGCCTTCAAGGACAGCATACGCGTCTTTCGTGATCAGTGCTACAACTACGGCAACAACTCGTGGTTGCCAGATGACCCGACGCCGCCGGCGGAGCCGAGCAAGCACCCGCTGTCGTCGGCTGCCCACGCACTCGCCGACTGCGCCGCATTGTTTCTCCTCCGCAAGCAGGAGCACCAGGCAGTAGTCTTTCTCGAGGAATCGCTCGAAATACGGCGTTTCTTGTACAGTCGGCACGTGAAGTTCCGTCCCATGATCGCGCAGACCCTCAACAAGCTTTGCGAGCTGAAGAAGGCGCTCGACGACCCCGTCGGGGCTGAGATGTGCATTAGCGAATGCCTCAAGATCTGCATTGAGACCTTCGGCCGCGACCACCCTGCCACCGCGCAGGCGACTAGCAGCAAGGCGGGCCTGTTGGCCGCCAAGAAGCAGTTTCGAGATGCGCTGCGCTTGTACGAAGAAAGCACAACCACGTATGCGGTGGCTCTTGGCAAGGACTCCCCGTTGTTTGGGCAGGAACTGATGAAGCTGGGTCGCTGCCAGGAGCTGTGTGACGACTACGTCAGCGCCGAGAAGACATTTGAGCGTGGCATGGCCATCATCAAGAAGAGCTTTGGCCCAGACAGCATGCAGATGGCGGAGGCGGACACCTTTTATGGGTCGCTGCTGGCGCGAAAGCTAGAAATCGACCGGGCAGTCGACATGTTCCGCGATGCGATTCGCATTCGCAAGGCGGTCGACAAGCAAGACCCGCAGCTGGCCTACCTCTACCAAAAGATCGGTGACGCGTACGCAATGCGACGGGAGCCGCACGCCGAGGCGTACTTTCTGCTGGCCGTCGACGCTTTCAAGCAGAATGCCACCGTGGAGCCGTTGCAGCGCACCTATATGACGGACGTCCTCGACGACCTCGGGCTCTTTTATTTGGACTTCCAACACTACGAAAAGGCGGAGAAGTGCTTCAAGGAGGCCCTTGACACACGTATCGAGATGCTCGGCGAGAACCACGCCACGGTGGCCTACTCGTACAGCAACTTCGCCATCCTCTACCTCCAACGTCAGGACTTTGCCAACTGCGAGAAGATGGCGGAGGCGGCGCTGGACATGTACGCGAAGACCGCCCGCTCCAACGTGCTGGCCCAAGCCGATGTGCAGACGACGCTCGGCCAGTGCTACCACCAGCAGAGTCAATTTAGCAAGGCGCTGGCGATGCACGAGAAGGCGCTGAACGTGCGGCGCACCCGCGGCGACACGACTGAGACGGCGGTGGCAGAGTCGCTGAACCACATCGCCCGCGTGTACGTGACGATGAAGCGCCACGGCATGGCACACCGCTACGTGAAGGAGGCGCGCCGGCTCGTGTGGCAGTTCAACGTGGAAATCACCCAACCGCTGCGAACCGAGATTGTCAAGACGGAGCAGATGATTCCGCCCATGGAGGAGTGGACGAACGACGAGCGAGCAGAGGCGCAGATTAAATTGGGAGGCAGTGTAGTGGCCGCTGCACCTGCAGTGGAAAAGAGCGCCTCTTCACGTGCTGAGAAGTGAAAAAAAAAACTCTAGAAGAGAGAACGAGGAAGATCACTGCTTTGCGTTGTCGTAGACGCATTTGGCTAGTTGGAAGGCATCCGGTCTATTTCTTCTCGGAGGCGTGTTTTTATCGTTTTTCTTCTCATATGGTTCATTGAACCCTCTGTAGACTGTTTACACACACACACACACAAACGAAAAGGAAAGACAACACAAAAATAAAAGCATGGTGCGTGCAAAGCCGAAGTCCTACTGTTTTCCAGTGTACGGATATGCTGCACTTGTGAAAGGGGTAGTGAAACTGCCAACGTTGACGTGCCTGGACTGCAAAGGCGATCAACCTGTCTCTTACTAGATTATAATTCTTAAAGGTGGTTGCGCCTTCTTCTTTCACCGTTCTCTCCTCTTGCTCTCTCTCTCTCTCTTTGCCTCGGTGTTCCACCATCTTCCGACAGAAACGCCGTGTACGTTCTTGTGTTCTACTAACGAGTATCTCGGATACCTACACAGGCTTACTGGGATTCCTTTTTTTGGTTTTTCGTTTTTGTTGGTTGCCGTTTCTTTCGTTCTTCGCACCATGTCCAGCACCAACCGTTACCCGGCGCTGCCCAGCCGCATGTCCCTCATCGCCTTCAAGACGCGTCTGAAGGGTGCGCAGAAGGGGCACAGTCTGCTCAAGAAAAAGGCCGACGCGCTGTCGATGCGCTACCGCGCCGTGATGGGCGAGTTGCACGCCGCCAAGCTCGAAATGGCGGACCAAATTAAAGGGTCGTACTTCACCATCACGCAGGCGCAGTTCATCGCAGGGGATATCAGTCTGGCCGTGCAGGAGTCGCTGAAGATCCCGACGTACACGATGGAGCTGCAGGTGGAGAACATTGCGGGTGTGCAGGTGCCAAGTTTCCAGACACAAAACGACGACGCCGGGAATACCGCGGCAGACGGCGTGATGGAGTCTCGCGTGGCGCAAACGAATCCGTTGGCAGCCTCCAACGCCACCACCGGCTCCCTCGCAGCCGGTCTTGGCAAGGGTGGTGAGCAAATCAAGGAGGCCTACAGCGCTTTCCGTCACACGCTTTCCCTCCTGGTCAAGATCGCGTCCCTCCAAACCAGCTGGACGACGCTGGATATTGCGCAGAAGGTGACGAACCGCCGTGTCAACGCCCTGGAAAAGGTCGTTGTTCCACGCGTGCAGAACACGCTTAGCTACATTACCTCTGAGCTGGACGAGCAGGAGCGAGAAGAATTCTTCCGTTTGAAGATGGTGCAGAAGAAGAAGAAGGCCATGGCCAAGATCCACCAGGCGGCGCGCGATGCGGAGACGGCGGGTGTCGAAGCGGAACGTACGCGGCAGCGTGACCTGCTCATCGCTCAGCGCGATGGCGGCGTCGCCGAATCCGACATGGTGGTCTGAAAAAGGAAGTTGTGCTGTTGTTGTTACTATTTGACTTTGTTTGTTTGTTTTCCTGCAGGGGCTCTGCTCTTTCGTTGTTGTTGTTTTGGCTGGTGACACCTTTGATGATTCGAGCAAAGAAGAAAGGCACGGGTTCGGATTCATTCCAGTTTGTTTGCCTCTTCCGTGCAGCATCTTCCTTTTGAAAACGTTGTATCGCTCCCCCTCTTGATTGATTGATCGCAAATTGTGTTGAGTTTCTCCATTATAGCGCATTAAAGTGGAAACTGCAAAGTAATGTAAAACGTGTTGAGAGTGAAGCGAGGCAAGAGGCGCAGTTATGATTAATAGAAGACTCAGCAGGTTGGCACGGCGTCACCGCAATGCATTAAAAGTTGTCTTCGCTGGTCATCCTGTCCACATGCAATTGTGATGGAGAGCAACAACAAACAGCGCAGGGAACGTTTTGCATCACTACCTACACCTCCTCTCATTACTCACTTGTTCTATTCTAACCTGCTATTTCTCTATGCAAATATAGCTTCTTGAAAGCTACTGAACAGTGACGTTTCACTTTTACACGCTTCTCTTTCTGCTGTTTTTGCTGTTCCTGCGGCCTGCATAGAAGCCGTTGTTATTATAGTTAATACCTCTACTACTATTGAACCAGCTACAGACTGAAGATCTCCTTTCACTTCACAACGAATGTTTTACACGTTTAGCTCGTCACAGGTTTTGTTTGAAGCATGTCTCGCATTGGCAATGAGGATGATGTTGCGCAACTCAACGTAATGCACGCCGGGGACATACTGCACTACGATTACCGACCAGCACAAGGCAACTGCAACAGTACGCCAACGAATCCAAAAGTGAGTGATACCTTTCGAGTGGTGCAGTGGAACATCGAGCGTGGCATTAAGCTAGACGCTATCATCGCCGACTTGAAAGCCCTCAATGCCGACTTCATTGCACTTCAAGAGCTAGACATTAACTGCCGTCGGTCCAGTTACGTCAATGTCCCCAAAGAACTGGCCAAGGCACTGCAGGCTGAGCTGTACTTTGTCTGCGAATTCGAGGAGCTCGACTCCCCCTGCCGTTCTCCCCAGAATGCGGTAGGTCCAAAGTCACAGCCTTCTCAGGAGTCCGCTGCAGAGACAGACCACAAAACACACGCAGGCCGTCACTTTCACGGCAACGCCATTCTTAGCCGCCGTGCAACCATACGGGAGGCCACGTCGGTGCCCCACACGACCTCGGTTCACTGGGACGAGGACGGCGCGAAGTTCAACGAGCCGCGCCGAGGCTACCGCAGCGCTCTGCGTGTACGGGTGGACGCTGCGGAGCGCACATCGCCGCAGACGCCGCCGCTTTACATCTACTGCTGTCACTTCGAAGTCTTCTGCGGTGCCCTGGCACGGGTGCGACAGCTGGGGGACTGCATGGCCGACATGCAGCGTCTTCTCCGCCTTTCCTCCGTCTTATCGGGCACCACCGCACAGCAACCGGCGTTCTTGGTCGCTGGTGACCTCAACACCATGGCACACGGCATTGTGCGCTTTAGCCGTCAATACGGCAACGACCGTCTCCGCTTCCTCAGCGTTGGCGAGGCCGAGGCGTGCTGGTTGCAGCGGAAGGTGTTGAGCCGCAACATGCACTCGTTTGAACGCGGGTGCTGCCCTTTCTCATACCGCTACCCGGCGCTTCTGGCGTCCCGCATTCACCAGTTGTTGTGGAACAACAAGTGGGTATGGCGCTACTTGTACGGCTTCTCCGACGCGGAACTGGAGCGCGTGTCGAACGTGAAGCTGTGCCTCTTCGACCCCGCAGACAAGGCAAAGTCTATCACGCTGGACAACCCGGACTACAACGGCTTTGTGTGCGGCAAGTTCGACTGGCTGCTCCTCAGCAACCTAAAGCCGCAGCCCTTCCGCATTCACCGCGGCGGCGCTCAGCCTGTTGACGTTGCTGCCCTTGAAAAGCGTGGCAGCGTCTCGGCGACGTCCTACACGGCGAAGTACCTCCACTCTATCCAAGACGGAGGCCAAGACGACGAGGCACGAATCGCAACGACTCGGCCAGACGAGGTGGCCTACAAGTACGTGCCGGAGGACGGGTACCTCCTCTTCAACGAAAACTACACGGCCAGTGACCACCGCGGGCTTGTTATGACAGTGCAGCAAAACAGCGGGCGATCGAAGGAGGTGTACCCAGAGCACGGAGCGCCGTACACGGCGTGCTGGGTCGCACTGGGTTTCTTCGCCCTCACTCGCGCCGTCCCTGTAGTTGCTGTTGCGTTTGTTTTGTACCACAAGCTGAAGGCGGCTGACTGACAGCTGCGTGATGAAGGTAGGAAGTTTGTCCGTGGGGCTGCTTGTTTCTTGTTTGCTTCTCGCCTTCCTGTTCCTTCCTAATTTGCGTGTCATCAAATGGAAGCAAACGAAAAAGAATAACGTGAAAAACCTTGGTGCTTTGCATTGAAGATGCGCGTACTACGTTTCAAAAAGAAGAAAGTATTTCGCACTGTCTGGTGCACCGGAAATCAGGTAGATGAGGTGCGTACGTTGCAGGTAGCTGAAGGTCTCCTTACTCGCAGGTCATGTACGCGGTTTCTCGAGCATTCTTCCTCGTTGCTCCTCACCTTTCTCCACCTCGCCTCACCTCATCAGTTCACCTGTGAAGTAGACCGGAAAAGGTGCGATGAACTGCTTGGCGTTGCGCTAATGCCGAGACTGCCATTTTGGGGCTTCGGCGCGGCTGCCACTGCGGGCATGTCGTACGCGGGTTACCATTTTGTCTACGAGCCGCGTCAAGCTGCCCAGCACGACGAGGAGAACCACTTGACACACGTCAAGCAACCGTACCAGGATGTCATCCATGCCTACGCGTGCTTGCGCGCCAAAGTCGAAGAGCAGCTCCGCAGCGCTGCGTGGTGCACCAACGCCGACAAGACTGTCTTCTTTTGCGATGTTCAGCTGGTACGCAGTCAGTTGTGGACTCTTCCACGTCATCTTACGACCGAACACGACCTTCACCGCATGCTTGCTGAGCTTTCCTTGTGGGAGAAACAGCATTGCACCGAATTGCATTTCCGCGACAAGCCGCTGCTGCTCACCCAGACGCTGCGATCGATGGTGTGCTTTGCGTTGTATGCGTTGATTTTTCGCGTCGCAGCTCCGTTGTTGGGCTTGTGGGACGGCTTTGCGGGTGGGCAGGCGCAGCTGCTGCATCACACCGCACGCGTCATCACAAATACACTAGACATTGGTGTCGTCATGACATCGACGGAGAAGCCCCGGTTGGAGACACGTAGCGCAAAGGATGACACGCACGGTGAAGGTGAGAAAAGTGCAGCGCGTTATATTACCTTGAGCCCCGTTCACTGGATTGAGGAGGTTGGCTTTTGGGCGTGCGCCAACAACCCATTGCTGACGCAGCACCTACACAACATGCCACACTCAAAGGATAAGCACGACGGCGGCGGTGCAACGCTGCGTTTGCTTCGTGCGTCACCATATGCCACCACTTATACGCAGCTCTGGCGGCAGGTCGCTGTGGAAACGCAGGCAGACGAGAAACGAGAAGCCGAAGCAGCGCTCGCGTCCCCGCAGTTATCCGCATCACCTTCCTCATCTCTAGTGCATGTGGCGGCCGAGGAAGTCTCACTCGGATACCCTGTTCTCTTCGGTAATGTGGCACTTCCAACAGAGAGCAAGAAGCATGGTATGTATTGCGCACCCGATGTTACGCGCTACATTCCTGTTGGGGTAAGTGGTCTGCCGCACCTGTTGTACGTGGACGCCGCACACGCCGTGGCGGACGTGCGACCGCGACTCACACGTGAGGAGGTCTACGCACGCCGCCAACGGGCGCAGCTTGTGCGCGCGTCCGGAGCAGACCTAATGCGTACAACGAAAGCCGAGGAAGAGGGACGCAGTCAACTGGCGGCTACAGTCGCAACGGCAACGGCAACCGCAGCAACATCTGCGCTGACGGAGCTGCAGCATTGGCGCGCGTGCGGCGGCATTCCGTGGTGGCGGCGTGCGTGGTGGGGCGGGGTCTACGGCGGATCTCGTCCATCTGTTACAGCGCCGTCGTACACGTTGCGCTACCACCTCGGTGCCCCGAGCACAGCTGCGGACTACGTAGCAAAGTCAATTGAAGCCAGCCGAGCAGCTGAGAGCTTTTCCCGGGCTGGATTGTAAGAGAAGACAAACATTTTCCCATGTGCGAAAAAGTGCTCGAAGCACGGCGTGACGGTGCAGAAACGCGGCGGCTACGTTTCCCCTTTTTAACAGATTGATGGCTTATTTACACAGGTACAATTGAAGATCTGTAACGACGCAGAGGAAGGGGGAGAGACAATGCGAGAAGACGAAACCAATGACAGCGCAGTAGACAAGAGACTAAAACCTGTCGAAGTGATGCAAAGAAAAGGGTAGAAAAGCAATGAGTAGAAGCCAACTCGAAGACTTTCCGTTGAGCCCCTCACCCACCCTCTCACATTCTTTCTCCAACTGAATCGCGCAAGATAGCACCGCTTGATCGCTGCGTCAAGTTTTGAAAGACGGTGCGGTACAGGAAACAAAAGCGGTCATTTAGCCCCTAGCGCAGCTCAGAGTCAACCCTAACGAAACAGAACTTGTATTTTACCTTCGTCTTCCTCGCACTTAGCAAAAAAGCACGTTTACTTTGCTTTTGTTGTTTCCTGCGTTTACTGCGCGATGCGAGGGAGTGTGCGGCCAGTGGTGTGTTGGGCATTGCCCTTGACTGTACGGCGCACGCAGCATACAAACTCCAGCGCCGCCGCGGTACCAGCGGCGTCTTCACCACCGCAAGGGACGTTCGAGGACTCCGAAACCGGACCGTCCTCCTCCGCGCACGCAGGTGATGCAACAAGTCATCCCGAAAGAGAAACGTCGTATCGCTCCCTCTACCCCAAGGTGCGGCTGCGTGCCAAGACACAAGAGCGTCCCTACAAACGCAGCATCTTCACCACCTTTGAAGAGACGGAAGCGGCACAGCTGGAGAGCGAGGACGTCGATCAGCCACAGCTTGCCTCCTCTCCCGCTGAGTCACACACCGCGGCGGCTACCGCAGAAGGGAAGCAGCAGCAGCAACACACCGCCGTCGCCGTCCAGGCTGCCGACAGGGATGTAGCTTCGCTCCCGGAGGGCAACGAGGTGGAACAGTTTCTGGACGAGGTGCAGCGTCAGGTGGATGCGGCGCGCTTTCATCGCAACCAGGCGATTCCGTTTCCCGCGAAGCCCGAGGCAAACAGTCCGGCCTTTCGCCGGATAAAGCGACACGCCAAGATGACCGTCGAGGTGCCCGATCCCGACTATCCAACGTTTGTGCGGAAGGACCAGGCGGTGGGGCTGCCACCCGCGGCGGAGCACCCGTGGGTGCGCAAGAACACGCCGATCGGGCCTTTCATCGTCCACGGCGACGGGCAGATTCGCCAGCTGGGCGGGACCGGACAGGTCGACTTCGACGACACCTCCGTCGATGAAAAGCTGCCCGCGTCGTACCGCGGACTGCAGCACCGCTCCATCCTGCAACGACAGCTGCCGCAAGACAACGGACGTGTAGTGCAGGACGCAGTGATTAAGCACAGCTTCACCCTCACCGGGCGCGGTGTGTTTGCGACGCGGCGCATCGCGAAGGGGGAGAATATCATGATTGTGCAGAGCACCGCCCGCAACGTCGGCGTGAAGGGCGAGTTGGAGCGCCTGGAGGAGATGTGCGCGGATATCTTGATTGGCTGCCGCGACGGCGATGCGCGCGTGCGTGAGTTTCTGCACACTTGGATTCTGACCGGCCAGCCGTCGTCGCTGCTGGAGCACTGGCCCGCGGCTAGCACGGCGCGCGTCATGGCGGCGATTGGCGGCCCGGAGGTGTTGGATGAGCTGGAGCTTCACCCGATCCACATTGCGCGTCTGGCCGCCATTCTTGACTTGAATAGTTTCCTTGTCGAGAGCAGCTTCGCGGAACGAAAGGGCATGGCGTACTTTCCAGAGGCGGGCTTTTTGAACCACAGCTGCGTCCCCAACACCACCTACGATATCATGCCCGAGCACGTGTTCCGTGAAAGTGATTACTACCTAGACGAAGCCGCAGCAGCCGCTGAAGAGGACGATGTTGTGGACAAGCGACCTGACAACGCCGACGGTGATCACGAACACGCTAGCGTGGATGTCACTGGTGGTGCCACAGTCTCAGACACGTCGTCTCACGCCACGGGGGAATCTGTGACAGCAGCTGCAAGCGCAGCAAAGGGCAATGACGTGGCTGTTGTGCACGACGCGTCAAAGGAGCGTAACGCTGCGTACTTTGGTAACGAGAATCGTCTTGCCGCGTACCCAGGTCTCACGGAGGCAGACGCCCCTGTCTACCTCTTCTGCTGTCGGGCATCGAAAGACATCGAGCCAGGGGAGGAGATTCTGATTAGCTACGTGCCAGCGCAGTGGTCTTTTGACAACCGCCAGTACGTCTTACACGATCGCTACCACTTCTGGTGTAAGTGTCCCAAGTGTGCGCCCGTTATCGACAAGAAGTACGCTCGTGTGCCCAAGATGCTGGTGGGGCTTGTGGTGCTGAGTATTCTGCTGCAGCTGCTCGTGTTCCACCAGCGCGACCTGAAGAACGCCGTGGATGAGGACTTTGACAAGCTGGCGGCGATGTCCGAAGAGGAGCGGCTGGAGGAGCTGCGCCGGCGCGGCATCACACCAGAGCAGATTTCGGTCGACGGCGCGAAGAAGCGTAGGCAGCGTCGCAACGGCCTGTTTGAGAAGCTAGAAGAGGAGCGGCTTCGCCAGATCTACGAGCCCGACAACCGCGGCCACCTCACCGTCATGGATCGGCTCAACCCCTTATCGGAGCCTCCGCGCTAAGCGTCCTTCTTCATGTCTTGGTGGTTGTTATTTGTTGATGCTGGCTGGAATTGCGGCCATCAAGGATGTCCACTGTAGAGGGTTGGAATCGGCTGAAAGTGGCGTGATTGGTGTGTGCGGGCGTGTAGGACGATGTTAAAGTTGGTATTCGCACACATGCGCAGCAGCAAACGAACGCACGCACGACGGCATATTTTCCATCGCCTCTGTCATGCGGATGTCCAGCAATTATTTCCACAGCGCAAAAGGGGAAAAAATTACTTTTCTAATTGCGTCCCTTACGATGGCGTTGATTGTTGCGTAGTGCGCTGAATTCCGTCGTTGCACATTGTACATGAACTTAGGCTTCGGTGAACATCCATGTAAATGGTGGAAGAGGCGCTTTTAACAATCTAGCGAATTCTCCAGGCACCTGCTCGCTTTAGCAGTGGATGCGACAGTTAGGATGGTGGTGGTTGGTGTTGTTGTCTTTCTTTCTTTTTCTATCTTCCTCTTTACCGCTCCCCCTCCCACCGCTTTTCTCGTTCGTTTGTTTTGTATTTTTTGTTTTTTTATGTTGTTGTTTTGTAGGCAGGTAAGCGAATCGACGGTACCGTGTACACCTGCAAAGTGAAGGGGTGACGCGTGGTCCACGTTGGCGCATTCACTTCAGTTGGTGTCGGGTTTTGGTGTCTTGTCTTTTTCTGCACCAACAACTCGTGAAAGGACTCTGCAGTTGCTACTGTTTTACAAGTGGCTCAACCCGTTTGATAGAAACAAACCCATAGATGCTGCACAGGCACAAAAGAAACACTACTTTCCTCTTCCATATATTCTTTGTTGTTGTTGTTTGACGACTGCCTACTACGTCAGTTGTCATCATCACTGCACAGCATGAATAGAAACTAAATACCTCGATACATTGACCATAGGCATCCTGTCTCTTTCCTAGAAACACTTTTTCATTTGGAGGGGGTCCACCAGAAAGCAGAGAGGTTTCCTTGGCTGGCCACCACCCAAGCGGATGCCACGTGGAAAAAAGCGAACGCGCGCAGCAGCGGCAGAAGTTGAGCGTTTCACGACTGCCCTAGTAGCGGTGAACGATCGCGCGAGCTCCTCTGCACCCGCAGCAGACAGCACCTACCAGCTGGTCATCATCAACTCGTGTCTCACCAACGAAGACATTCGGCTTCCTTGTGCGCCGACACCCGCACTTCTCTCTTCCTTCTACGCGCATTGCAGCACAACAGAGGAAGAAGAGGATGCCAGCCCCATTGCTGGCCTGACTCCTTGGAAAGCGGAGTACTGGCTCACTCGTGTGGCGCACGTGCCACTCGGCCGGCACTCCGCGCTTCCGGATGCGTTTCGGCTGCGTCACGGTTGCGCGAGCCGGCTGCACGCCCGTGTGGTGTACGTGCGAACACCGGTGGTGCACAAGCGCTTTGCCAAATGGTTTCCTTGTATTCAACGCGAAGAAGAGGCGCAGCAGAAAAGAGTGTCAGAAAAGACTGAGGAAGACGATGATGTGGTTCTTGTGGAGTCCGACGACATCAAAAGTGCGGCGCGGTCACCGTCATCTGTATCTTCGGTATTTATCTCACCGTACTACCTCATCGTGAATTACAGTGAGAATCCCGTGTACGTGGGACGCAACCGCGTTCCCCGTGGTCGCAGCGTGCAGCTGGAAGAAGGCGACGTGCTAAGCTTTCTAGAATGTGCCTTCGACGATGAAGGCGGCGTGTTGGATGCGGTCCATTTAGACCCTTCACAGTCCCCTCGTGCAACTGCGATCAGTTCAGCAGAAATCGATACATTAGTGGAACCAACGTGGCAGCTCGCGTTTGCCTCTCTGCAGCAATACGAACCTGGTCTGCAGCTTGCTACGCCAACGTTTCCACTCCGTGTGCGCCGCCGCCTCGTTGCTCACCGGCGGCTCTACGACGTGCCGTCTGTGATACAGGACTACGTCAAGTGGTGGTGGTCGGTGCAAGGCCACCCCACCGCTGAGTCGAAATTGTCTTCCTCCACAGTGCCGTTGTGTCTACTACCTGTCAGTCCCTCAACCAGTTCTAGCTGGGTGGTCTCGGGAAACCATCTCATTCGTGCGCCGGGCACAGCGCGCAGCACGGCTGCCTCGACAACACCGGATCGCCCGCCGCTGCTCCGTGAAGGCGACGGTGGCGCTCTGTGTTCGCCGCTACCTCTCCCGACAAAACATAGTGACCGCAATTCTGGATCACCAGAACGTTCTCTGTTCAGCGTCAGTGCTCTTCAAGATCCTGCGGTAGCTGCCTCCCTTCGCAAATGGCTCAACGACACGGAGGATATGGCGGAGATATCCGACGATGCGCTCTCTCCGATTTCCGCGCGACTGACGCTGGACAGAGCGTGGCTACGGCGTGCCATGCGGCGCGTCTGCGGCCCGCAACGGCCGGAGCACTCCAACTCGATGCGCGCAAGTCCGCACGCCTCAGCCGTGGCAATCGGTGCAATGAAAGCTGACAGCAGTTTCCCATTCTCATGCGCGAAATCCGCAGACGGGACGTGCGGCGTAGACGAAGAAACGACTGCGAAACCCGTTGCTGCATCGGTGCCACCGCCACCACCCATTGTAAAAGATGACGTCGCGGAGAGCTTTCGCGTGTCGTCGTCGCCTCTCCGCGGTGGCTCGGCCCCGCAACCCGCCTTTGTTACCCCACCACGTGAGCCGAGTGTCGTGCAGGCCGTTCTCGACGAGCTGCGCCGCAGCCGCAGTGAAGCCGCCGTAAAAGGGCCTTCTGCGCGCGTTGCTGGCGACGACTCCATAAAAAAAAACGCTACGGAGGCTTCGTGTAGTAACACCGACGTGCCCGTTCGTCGTTCGCTTCACCTTGACGAGGAACTTATTGAGTTGTTCACGGACAATTCCCCGCTACAGCTGCCATCAGAAGCATGTGCGCGCAGCACCAACAGCCCTCAGAGGGACGGATCTGTGGGTAACTCTCTCCCCCTGGTCTCTGCAGCGCACGCGGATGTGTCTACCGGAGCCGCGGGACGTGCCACCGCCGTTCCTGGCGTGCGTCTGGAGGCGGCCGTCTTGCCCGTCTACGTCTTTACCCGTCGCAGTCGCAGTCCGGACGTGTACACACGCGAAGGGGCGTTGCTGCGACCCTTCTCGCCCATTTCGAGCGACAAGGCCATGGTGGCAGCTGCAAGCGCGGCTCAGCACGTATACTACTTTGATCCAGAGGAGTTGCGGGGTGGGAGGGGTACAGAGAAGGCACAAGGAGAGCGAGATCGCTCTGCGTCAGCTCCGGCTTCGCCTACTGCGACCACGGAACAGCTTCTTCAAGAAACGGAAGTGGGACCGCAGCTCGGGCGTAAATCTTCGAAAATTGCGGATGGCGGTGCCATTGAATTTGAGTGGATTGACGAGTCGGCACGGAAGGAAACAGCGGGGAAAAGGAAGAGAAGGCGACCGCGGAAACACCCACTGTGAGGCGCTGCTTTTTCAGGCGGAACGATGAGTGTTTGCCTTTTCTTCTGAATCTGTTGCATGTAACTGTACTCTCTTTTTTGGCTCTTCATTGTTAGGCAGTCTTTTTTGTCTGGTTGTTCACACAAGCTCCTCAGTTGTAAATGAAAGATCCATGAAGTGTTTCTTTGTTTGTTAGGCGATACGTGACTGACAATCACAATTCCCAATGCTGGAAAAGCCGTTGTGACGCCCGGCCAATACATAACCTGTTGTTTTGAGCGATGCGGCCTTCTCCTATCTCGCGACTTTCAGCCCACCATACAACTGTTCTTGCGGTCTCACATCACTTGTTGTTGTTGCTTTTTCCCCTCCTCGTTAAACACCGTGTCTCTGTGGCTTACCGCGCAGCACAAATTATAGATTTCAGCAAGTTGTCACAGAGGTTTTTTTTTGTAGGCACTCGCCCGACACGATATTTCACTCTTTTATATCTACACAAGAAGGAAGAACAGGTAACGAATAATGCCCCCGAAACGTGCTGCTATGGCCCAGGCAATCCGTGACACCTTCACGGAGGACTCGAGTCTGGAGGTGGTGGACCAGTGGTCCTCGCGGGCGGTGGCAGATTTGGAGGAGCGTGCGAGGAACGCCCACGCCGCCCGTGCTGCCATCCTCGCAGCGAGCTACACCGCTGATGCCGCATCCACTGTCCCGCAGAGCGTCATTGTGTCTCTGCGAGAGTATCAGGAGCACCTGCACGACATCTTTCGCGCCGCCGAGACGGTTCGCACCGTCATTGCGTGTCGCATCCCCGAGTTGAAGGCGGAGGACAACCTCGGTGTGGAGGTGCAGCTGGCGGTGTTGAAGATGGTGGACTCACTAGAGGGGAAGGCGATGGGCAACGGTGGTGACAAGGAGGGCGGTGCGCCCGGCGTGAGCGGCATGTACGCGGCACGCGAGTACCTCACCGCCCGCGGCGCCGCAGAAGATAAGATACTGGGTAAGGTCGGCGATGACGACAAGAAGAGCAAGTCCGCCGCTCCGTCGGTGCTCCTGGAGCTCCAGCAGATCGACGCGGATGCTCTACTGAAGTTGGAACTGAGTGCGACGCAGGTTGCCACGTCGATTCGCTCCTTCATCAACGCCTACGCGTTGAACTGGAAGAAGCTTATTCAGCCACGCAGCGGTTCTGGAGACAAGAGCATCAGCTAAGCATCGTTGTTGTTGCTGTTTTTTCCCGCCAACCCCGCGGCGAGATGAAACCGTGCGTTGGGTCGCCTGCCACTTTACAAATCACAACACGGATGTGTCATCACCTCGTGTTCTTCGCCCATCTGTGCTTTTCGCTTTGTTGTGAAGCTTTTTTTTCTCTCTCCATTATTATTACCTCCGCGCTGTTCAGAACGTGTCAGTACCCCATGTGAAATGACTGTCTCAAGCGGTGGCTTTCCTCTCGTTTTCGCGGCATTCAGGCATGTTTTCATACCGATTATTATTGTTACTATTATTATTGGGCTGTTTTGTCTTCCTTTCCTCTAAAAGGAAAAGAACAACACTTACTCTATTTCTCAGACGACCTTGCGACACGTTTCGGGCCCGTGTCTCTGCATCGCGAATGACGGTATTCCCACGTTTGAGATCAAGTGTCGTCAACCTTGGCACGAGTCAACGGGAATCTGTTTTTCTGATTCCCAAGTTTGAGTCCTGCGAATGGCGACTTCCCTCGTCAAAGCTATAGCGTTTTTTGGGAGGGCGCCGCTACACCTCTGCCGCCACACAGCTCATTTCAAATGATGACAGATTACTTCACTCCTCTTTTGTCATTGACTTCACACGCGCTGTCGTGCATACTGCCGTCTTGAACTTACTTTACGCGTTGTGTCTCTACTCTCTATCATCTCCACTTTTACTCGTTATGTTCAGCAGTTGTTGTTGTTGTTTTTTAGTACTTTTTTTTCCAATACCTCCCTCTCTGTCGTGTTTCATCGCATATACATACGCAAAAGTATTGGGGAACTGTCTGAATCTCGTTTCTTTTCCTCGTATTATTTGCCTGCGTTGTCCAGCATTTGTCCAACGCCTCACAGTCGTCCTTTTCGCGTTAGTGTTTATTATTATTATCATTATTATATCCAAGATATCGGAACGCGCTTCTGCCTATTTAACAGTGTTGTATCGACAGAGTCTCTTTCGTTGGTTTAATCTTCTTTTTTCTTGATAGCGTAATGTCTGCCTTCGAGGTGCAACACTCCTACTTCCCTGCGAGCGGGGCCGGCACCAGCTACCACGCCGGATCCTCCCTCCTCGAAGCCGGCTACAAACCGTCCGAGGAAGAATGCGGCACCCTCGCTGCCCCCATCGCCGCGTTTTTGCGCAACTGCAGCTGCTACGACATGCTGGGCGTCTCAACGCAGGTCGTCGTCCTCGACGTGCAGGCCCCGCTCTCGGTCGCCTTCATCGCCGCGCAGGAGACGCGCATCCAGAGCTGCGTCTTGTGGGACCCCCGTAAGCGGCAGTATGTCGGCGTTCTCACCTCAACCGACTACATTTGCATTCTCCTCTACTGCCAGTCGCACCCGCGCGAGGCGGACGCGGTGGCGTCGTGGACAATTGAGCACTGGCGCCAGGTGAGGGAGTCGCTGGGGATGGGCAAGCCGAAGGAGAAGACACCGGGCAGCCTGGCCCCCAAGAGCGGCCTCGTCACGTGCAAGACGGATTCCTCGCTGCACGACTGTCTGCTGAAGATGCGCGAGTATCACGTCCGCCGCATCGTCGCACTGGCGGAGAAGGAAGGCGAAGACTTTAGCCTTGTGGCGATGATGGATGTGGAGCAGATCGTGGAGTACCTGGGTGTGATGTTCTTCCACATTGAGAAGGCGGGTGGCACCGTCGGCGGCAACGGCGGCGCGAACACGTCCAACAACAGCATGGCGGGCAGCACGACGGGCGGCCCCACACCGCACCACACCACTTCGGCTATTTCAAACGCAGGCGGTGCGAACGAGGACGCGCTGGCGCGCAGCACGAACAGCACCACCGGCAACAACGCCGTCGTGACGCCGCTGCGCCGCCACAGCAGCGTCCGCTCCAACCGCGACTTCGAGGAGGACGACGACGACCCGACGGGGGTGTTCGCGCTCGGTGAAGCCTACGTGCTACCGCCCTATGTTGCCTCGATCATAACGCAGGCGGAAGCGGCCGGGGCCAACGGATCGGGTGGCGTGGCGCTCGCCTCCGACATGCGCGTGGGCCCCTACAGCTCCATCTTTGACATCTCTTTCATGTACGTGCCGCTTGTCGGCGCCCATCGCCAACGCGCCATTTCGGTCACCATGGACCACAAGCTGAGCGATGCGCTGACGATGATGCTGGACAACAACATTGAAAGCATTGCGGTGTGTGCGCCGAAAGAAGGCACCATTGTTGACGTTATTAGCCGCAGCGATCTGCTGCGCATGGAGAACCAAGGCGTCTACGACACCCAGTTGACAGTGCGCGAGGCGCTGGCGAGCAAGATTAGTGACCACGTCTTTGTGTTCTACGAAAAAGACACTTTGCGAGAGATATTCTCCCACTTTGTGCGTCGCCGTGTGAAGGAGCTGTTTATGGTGGATCCCGACACAGGCCGTCTGTTGGGTCAGTTGAACGTCGCCGAGTTTGTGTACTTCTTGGTGTTTGGACAAACCTCGTGAGCTCCGTAAAGGGAGTGTGTGTGCTGGGTATTGCTAACGTCAGGTTGAACATGGGCGAGTGGGGAGGGGAGGGGGATTCGTTTGGAGCGGTCCAGCTGGTTTATTTTTGCATTACAGAGTTGTCCTCCCTGTTGTTGTTGTTGCTCACTCGCTGGTGCCACCGCGTTCAACTTTTTTCCCCTTTTTTTTACTACTTGCTTCTGTGTTTCGGCACTTTCGTTAGTGTTCTCAGGAAATTGTCTCTCTCTCTCTTCTTCTTGGCTGCTCAATCTACGCAAAACCGTTTCAGCCGTTATATGTTCTTCTTTAGCACCAGACGAAGTCGCGCACGGTTTATTGTGAAAAGACGTATTGGCTTTTTTCTTCTTGCTTTTTTTTCGATCTGTTTTTCACCTGAACGTTATTGTGTTGCAAAGCGTTAATCTCCTGTTTCATTTTCCCAAGTTTGTTTTTGTGCAGTTTATTAGAGCTTTACACTTCAAGTTGAAGCGTTGAATGTCATGCTCAATTTCTGATGTTTCATGTTACTTGAGCGGAATTGTGATCTCGAAGCTGCACGTTTTGCGACCTCTGCGCTGACCTGAAAAGAAATAACATATGACGAGGAGAGACACGGCTGATCAACTACGTAAGCGGCGTTTGTCGCTGAGTCGCTTTGGTTGGCTTGCGGCACGTTCTTTTAATTGCTGTTACATTGCCCTTTCTTTCTTGCTCCGTTTTTGTGTTCTTACATATATATCCCTCCTCCTTCTTCAACGCAGCAAAACGCAGTCTAAATCGTGGAAA
Source organism: Leptomonas pyrrhocoris (assembly GCF_001293395.1). NCBI lineage: Eukaryota > Euglenozoa > Kinetoplastea > Trypanosomatida > Trypanosomatidae > Leptomonas > Leptomonas pyrrhocoris. Next base: position 826,166 of record NW_015438357.1, read on the forward strand.
CTCTTTCCGCGCCGCAACGCACGCACGAAACCACAAAGAGAATAAAAACGCATTCATTTCTAAAAACATTCAATGCGAACAAGACGAAGGGTGTTGCCCTGTGGCCATCCTGTGTTTCCCGCTGCCTGCCGTTGCCTCCATGTGGGTTTGGCGCAGACGTCCAGCGTGCTACGTGCGACGCGTGCGGAGAAGCATTGGTTCCGCGCCGCAGCAGCGGAGAATCGGCAGCGCGCGTCCAGAAGCGGCTCTTCTATCTTCTCGCGGCGCAACCGCCCCTCGACGACAACGCACGACATTACGTCCGCTGCGCTGAGAGGAGGTGCTGCGTCCTCCGACACCGCAGCGTCCTCTGCATCGCTAGCCCTGCCGCCGCTGCGCTGTCCTGGCGGTCCGCGTATCAAGGCAGAAGGCATCAAGCAACTCTACAAGGTCCCCCACGCCGGCTTCCTCGCCAAGTACGATCAACGCTTCATGCTCAACTTGAAACTCACCCATCAGCTCGTCAGCTACCTAAGTCGCACCACCCTCACCACGCCGGATAAGGTGCTGGTGGAGCTGGGACCCGGCGTCGGTTCCCTCACGCGCAGCTTACTCACCCGCCCCTGTGTCGGTGTTCTCGGCATCGAGGTGGACGAGCGCTTCAACCCGCATCTGGAGCAGATCCGCAGCTACACGAACAACACCTTTCAATGGGTCAACGCCGATGTGCTGAAGGTGGATGAGCTCCAGCTGCTCAGCGCAGCGTTTCCAAAGTTTGTCAAGTCGAACCTTCGGCACCCACCGGGAGCACCGGGTGAAAGGAGGAAGGAAGGAGAAGACAACAGCAATGAGACGAACAGCTTCGGCGGTGATGGGCAGGATGATTTGAACGGTGGTGGTGACTATGAGGGCGCACCATTGCGTTCGGCCCAGCGGGAGCGACTGCTGCGCAAGCGTCAGGCACGCGCACCGTACCAGCACGGCGAAGCAACGCGCCGAGGCGGTGGAGCAGAGGAAGCGTCAGATTGGAGCATCCCATCCAACCCAGCCTTCGACATTACGGACCAGTGGTGGTCAAGCGGGGCCGCTAAGGTGGAGGTGATTGCCAACCTACCCTTTGAGATTATCACAGAGCTGCTCATGCGGTACGCGGCAGACTGCGCGCGGCACCGCGGCATCTTCGCCTTTGGACGGGTGCCGGTCCACGTCTTCACCCAGCGCGAAGTGGCGGAACGCATTTTAGCTCCCGCCGGTTCCGTCGAGTTCAGTCGCCTCTCCGTGCTCTGCCAGTGTTTCTTTAACGTGCGACTAAAGCAGACCTTTGTAGACCAGACCTACTACCCTCGCACCGAAGTGGAAGGCGCGATGCTGACCCTCGAGCCGCGCACCGTGCCTCTCGCCCGCGGCCTTGACGCTTCTACGCTTATTCACTTCACAAACCTGCTGATGAAGCCTGGGATGCGGGGAGCCACGGTGCACAAGTCGCTCATGAAGTTTGCGCCGCCAGAGCTGGTGCAGTACATGTTGCAGGAGCTGCGGATGGACGGTGCTATGACAGTGCTGGATCTATCGGTGGCCGAGGTGACTAAGATGGCCTTGTTGTGGCAGCAGTTCTTGACAGTGTCGCAACAGCATCAGCAGGGCTATCAGCCGCCGCAGCAAGAGGGAGAAGCGCAAGGGAGCCGCGCCTCTGGTGCTGACCTCGGGGCGAGTTCGTCAGCTGCCTCCGCACAGCAGCTGTGAAAGTGGTGGGTTCCACAGGCCCATCTCTACATGGCAACAACGAGAATTAAGCGAGCAGGCAAACCCGATTTCATCTTCACAACTTCAATCCGCGCGGAAGAATATTTTGCTTCCTTCCTCCACTAGAAGAAAAAAAGAAGACTACGTTTAGAATTATTAACAGTAATGCCCAGAGCATCATCCGGCAACCTGGAAGAATACTCGTTGAGGTTCTTTTCCCCTTTTCAGTTATTTGCAACCGCAACAGAAAACTACACATATGAACCTTGTACGGAAGCACACGCTTATCATCCCAATCTGCCGCAGCAGAAGAGTGAAAATATTATGTGTTTTGTCATTCGCCTTCGTTCTTCACTTGTTTCTCCTGTCTCTTCCTGACCTTTCCTTCACTAAAAGCAGCAGCCACAACCGCACGCAAAGGCTGTAATGAGTTTGAGTTCTGCCGTACAACAGTGTTAATTTGACGCTCTCTCGTTTTCGAACAAAAAACAAAATTCGCACACATACAAGACGCCTTGCCGTTCTCTCCATAGAAGTATTTGCAGCTGAGTCTGCAGCTGGCCAGATTGTGTGTTCCCTCCCTGCTCGAGTGTTTTTCCAGCTCCTTTGCTGCGTCAAAAGTTCGCCTCTGCGTATCGCCTCTTTTTTTTTTCTCCTCGTACCATGTCGTACGCGCAAAGACACCGCACTAGGGTGGAGCTTCACCAGTCCAGCCTCGGCCCCTGCTTCGCGCCGCTGGAAAACACGCCCACCCGCAATGCACCATCCCCGGGCGGCGACCAGGTGCCGGAAGGCGGTCCGCGACCGCGGAGTAACTCGGCTCTTCGCGCACACGCGGCCCGCATTCATCAAGTCCATGCAACCGGCATCGACATCGCGACTTGGAGCGACGCCGCATCAAATGCGGTGGCGGGCGAGCGTCAACCTTTCCAACTCCTCCAACGCACCCCACCAAAGAATGAGCCGCCGCGACTCAAGGCGAGCCGCAAACAGTTCGCCTCTCCTCACGTGTCTGTTGCGCCGCCCGACTCGAGTCAGTCGGTGCCGGTGGCGCTGCCGATTGTGTTGAACGGCGACAGCCTTGAGGCGCCGAGCAAGCACGAGGAGGAAAAAGAGGCGCCTGCGACGGATCTGCGCATCGGAGGTCAGACCTCGGCGGCCCCTGCGGCAGCAGCGGCACCGGCGGACACAGATAAAAGCGCCCCTTCACAAGCCCACCCTGGTCAGCACAGTGAAGTCCTCCCAGCAGGCGAGATGTCTCCCTCTCCTATACCTGTCTTGCAGCAGCTTTTCCAGCCTCAGCCTGCAGACTCATCTGTGCCGTCCTCCGCGCGCGCGTCGACGTCGCAGTGGCCCGCCTCGGAGACCTTCACGGCACGTCTGCGGAACATCATGGAGACCCGCCAGCAAATTGAGGCGCTGGTGCAAAAGCAGCGCGCAGACGAGGAGGAGATGGTACGCGCGATCGGAACGCTGGATGAGCAGTCGCCGCAGCGCCAATCCCAGCAGCAGTCGCCGAACTCGGCGGCAGCAGCAGCGGGGGGCTCAGTGAGTCCTCAAGCCTATGAGCAAGTGTTAATGGAGCGCGCCGCCGCCTTTGCGGCGCTGCGTGAATTCAAAGAGAAGGGCAACGCGATTGTGCACCACCTCTATGACACGGTGAGGTCCCAGCAGGAACAGTCCTTGGAACTTGTCGCCACCGTGGAGGCCCTCAAGAAGGCCAACAAGCGTCTCAAAGAGGCTGTAAGCAACGGTGGTGGAACTGGTGCCCGCACAGGCGACAGCACACCCACCGCTGTCCCCGGCACAGCAGCGGAACTGCAGCAGAAGGTCCTAATGCAGCGACGCGTGATTGAGCAGATGGATCAGCTCATGCAGAACGCAGACCGCATGCTTCTCGCGATGCGTGCCCGCGTGGAAGCAGCAGAGCGTCGAGCTGCTGCCTCAACCGCACCGTTGGACCGTCGTCAGCTGCCGCCTCTGTCTAAGGGAGGGGGCAGTAGCAGTGGCACACGCACCACCACCGCTGGCGATGGCGGGCCTGCCATGGTCATCAACGCCGCTACGGTAGCGACGCCAGACGCGGTGGCCGCCATTGAGCGACTGTCAGAGCGGTACCCGGTAGATCAAGATGTTGCCACCGTGGCGGCTCAACAGCGGCTTCTGCTCGAGCGCATTACCCAACTGCGGCAGTCGTTGAAGGAGGAGGAGGCACAGCGCCTTCACCTGGAGGAAGTCTACGGAGCAACGTCCGAGGAAACCGCACGCAACGTGGCCCTCTTGGAGGAGCGTCTGCAACGCGCCGAGAACCCGCGCGTCGTGCAACTGGATAGCGCCAGCAACGCCTCTGCGCTGCGACGTGAGTTGCACACGTTACTTGAGGAGAAGGGGAAAAGCACGGGTGAGGCAGCGCCGGTGGAACCGGAAGACGCCGGTGGACAACGCTCTCTAACACACTCCCATGCGTCGTCGCATGCGTCCTCGCGCTCGTCGACGCCCACGCACGCTCTCTTCACCGCCGTGAGCGTCGGCGATGTGAACTCCACCACAGCCGCCAACGAACTTACTGGCGGAGATGTAGAGAAGAAGAAGTTGGCGCCCAGCGCGGTGGCTGCTCCTGTCGTGCCGGATCCCGCCAACGAAGCAGCAACGGCAGTAACAGCAATGGTCGCAGCGACAGAAATGAAAAGCCCCGTCACCCCCAACAAAGACGAATCGTCCTCGCCACACAAGGAAGAGGGCAAGCAGGCCCGCACCTTTCTCGGACGACGTGAGATTGCGGGAAGTGACAAGAACGAGGAAGGGGCAGCGGCGGAGGTAAAGCCCCCGTTGGGCATCCCGGTTCCGGATGCGTCCAGCCTCGGCAACTCACTGCATCGCTCCGCCAACTCCCGCTCGTCCAGCGCCAGCCGCCGCCTCGTTGGCTTTCGTCGCGCCGCTGCCGCGGATGTGCTGAGTCGGGGGCTGGAAAGCATGAGTGACGTCGAGGGGGAGGAGGAAACCGTCGACGTGGACGTGGAGCCCTCTGAGATGCAAGGGAGCAACGGCAACGGCATTGCAGGTGTCACGCCCACCGCCATTCACTCAGCCTCGTCGCCACTGCCAGACGCGTCCACTTCGGTGGAGCTGTCTGTAAAGCGGCAGCAGCGTCTGCATCAGCAGATGGAGGAGCTGACCAAAATGGAGGCGGATGTGACGAACGTGGTGCGGTCCCTCAACGTTGAGTAATGCACACTCATGTGCTGCCCTCCTCTTGGTCGTTGGCGTTGTCGCTTAATTCTTCGTCTCACGTACGTACTCTGTGCGTGTTGGGGCGAACGGTTGAGCTCTATTCAAAACGTTATTCTATCTTGTTTACTCTTCTCTATTTGTTTGATGTGTATTTATCCTGTCATGATTTGATTGTGTGTGTTGTCGTTGTTGTTTTTCGTTCTGCTGCGTTGAAGGAAAAGGATCATGCGTGAGCTTTTATCAAGCAACTTCAAACTTGTGGAAGGACCAATTTGAATGGACATGGAGGCACATAAAGCACGATCATGCGCAAGGTGGGTGATGCTGCTGTCCCGTTGGGCACGGAGGCATCATTCTAACTCGCGCCGGAACGACTGCCAAAAAGGCTGCGGCAGTCTGCCTGTCTTCTCTTCATTACGTCGTGTGTTTTTCTGTTGTAGTGGTGGTTGCTATCAAAGTCGCTCATTCGCTGCTCTTTTGATGCCGACTCCTTCATTCTCGTTTGTGGTTGCTCTCCACCAATAGGTTTCAGTCGTAAAGGGAAGCGGGAACAAAACCGACTGTGGGGCGGCCCACGGATTTTTGTTTGTTGTTGCCGGAATTGTCCTTCATTCACATGCAGAACCAGTTTAATTCATCATCGACGCCCAGCACAGGTAGCGGATCCGCACCGCCGGTGTTCATCCTCGATGTTGGCACCCGCACCATCAAGGCAGGCCTGCATACCTCCTCTGCGCCGCACCTCACGCCATCCGTTGTGGGAACGCCCAAGTACCCGCGCTGCCTGCCTAGACCTTCCCCGGCCGTCGTCTCGTCACAGAGCGATTTGGTGGTCGGACTGGAAGCACGGCGTCAGCGCGGACTGCTGCGCCTCTCCTACCCGGTTCAAAACGGAGGCGCTATCGGGGACTGGGAAAGCGCGCGGCCCCTGTTACGGCAGAGCGTCCAAAGCGCACTCGCCACATCGTCGTCTGCGAACGGCGGCGGCGGCAGCGTAGCCCACGCGCTTCTAGGCGACAAGACTGAAGTCATTTACTCTCTCGTGGAGAGTCCTTTCGCATCGCGTCCGCAGCGAGCACGACTTGCCGAGGTGCTTTTTGAATCGCCGGAGAAGAGCACCAGAGTTGGTCCACGCGCGGCGGGCGTGTTTTGCGGTGTCGGGCCGCTTCTCGCCCTCTACGCCACCGGGCAGATCACCGGTCTTGTGGTGGACGTGGGAGACGGAGGCGTGAGTACTGCAGCGGCGGTGGACGGCTACGTCGTGCCCCTGTGTATGCAGCACGACGTGAGCGGAGCCTCCGGGTCTGCCATGACGGCGTATCTGCGGCGCCTGTTGTACCAGGGTGGCGTACTCGGCCCAGTCGCGGCGGCTGCAGCACGTAGCAACGTCTCTTCCCTTTCCTCCATCGTTCCAGGACTTGCCTGCTCCTCGCCTCACAACCTGAGTCGAGGGGCAAGTGCGGGCACGGCGCAGGAGCAAGAGCTCGTGTACGACATCAAGGAAGCGTGTTGCTCTGTGTCCGCGGCTCCCCTCGTGTTTCCTCACGCAACTGCCAGCGCCGCCTCTGCGACCACTCCGACTGTGTTGGAGCTGAACTCGGCGCTCCTCAGCGCAGCTCGACAGGCGCAGCACCTCGCGGTCGAAAACGCGTCCAGCGCCGCCGCCGCCTCTCACTCCTACACACTCCCAGACGGTGGCGCCATTCACGTGAGCGCTGCCGACGCGGTGCAAGCCGCAGAGGTCTGCTTCTATCCGGCTCTCCTGGGTCTGGAAGGTCCCGGTGTCGTGGATGCCGTACTGAACGCCGTGGCGGCCGCCCCTGCGGATGTGCAGTCGAAGCTGCTTGGCAACATCGTCCTGACGGGCGGTGCGACGCGCTGCCCTGGGTTTGGCAAGCGCGTTTTCCGCGAACTCCAGCAGCGGGTGGATGCTGGCGGCGCGACGTCGGGTTTGCGTGGGCAGCGTGTCTGCGTCACCGCGCCGGAGCACCGCGCCCACGCTGGCTGGCTCGGTGCATGTTTTGTGGCGCAGTTGTCTAGCTTTGTCTCACACATGGTGGTGACGCGGTCGGCATACGAGGAGGAAGGCGAGACGGCGTTGGCCAAAAGGGTGCTGACGTAGACGAGATGCGTGTGACGACAGACTTGGAGAGCTAATAGCGATGGGCAGCTTCTTTTTTGTGTCTGTGGAACCTTGTCTAATCGGTTTTACAACTCAGTCGCAGATGTAATGTGTACGAAGCTGGAAAGCACCCGTTTCTTTCCCCCACGTCATTCCGCCTTCAATGTTTGTTTCACAGAGTAGAATCAATCGCGCTTCTTTTTGTTTTTTCCCGCGTCCTCGTTGCAGGAGTGGAAGAACAAAGAGCTGCCGAGGTCTTTGACGGGGCTCATGTTCCCTCTTTCATCCATGTGCCGCTCTCTTACCTGCCACTTTTGTCTCATTTTTTCTATTTTTCTCATCTCTTTCCTGCTCTTATACCCGCTAATCTTCGTCTAGTTTTATAACTCATACAAAGGGTCACGCAGCCATTGAGTCCCCCTTTCTCTACCTCTTCTGTATTGCATGTGTCATAGCGTGTGAACTGCATCAACGGGCTGCAAAACGGGTTTCAGGTTTCGCCAGTGCTGCCGCGGCTGTGCTTGACTGGTCGCCACGAGAGTCAATTCGGAGAGAAGCTAATCCACACTGGCTTCCCAGCCCAAACGCTTCATTCTGTACTTGATTACGGCATCGTGAGTTTGCTTCGTGCGCTTGCTCGTCACGCCGTTGAAAATACTGTTTGATTTCACTTCTAATGTATATGCACACATCTCTGTAGATTATTAGTCGCCTTACCTGTTTCACCGCGTTTCTTTTGGTTTCTTTCCCTTTCTTTTCTCAGCACGTATTGATCACGTGTCTGAGCTGTTGCTCTTGTTCTTCTCCCTCTTGCTTCGTTACCAGCAAGCTTTTCTGTTACTGTCAACACACGCTGGCACAGACAGCGACTCGTCTTCTTGATTTAATAGCAATCAACGTACCTATAAAGAGCAGATCTTCATTAAATCACCTACAGACTACGCTGCGTGGAATCGATCGCTTGTAATCGTACCGACAACACTTATTGTGCTAAAGAACTCATTGGTGTTCTCTGGTGTTTTCATTATCCTCTTTTAATATCACCATTATCTGGTTTCTCAACTTTCATTTTTGCAGCAGAAAGCAGAGAGTTTGACCTCGGCGACACAACAACTCCAAAAGGCCACACTTGAAGTAATTCGTTGGCAAGACGGTTTTCTTGCGTCTCCATTTATTCTTCCTGTTCGAAGTGGTTCGTTTGAGTTTCGCGCTTAATTCTATACACCTTGCTGCGCTTTGTTTTCCCGCCTTCATCCTCCCACTTCTCCAACGTCACGAGTTGTCATTTCACCCAGACATTTCCGACTATTCCTCTTTGAATGGCTGTTCCTGTTGTTTTTTACGTTTTGTTCCGCATCTTTGTTTTTCCTCTTCTTCTTCTGTTTGACAGCGGGAGCGCCCCCTCGCTCTCTTCACATTAACGAATAGAGAGAGATTCCTCTTGCGTTGTTGTTGTTTTTCGTACCCCTCCCCTTCCCCTCCCCTCCGTCACGCTTCGCTGTGTGTCATACAGCGATCGGTTCCGGCCATACTTCACTTTTGTTTTGCTGTAGCTGTAATCGCTTTTATGTGTTTTTCCCGGTTTGATTGTGTGAGGGCACGACGTTTTCTTTTCGTATCACTTTCCTCTTTTCTTTTTTCTTGAGTATCGTTGTAGATACTACGCACAGCCTGTGTCATACACGTACACAGTCACGTTTGTGCAATCCTTTGTTCTTCCGCGCTTGCTGCTGATCCGTATGATTTACCTTCTCTCCGACGGAGCTTTTTCGGGTGATCAGCGTAAATGTAAAGAAGAAGAAGAGCCCTGGGATCGATAGTAAACTAGCGGTTTTCCTCTGTTTTCGGTTTGCCTTTAGGTTATCGTCGTCTCCCCTCTTATTCTCGCTTGTGTTGGGAGTTTTTTGTTATCTTCTTTTGTGGATCTCGCCCATTCCCTTGTTTCTTTTAGGTGCTCGCTTTTGTACACTAGTCTCTCTTTTTCGCTAGATTTTTATTCCCTAACTTTCGTCCTTTTTCTACTTCTGCACGTTGAGAACTCCGCTATGGCGAACCCCTATGCCGATCCCACCTCCATCGACTATATTCTGCAACGTGCCCAAGACGAACTTCGCAGGGGCGAGAACCAGCATCTCCGCGCTGCGGAGGCCCAGTACACGAATCATGTAAAAGAACTCCTTGGCAACTTGGAGCGCTACCTCGAAACGTGTGGGGTGCAACTGCCGGCGGAAGTGATCACCGGAAGCGAGGCCACGGCTGCGGCAGCGGCAGCGTTCGACGAGCCAAATGTCCATCGCGAAGCCGTGCGGTCGTCTCTCAGCTCCCAAGCAGCGGTTGGACTGCTCGGCGGCCCGCATATTTACCTCCCTCTGCACAAACGCTCCCTCTCCGCATCTGCCGCACCGAATAACGTGTGCGGGTACCGTGACTCCCAGTCGGGCAACGGACCACTTGCAGGCGAGAACCCACACCCGCGTGTCGGTTGGAACACGCTGGCGACGCCGACAGAGGCGTCGCAGTTGGACCACTCGACGGATGAGAGGCGAGCCGAGTTTGCAACAAACGCAGCGGCAGCGGCGCTCCGATATGTCAGGTCGGAGCCGGCGGGCGGTGGACTCATGACAAGCCTCGGCAGCCACGACATTCACTCCCCTGTCTCGCCTCAACTGCGGCAGGAGATGGCACGACGCCTCTCAAGCGCGAACGCAGAGGACGACTGTCGACGCAGCGAAAACGATAGCGTCATTGGCAACTCCTTCAACTGGCAACATGTGCAGCAGCTGCACACGCACCCGCAGGTGGCATCGTTGGATGTCGTCTCCCTCCGCGAGGGACAGGGCTCCAGCATGGTGAGAGGGAGTTCGCCCCTCGTCGCCACCGTCTGCAGCCCACCGCCCATGCACGCACAGCAGCAGCGCACCCCGTTCACGGCAGCGCTGGTCAACAGCAGCAATCCTCACCCTTCCCCCCAGGCCGCCGTGGCGCATGCGCGGTCCGTGAGTCTCAACGCCGTCGCCGCCAGCAATGGCGCCCACGTCGGCAGCGGCACGGACACGTGGGGCGACTTTGGCCAGTTTGTTCAGTCCATCACAGAGAGTCGCATCAACGGTAACTGGGCCACGTTGCCGAGCGCCACCGCCGCGGCTGTCTGTTCCAGTCCAGCAACGTGCATCTCAGACAGCAACAACGGCGGTCCTATTTCCCCAGCCGAAACGACGGCAACCACGCGCACGCGCGAGAACACCAACACCACCACTGACAAGTCTACATCCACGAACGCCTACGTTATCGGCGCCGCGTCCACTGCAGCCGTGCCGGAAACAAGCTTTCAGCTTCCGCATGTACTGGTGACAGCCAACTCGCCCTTCGCGACGTCCCCAAACGACCTACAGTCTTCACTGCAGCAGCAGTCGCAAGCGGTCGCACGCCGCGTCGTTCATTCGCCTCTCGGTGTAGATCCTGACGCTCCTCCAAGTGCAGCGCGCCGTGGTGCTGGCAACACACGGGGCGGGTTCGCGGAGTCGCCCCATCGGCAGCCACTGGCAACGGAGACTAATAGCATGAGCATCCACTCTCCCTCGCTGACTCGGCAGGCGGCGTACGGAGCGGGCAGCAACGCCGTTCGTGCCTTGGCCGTCGCAACAACGGAGACAGATGTGGAAAAGGAGAATTCGGCTCAAGTCGGCCCTGCGGAGCACATCCCCTCTCCTCCGCCTCAGCACCGTCCGGGCAGCCCCCTGCTGCTGGCACCCCCGGCAACAATGGTGACTGCGCCAATGCAGCATGTCGCATCGCCGTCCATCACCGAGTACCTGCCCTACGGCAAAGGCGGCAGCCCGTACTTTCCACATATCCTGCGCGTGTGCACCTCCGCGACATCGTCGAATCCACGAACGCAGTTGAACTCTCCGTCACAACCGGTCTCGCGTAAGTCATCGTCGTCACGATCAGCATCACCACCTCAGGAGCAACGGTATGATACAGCGCGAGGGTCTGCAGATGCCGGTGTCCAAAAACCCTTCCCCATTCCGCCACCTTCACAGCGCACAGTGGACGCGGCGGCCGCGGTGCGCATCCAGGAGAAGAAACAGCTGATGCGTCGCCTGCGCGGCATCCTCGACAAGTTCTCCTCGCCGTCCGCCACACCGTCCGTTATTACGTCCTTGGCTGACACGGGCAGCCACTCCGTTTCCGTCAACGGTGGCGGTGGGGATCCATGGAGGGTGAAGACGCCGCCGGCCACTGCGCCGGGTGTCGTCACGGCACCACTCTTTAATCAAGGCCAAGGAGGCGTGCGCGCCATTGCCGCAGGGACGCCACCTGAGCAGAATCACTTTTTCACAGTCGGCACTGCCACCTACCCACCCGCCTACACGCGCCGCACCCCGGTGCTTTATCCACTGAACACTGAACAAGCCCTGCACGGGCAACGCTCTTCGTTGTTTGTGGAGGAGTCCGACACGGCAGAACACCACGCGACGTCCCTGGTCAAGGCCAACTTGCAGCCGCGCACACCGTCCAGTCAGGACATGGGCAGTCTCCCCATTGGCTTGTGCAGCGACACTCGACCGCCCAACTCATCAATGCAGCCGCACAACAGCGTTAACGGCACCGCAAGTGGAGGTGTAGAAGTGGGCCACTGCACCACCACGTATAGCACCGCCGCGCTGGCCTACGCGGCAAGCACCGTTTCGCTCCCCTACGCGTCCGCCAACGACGCGACTCCTTTGTCCGGCGAGTACAAGGCGCCACCGGTAAAGGGTGCTGGTCCAGTCGACGCCTGCAGATACGTGAGAAGCCCCAACCAGAAGGTGCCAACCGGCCTTTGTCGCGATGAAGATCATCCCCATGGCGCCGACATTGACGGCCGCCGTAGAGACAACTATGAGGAGTGTAGAGTTTTCGCGGCACGTGACAGGGACGGCAAACCCCGGCAAAACGCCGGTGAGGTAGGTTGCGAAGAGAAGCTGCAGCTGATGCAGCGGCTGCGAACGATGCTAAGTCGACCCGACGAATGACGTTGATTGGTGGGTAGCATCAAGGATGTAGCGTAGACACGCTTTCAAGACATAGCAAGCTCTTTTCCAGTTCTCGTTTTGGATGTGGTGTTGTTGTTATTGTTGCTGTTGACCATTTTGGGGGTTGGTTTTTCCAAGGCGCGTGGGAGGTTAATTCCTAACTTGCCTCTGCGTGTTCGTACCTAGGTGGATCTGCGCCTATACAAAGCTAGCCACCGATACTACCATTTGTCTTGTTGCGCTCTCTCCTTTTTTGTTTGTCCCTCTATCTATATATGCGCGTGGAAGTCGTCTTGATCGTCTGTAGGTGCTGCGTAGACGCAACTGATATTTGATTCTGCTGTTACATCCTGTCCTCAGTTTGCAGTTTTTCTGCCAGAGAGTATCGCCTTCACAGACGCTACAGAGGGGTATGGTGTGAGAGAGGAGAAAAAGGGGGAGCGGGTTCACTGCTGCTCTTGTTGTTGTTTCCTCACCACCTGGGCAAGGTGAAGAGCTGAGGATCACATGGAAGCAACGCGAGATCGGCGGAGTGACCGATAGGTGCTCTCTTTCCTCCGCAGACACATCTTATTCGATGTTCTTGTTTGGACGTGTGCATTTTGGCATGAACAGAAAGCAAAGGAAAAAAGGAATTGATACATATTCGGTAACTTTTTGTGATGCCTATTCAAAGCGCTCTTTTTCCGCTGCACCTTGTGGCTAACTCGGTTTATTTTGTCCGTGCGTGAAATACCACAATGCATCTTTGTGTGAGCGTAGTGTGTTTCGGCACAAGACCGCTTCGCTTTCGCTGTCGCGCTTTTCTTTCCCCCAGTCTCTTCCACTACTACTCCACATTTTTCCCCCTGCTGCCCCCTCTTGTTTCTTTTATTATTATTATGCGGCTCCTTTCATCCTTTAATGGACGCCAAATTCAGTCGGGTGTTTTTGAGCGCCGAGCTCTCGTTCTTTGAAAGGAAAACGACAACAAACGTATATTTTACACACGGTTTTTTTCTCTCTACAATTTGCTTTGATCTTGATCTTGATCCGTTCTTGTTTGATTTTGTTTGTTTGTTTTCATATAGGACACTTTCTTCCTTCACAGAAAGCCTAACGTTCGACAGCGTTGCACAACAGTGGAAATTACGCTCCGTTTTTTTTTTACTATTTTTATTTCGCTCGTTTTTGTTTTACCTCCTTTTTTTTTATGTGCTCCAGTTTACGCCTACACTTGTAGCTTTCTTGCTTTTGGCCTCCTGTCTATTATTATCTTTATACATTAATCCGTGATCAGCCACTTCTTTTTCTTGTTCGAACTCACCACACCTTTCTTGCAAGCTTTGCTTTACTCAAAGTCCACATCGAACAACAAGAAAAAGAGGAACAAAATTTCTGCTATTATAGCTCCTTTCTCTGCCTTCAGTCAACACCGCAAGTGTTTTAATTATATATTTTTTTTACGATAGATTTTGGTGGGCAGCTGTAAGGTGCTCAAATTTTTTTTGCTCAAAAAAGCCCCTTCCGAGAAACTTGAGAAAGGCACGGGTCTCTCATTGGAACCGCGACCGTTGTTGTAGTCGTTGCTTCCCCTCTTTTCTACTAATCGCCTCTACTGCTGCCCTGAAACTCAGCATATCATTATTTGTATCTGGCAGTGCCGGTTTGTTTGCCTGTTTGTTTGCTTGTTTGTTTTTTCGCTCTCCACATTTTCACCTGATTTGACCTGGTTATATGCCACGACATCTTTCTTTCCCTTTTTTCACCTTTTCGTTTTTACTGTAGTGCAACTGCCTTGTAGCGGTGGCTTTGGAAGTTTGATCTTTAAAGTGAAAACCCGATAAAGAGCGAACCATAAAGTGCTTGTGCTTTTTGTTGTTCAGTATCCGGGGTTTTCATTTTTCTTTTCTTTTTTAGCGCCTACGGACTTTTTGTGGTGGTGGTTGTCTTCGTGAAAAAAAACTGATTTTTAAGAATAAAATCACCTTTCGTTTCCTGGCTCCTTATTTTCTCTTCTCAGTGTTTTCTTTTTCTTTTCCTTTTCCCTGGCCATTGTCGTCGCACGTTTCTGCATGCGGGGAGAAGAACAATTGGAAGCGTCACCAGCGTTTGAAACCTGTGTATATATACTTTTCTTCTTCTCTCTTTTCGTTGTACTTTCTCCGCGTCGCTTTATTTATTTTGTGTTTGTTTTTCTTTTGCTTTATATAATCACTCTGTTATTATTATTATTATTATGCTTTTGTTTTATGGACTCGGTACGTGATACGTTGTTGAGTAGCTCTGGTTTATCGAGTATTTTCCTTTTGTCTGGAACGAGAAAACAAGAGGAAAAGACTCATGGAGAATCTTCATCCAAGTGCCGCGACGACGTCACCGTTAATGCCATCTGCGGTCGAGGCCAATGCACCCCTGTCAGCAGTAGAAACGGAGGCTGCTGTCCCTACTGCCCACCACGAAAGCCCGAAAGGTCCGTCTTCGTTGCATTGCCAAACTGACGTTCCCAGCCACAGCACAGAAAACGCGAGCGACAGCGAAAGCGCCTGTGCCGAGCAACCGTTAAGAAACGCCCTGTCGTTTCACACCGCCTCCGCTACGGCGTCCTGTGAAAGTCAGTCTGGCTCTGTCAAGAGTGCACAGTTAAAGAACAAAAGCCAAGGCAATGGCGGTACTGGTACGTCGATTTTACCACTTCTCGACGCGGTGGCGCTTTCCTCCTCTGCCTCGAAGCGCTCCGCGGTGGCAGCGGCGAGTGTTGCCTCCTCGCATCGGGATGTACAGGAAGATGAATTGGGTGAGTCCGCCGCACCGAAAGAAAAGAGGGCGGAAGCGGCGGCGGGAGGCGCGCCTGCGGACGGTGGTAGTGGTGGAGGGAATGACTCCTGCGTGGCTACCCCGTGTTTTAGCATAGGAGTGCGATCACCACACTACACCCCGTCTAACCAGGCGCTGCCGCTGCGTCCGAAGCCTCGCCGCCTCGCCTCGCTTGGCGAAAAACAAGGAGAAACACAGCAAGGCAACTCGGTCGATGCCGCAACTGCTTCGCTGAGGCAACAGCAGAACAGAGCCATCCGTGAGGATCATAGAGGCGCAGAGTCTTCTGAGGCCTCTGCAGCAAAGGCCGAGCACGGACGTAATGCGGGACACAATGATGAAAAGCAGACGCTGCGCACATCGGCACCGTGCGTCGACCCGTCTCGTGAGCTGGACAACGAGGAGGGCGACCAACACAAGGCAGTGTCCCCCACCGGCCGCAAACAGCCAAGGAACCACCACGAGAGCGGCGACGATGTGAAAAAGGAGGCGAAGGAAGAGGACGCGGGGAATGACGAAGCACGTAATGCGCCGCCGTGGTGCCCACCTGACTCCGCAAACCGTGGGGGAGTGACAAATACGTGCAACGATTGTGGCAGCAGCAGCAACCTTCACGGTGCCACCGCCCCTCCAACGGACAACACGGTCCAGCCGTCGCTCTCACCCTACCACTCTTACGTGCCGTGGAAGCTGTCCGAAGGCAACGGCCGCGAAGACGACGGCGGTCACGTCTCCCTTACATTTTTTGACGCGAAGCACGCCAGCATCAGCAACGAGGAGTCAACGAGGTCACCAGCCCCACCCAAGCCGCGCACGCGAACAGACGCGACGACAAAAGCCGAGTCAAACTCCAGCAGCCATGTAGCGACAACGAGCGGGGCTCCGAACAACGCCGAGGGCGATGCGCGGCAGACCTCGCCACGCGATGAAGTCGTCATCGAGGGCAAAGGCACCAGCATCGATGTCGCCACCATCGACAGCGGAAGCTACGCCGGCAGCGGCCGCCACGGCTCGGAGTCGGCGATGGCGATGGCCGCCGCCGCAGCAGCAGCAGCAGCCGTGAATGCTCCTGCGGCTCCCCTGGGCGGCGGTGGTGTTCGGCGTCAAAATCCTGCCATGCTTGCCTTCTCCGGCAGCAGCAGCGGCAGCGGATCGCAGGGCGGTGAGGGCACCATCGACCGCAGCATCAGCAGCCGCTTCTCGGTCCCCAGCCGCGGCCCCGCCTCGCTCTCCCCGCCCTACCTCGCCGTGGACGAGGAGAGCGGGGAGTTGGCGGTGGTGTTCCGTCGAGGTGGGGTGGGGCAGCCGTCTGCCGCCGCAGCCGGGGGAGCCGCCCCATCGCTGTACAGCAGCGGCAGCAGCGGGAGTGCCACCTACAACGTCGTGCGCAACGGCGTGCCGACGTCCCCCACGCACCTCGAGTTCAGCCACCCCCTCGACGAGACGTTTGGGACGATGGTGAGCACGATGAGCACGACCTTCTCGACCACAACCAACAGCGTCGGCGACGGCGACTCGGTCTCGCCTGCGGACACCTACAGGCTTCAAGTGGCCGCGCAGATGCGTCAGGCCCTCCTGCAGACGCTGGGGCTGAACGTGGGCAGCGACGGTGGAAACACAACCGGTGCGACCACGCAAGGTCAACAGCAATCCGAGAAGGCGGCGAGTCCGATGTCTACGTCAGCAAGCAGTGCGGAGGCCACGACGTCCTCTGGCGTGCTACTGCCGTTGTCGCCCTTGCAGGACAAGAACAATGACGCCCCCCGTTTAGCTCATCTTGGGCACGCAATGGATGGCGGTGGCTCGCACGTCATCGTGACCCCAACTGTGCTGTCACGCAACTCGTCCACCGCTGGCGTAAACCTGGCGTCCAGCGCGTCTCTCTCGACCAACTCCGCCACCTCGCCCACGGCCGGCGCGCAGACCCGCACCGCCGCGGCCATATTCGCTGCACTCACCACTCCCAGCCCTCGACTGCGCAGCAAGAAGGCCGCTTTTGCTTTCCATGCCAATCCCACCTTCTTTGACATCGACAGCGGCGCCGAGGACGAAGAGGCTGAAGGCCGGAGTGACGGACGGTTGGATGCGCTGCGGCTGTCGCTGAGCGAGGAAGGTTCCCGCATGCTCTCAATGAGTGTCTCGAACCCCCTCATGTACGAGGACCTGGCGAGCAGCGAGATGAGCACTTCGCAGCAGTTCAACACAGCCGTGCAGCCCCCGCCGAGTCTCCAGCTGGCCTACCCTTTCCGTCGTCACAGCCTGACAGAGAACTTCACCGAGGTGATGCCGGGTCGCGGGACGCCCGTCAGCGGCACGCCGACCTTCTCCGTGTCAAGGCTGAACAACACCACTGAGGACGTTTTCAGCAACAGCACCAGTAGCCTGATGCCACCGATGCTGAAGTTTACGGCGAGGGGTGGTGGGGACGAGGGAGCGGCGCTCGAGGCCGCCGCCGCAGAGGCGGTGCGGGAGGTGAACAGCGGCAACTTAGACGTTGACGAGGACGAGAAGGAGGACAGCAGCCGTCCGGCCCCGTTGCTGCCCCCTCCCGTTGTGTGCTCGCCCGTAGCCTACGCTTGCTCGCTGCGCGACAGCGACTCCAGTAACCTCCGAGCCTCGTCCCACTCGGACATTTCGCCCCTCAATATCGACGGCGTGCCGGTCGCGAACGTCGGCAAACTGCGCTCGTCATACGAGATGGCGCGCCGGACACCGTTCTCGTCCTCCCCGAAGAGCGCAGCTGCCCAGGAAGCAGAAACGGAGCACACAGATGGTAACAGCAATGAAGAAGAAGCGATAAATGATGCAGTGACGTCAGCGCTGGGTGCCGCACCTGGTGCCGCAACCACCACCACCACCGCCGTCGCTGCGGCCGATTCTCTCCATGCCGTATCATCTCCTGAATCCGCAGCTCGAGATGGTAACGTCAGTGTTGCCCTATCCGCGGCAGAGCCGGAGTGGAGCAGCCACTCCCTGATCAGGTCTGTCCGTTCGAGCCCGCACCGCGGCGAGGACGGCGTCAACAGTACCGAAGACGACGTGACCGGCACTGCTACCACGCGAGTCCCCACCTCCTCCTCCCCTTCACAGTTTCAGATCCAGCCAACAAGCAGCGTGAGCTTTGGTGAGACACCTGGGCTGCTGCTCGACGCCGCCTCCTACTCCTACTCGCGGCGCGACTTTGTAAACAGCTCCGCAACGATCAGCTCCATCAGCGGCGCGCTCGCCGCTGAGGCACAGCAGAGCCACGCCGATCCGGCCACGTCACGGCCGGGATCGGCCACCACCACCGCCACCACAACGACAAACGGCGACCTCTCCGCCTCTACCTCTACGCGCATGTGGTCGGATGGTATTGCCACAACGGCGGCGGCCGTGCTCTTTCGACGCCACGGTGATGACGCCACACAAGAAGACGCGGAGAGTCTAGTGATGCCGCAGCGCTTTGGTGCGTTTACATCGATTCCGATGCCTCGCTTAAGCACTGCTGGTGGGGAGAAGGGTGGTGTCAGTCTCCGTAGCGGCACGAACTCGGCCATGCAGCGCGATATTGATGATGGGAACGAGGCGAACGCACCAAGCGGCAATCCGCATACGGTGAACCCTTTAGGTACGCTGTCGCTCACGCCGACGCCGCCACCTCCACTGGCGCAACAGCAAATGCCAGACGCGCAGGGCGCAAACACTGTTGACATGGCAAATCTTTCTGACGAAAAGGTGAAGGAGACGGAGGAGAGCGCCAGACTAAACAATCCAGACAATGAAGGCGACACGTGGGGTGAGCCGATGTCCTCCGTCCAATCCCTGCAGAAGCAACAGTACGCAGATGACGAGTTTGCGGAACCTGCGGTGACATCTGTGGCGGGCGGTGGTGAGAAGCACGTGAGATTTGCCGATCGCTCCGAGATGCAGTTCGTCGACCCGCTGTCGTCGCCGTGGGCGGACCGCGACTTCTTCTACCAGCCCGACTACACGCATATGGAGTTCAAGAACGCGTCACTGCCAAATAGCGCGCCGGAGGACGCGAAGGGGAACGATGGTGAGAGTAGTAGCGCGACAGATGAGGAAGAGGCAAATATTTTGCGTGCTGTAACACCCTTTCGCTTTACGCACCGCTGCAAAGATGTCCACGGCTCCCCAACACCGCGTTCGTTTACCGGACCTAGCGTGCCGTCGTGGGCAAATTGGCCGCGCGGAGCTGGCACAAGGAAGCCGCAAGCCGCTCCGTCGGAGATCTCTGCGCGGCACGACGGAGCACCGGAGGCGGCGGTCTCGCCAACAGTGCGCAACGACGACGATGCCGAGGGCGAACGTGCGCCACGCATCTTCTTCACGAAAGAGCGACTTGCGTCGCGCGCAGCGTTGATGGAAGCGCGACGTGCCGCACTGCAAGGCAAAAGCAGCACCGACGTCAGCTCCAGCATCGTTGGCAAGCCAAACGGGCCTGCTGCAGCATTGGGAAGTGGAGTAGTGCTCCGTCCTGAAACGAGCGCGGTCGGGCAAATTACACCCGCTAGTGCAAGCGCACGCCTGCACATCAATCTCGCCCCGCCACCACCGCCACCGCCTGCGGCAGCGGCCATCTCCGTCGCGTTGCCCGACTTCGCCGCCCCTGTGACTTCCACCGCGTCATCGGGGAGGAGCGGTATGTTGTGTGGACCTCCTCCCCCGCCGCTTGGAAGTGCACCCACTGCACCCGCACCGGCTTCCGCCAGCAGGGCGGCGGAGGTTAACAGCAATGACAATGACGATGATGGCTTTGGCGGCTGGGTGCAGCAGGGCGCCGCACCACCGCAGCAGGTGAAGGACACGGCGGCCGCTCCCTTCAAGCTGACGAAGGAGTGGTGTGTACAGGTCGCCGCGGACTTGAAGAAACGCGGCAACGAGTGCCCGCCGTGCGCGGAGTCGGCTGCCATCCCCCTCGACCCCGCTCGCGTGGTGGACGTTCTGCACGCCGTCTTTGGGGAGGATAACCTCTTCACCAGCCCGTCCCCGCACGGCAAACCAGCCAGCACATCTGCAAGCATCGGCTCCCACAACCACGACGCAGACGAGGCCTCCGCGACGATGAACACCTCCAGGGGTGCAGCCCCTCGCGTCTCGGGCGAGATCCGCGGCGTGGACGGGGTGCTGGAAGCACTCTCCTTCACCTCCCTCACCCAACCCAACGGCCCGGCGACGGCCACCGGCTCTTTTGCCACCACGTTCACGTCGACCAACGCACGAGCGACGAACAGCAGCATGAGTTCCGCACCTGCGATAGAGGGCAGCGGCTACGTCGTGCCGTGGCGAACCCGGACGAGCGCGACATCAACGGCCGCGGCGCAGACAACGATGAACAACGCGGCGGCAATAGAAGCAGGAGTGGCAGGCAAAACGGACAACGGCAACGCAGCGCCCGCTGAAGAGAATGATCCGGTAGAGTTGAGTCTTCGCCTCACGCGTCATCTTTTTTTCCCCGATCAAGAACAAGGAGGCAGGTGCGATAACGACAGCGCTGCACCGTCGGCAGCCGCTTCGTGTCAAGTCAGCTCGTTTATGGGAACGCGCCGATTGCCGGACGCCGCCACCGCTGCCCAATGGACGGAGAGGGATGTTCTACTCGCTGTGCAGCAGGAACAGCGACGGATGGCGCAGGAGAGTGAAGGGGCAATGGAAACAGAGCGCTTGGAAGACGTCCTGCGCTTGTCCTCGTAAAATTCCAAAAGGATGTGGTGATGAGACGGAAGTGAAGTAAGTCGGTGTATTCTGTACGAGGATAACAGCGGATGTTCGCTTTCTTCTTTTTTTTTTCTTTCTTTCCCTTCTATCGTTGTTGTTTCCTTATGTAGTGGCATCACTTGAACAGTCATGTTTCCTGCACTGCATTCTTACGCCGCTGAATCTAAGAAACAAAAAGAGAATAGATAGCAGTAATACTCTTTGGACTAATTGCATTTGCGGATTCACTCACACGTTGCTAGCCTTATTGAAGTACCGTCGGAGGAAGGAGGGAGTTGCAACAGCGGTGCGCAGCAACAACTGGCAGTCAAGCCTTTGAAAAGGTATAAACGCCTCTTCATAAAAGCACTGCTATTTTGACACGGGTAAGAATGGGGATTTTATCTGCATCAGACTTTCGTCATTGTCGTTCTCCTACCACGTGTTTCTCACCCCTCCATTCAGAAAGGACTGCCTCTATTTTCACGTCTTCAAAAAATATATCCTACCAACACCGCCACAGGAGGTAAACAATTGTTTTCTTTATCCCTTAAAACGATAATACACGCCACCACCACAAAAAAAGAATTTAAAAAATGTCCACCTCTTCCGCCGACAAGTTCGATAAACTCTCCACGCTGCCCCCGGATTCCATCTTCCACCTGGCGCAGAAGGCGAAGGCCGCCACCGGCCCGAAGGCAGATCTGATTATCGGCGCCTACCGCGATGAGCACGGTCGTCCGTACCCGCTGAAGACGGTGCGTAAGGCGGAGCAGCGTCTGTTGGATATGAACCTCGACTACGAGTACTTGCCCATCGCGGGCTACAAACCCTTTATTGATGAGGCGACGAAGATCATCTACGCCGACACGGTGGCGCCGGACCACCTCGTGGCGGTGCAGACGCTCAGCGGCACCGGTGCGGTCGCCCTCGGCGCCAAGCTGCTGACACACGTCTACGACCCAGTGACCACCCCCATCTACCTGTCGAACCCGACCTGGCCGAATCACCACGCCATCCTCCCGGCGGCGGGCTGGAAGGACATCCGCAGCTACAGCTACTACGACCCCGAGACGATGAGTCTCGATTTCGAGGGCATGAAGAAGGACATCCACACTGCGCCGAATGGCTCCATCTTCGTGCTGCACCAGTGCGCGCACAACCCCACCGGTGTGGACCCGACCCACGCGCAGTGGGAGGAGATTGCGGACTTGATGCTGGCTAAAAAGCACCAGGTGTTCTTTGATTCCGCCTACCAGGGCTACGCAAGTGGCAGTCTCGACGAAGACGCCTTCGCGGCTCGGCTCTTTGTGAAAAAGGGCATTCAGTTTCTCCTTGCGCAGTCCTTCTCCAAGAACATGGGTCTCTACAACGAGCGCATTGGCACGCTCTCCGTGGTGCTACACAACCCGGAGAAGGCGGCGGCGGTCAAGACCCACCTCGAGTTACTGATCCGCGCCAACTACTCCAACCCGCCGGCGCACGGCGCTCGTCTGGTGCACCTCGTGTTGAGCGACAAGGAACTGCGCAAGGAGTGGGAAGCGGAGCTGGCGGACATGGCCGGTCGTATTCGCACGATGCGCCGCACTGTCTACAACGAGCTGAAGCGACTGGAGACGCCCGGCAGCTGGGAGCACGTGATCAACCAGATCGGCATGTTCTCCTTCCTCGGCCTGACCAAGGAGCAATGCCAGTACTGCCAGGACCACAACGTCTTCATCACGCTGACGGGGCGCGCGAACATGGCGGGTCTGACGCACGACACTGCCCTGATGCTCGTCAAGACGGTCGACGAGGCAGTTCGCACCGTTTAACACTGAAGGCAACTATCGTGGAAGCGAATGCATATCGATTTCTTTGCCGCATTTTTTCTTTTTTATCTAGCTACCTGTGCGCATTCTTCACATGCCGTCCTTGTTCTGTTTTGTTTACCAGGTGCTAAGTCACTGCACTGCTGGTCGCAATAGCAGTAGCCGCAAAACCTGTTTTTACCCCCTTATAATTTTTACTTCATTTTATTTTCTTTTCGAAACAAACGCAATCGTTCCCTTCAACGCACTGGCATCGGCAAAGGCGTCTGGGTGAATAACCACGACGTACATCGTGTACTAGTTGATTCAGAGCAAAGCCCAGTCGTTCGGATCCCACAACATGAACCGGCACCTCGTAGTGATTGATTGTTTCTTCCGAGATCGCTTGCTTTATTGTTTCTTTCTTGGTTTTGAGATGTAGTCGAGTGGTGTCCTTTCAGCACCGTTGCGATCCAATGGACGCAAAATGAGCAGGAAGCACACGCAACACCCTATTCCGGGGGAAATAATCCTTCCCTAGGAGTATTCAATGGATCGATTTGTCATTCGCTTTTTGTTTTTAAGCATTTACGCCTACCCTTGTTTTACGTTTGTCGTTTCGTTTACATGTCTCACGAAACCGATTCTTTGAAATACGCTGTGCATGGTCGGCAACAAGTCCCATATCGGCAAAGAAGAGACGGAAATAAAAAGAGAGCGTCGGTGCAGTCTTCTTCATGCCTAAAGGTTTTCCCCGCACGTTTAAATTGGAATAGAAGTGTATGGACTCCTTCAGACAAGCAGCATAAATTTAATACGCACAGCGGCCAGCGAGCGACACGACTATCATTCCTACCGATTATTTTCTCCCTCTCAATCATCCTTAACCACTGCTTCTTTTCGTCTTCTCCGTGCCTACAAATATCTTTTTCTGTTTTACTCCGCGTACGTTAGAAAATTCGCTCTCTAAGAAAAAAATTCCTCTTTCCGCTTTCTCTGAGAAAACAAGAAAAACTGCCCTCCCTTTACTAAACCCCCTTTTTTTTTTAAAATGGCATCCACGACCCCCACCACGGCGGAGCGCTGGCACAAGATTGAAGGCCACTCCCCTGACGGCATCTTTGCCCTCGCCGCTCGTGCCAACGCCGCCAAGGACCCGAAGGCCAACCTTGTGGTGGGTGCCTACCGCGATGAGCAGGGTCGCCCCTACCCCCTGCACGTCGTCCGCAAGGCCGAACGTCTGCTGTTGGACATGAATCTCGACTACGAGTACCTGCCCATCGCGGGCCTTCAGGCCTTTGTGGATGACGCAACGAAAATGCTCTACGGCGACGCGGTCGAGTCGCACCAGATTGTGGGCGTGCAAACGATCAGCGGCACCGGTGCGATCGCCCTCGGCGCCAAGCTGCTGACACACGTCTACGACCCAGTGACCACCCCCATCTACCTGTCGAACCCGACCTGGCCGAATCACCACGCCATCCTCCCGGCGGCGGGCTGGAAGGACATCCGCAGCTACAGCTACTACGACCCCGAGACGATGAGTCTCGATTTCGAGGGCATAAAGAAGGACATCCACACTGCGCCGAATGGCTCCATCTTCGTGCTGCACCAGTGCGCGCACAACCCCACCGGTGTGGACCCGACCCACGCGCAGTGGGAGGAGATTGCGGACTTGATGCTGGCTAAAAAGCACCAGGTGTTCTTTGATTCCGCCTACCAGGGCTACGCAAGTGGTAGCCTCGACGAAGACGCCTTCGCGGCTCGGCTCTTTGCCGGCCTCGGCTTGGAGGTGATGGTGGCGCAGTCCTTCTCCAAGAACATGGGTCTCTACAGTGAGCGCGCGGGTGCCCTCTCTGTAATCATCAAGGACAAGACGAAGCGCGCGGATGTGAAGAGCGTGATGGAGTCGCTGATCCGCGAGGAGTACTCCAGCCCGCCGGCGCACGGCGCTCGCCTCGCCCACCTCATCCTGAGCAGCAACGACCTGCGCAAGGAGTGGGAAGCGGAGCTGGCGGACATGGCCGGTCGTATTCGCACGATGCGCCGCACTGTCTACAACGAGCTGAAGCGACTGGAGACGCCCGGCAGCTGGGAGCACGTGATCAACCAGATCGGCATGTTCTCCTTCCTCGGCCTGACCAAGGAGCAATGCCAGTACTGCCAGGACCACAACGTCTTCATCACGCTGACGGGGCGCGCGAACATGGCGGGTCTGACGCACGACACCGCCTTGATGCTCGCCCGGACGATCAACGATGCCGTATCCAAGTTGGATAATAAATAAAGAAGAAGTGAATTGCAGTGGTGGAGTGGTGTGAAGAAGAGCCAAGAACCAACAGAAACATTTCAATTCATTCTGTTTGTCTTGCATCTGCTCTTGTTCGTGTTTTTTTCTTTTCTTTAAACCCCTTATATATTACTTCTGTTCTCGTCTCTTCTAGTTTCTCTTGGAATAAACGAAACGAAAGAAAACACTTCCTGGAAAGTAAAAGGTACGTGCTCCTTGTTGAAGATCTTGTTTTTACTCACAACTACGAGCACGGTGCCCATCGGGCGCCATCTGTTGCCGGCTTTACTCTGAGTGGCGTGTTTTCTTTGTTTTTTTTTCTCTCTCTCGACTTCGCAGTTGTGGAGAGTTGTGGGGAGGAAAGAAGCCTACGCACTACGGACGCGACCCGTGTGCAATTATCAGTGCGTTGTGGATGAAGCGGTGCACAAACACTGAAAACTTGATTGGCTTCGTTTTCTTATTATTGTTAGTTTGTTTGTTCGTTCACATGTCTGTGTCTGGTGTGTGTGTGTGTGTGTGTGTGTGTGCTCGTTGTCGCTCTCGTCCTCACCTTTTTGTTGATTCTCGAAGTCGACGTGAATCGCCTTCTATTGACACGAAGTAGATCGTCCTGCTTTGTTTCCCTGTTTGCTTGCCCCTTTAATAAGAAGTAAAAAGAACGAATCGTGTTCTCATAAAATTCTAACACGATTGCGAAAGAGGGGCGGACCAGATCGTCGGCGCGAGGAAAGAGAAACCGAACGCTGTAAAAGTTAAAACACTTGCGATATATACAGTTCTATTAGCTATTATTTTTTTTTTCTGCATCCGGTTTCCGGCGGCGGAAATAGTAAGTAAAACGTGCATATATATGTTTACAAAAACGGTTTGTACACCTCACGTTTTCGCCAAGAAGACAGCTGTATAAACTACCTTCCTTCTCTCTTTTACGGCTTGAGCATGCATGAAACCGCTTTTTCTTTTATGTTAATTGAAGTCAATTCGTTGACGGTACGAACGAGTCCAGGTTGATAGTTCGGGTAATTCAGCGCATGACTTTTTGTTCTCACATATATTGTTATTATTAATGTTGTTGTTATTGGCAGAGACTCGAGTCTCTGCCAGTAACATTGGAGACTTTCTGTTGTTCTTTTCAAAACGCTGTAATAAGAAGAGACCTTTGATTTGGACCTCTTCTGTACGCTTTCACTTTTCTTTTCCTTTTCTACCTCAGCGTGTTCTCAACACCGGTTTTCACGTTGATGGTAAGTGATAGGGTTTTGAATGCATGCTCTCCAGTTTTGTTATTGATTCGAGGTGCGAAATCGGAAAAAGATGTATATCCAAAGATGAGCAGAACTGTGTGAAGATTGTTTTCCTCTTGTGACTTCGTTCATTTTCTTCGATAGATTCAGTTGTGGCCGAACCTCTTTTCTTTTTTATGTTTTGATGCAGCTGACGGTTCTGTGGCAAACTGCTCTGGACTCGGAGCTTTTAGCCGCAACTCAACCACTTGTTTCGCCGCAAAAAGAAAACAATCGAGTGTGCTGCGCCATTCTGCAGTCTCTTTTTTTTTTACATACTGATGTATTCGCCTTATGACTTCACAACTCTCTTTTTGTTTTGAAGCGAAGAAGTGCATCTGAGCTTTTCTGCTCTTTTCGACTGCGTTTTCACTCCATATATATATATATATATATATCCTTTCTACCAATTTGCTTTCTTGCTCCTATTTTTTCTTTTAGAAAGAAAGACAACAAAGAACGCGCGACAACCACCGAGATCTTTTGCGACGGTGAGTTTTCCACCCTTTCCAAAGCATTGTTCTTTGATGTTAACTAGTTTACTTTTCCTCTTTTACTGTTTGATCTTGATAACTGAGGTATAAGTGAGGAGAAAAAAAAATACCGAGTTACAAATACACCAGCCAGCGACTAATTATTATTTTTTTACTTTCTTTAAATTAGTGTATCCCATTAGGAGAATCTGGATTGAAACGTATTCTCTGGTTTTAATGCCCTGTTGTTTATCTTTTTTTTTTGCCACGCCTGCATTCACTATTATTATTTGGTCGGACGCATATATATATATATATATATATATATGCATTTTGAAGAAGAAAAGAGAAGCGTTTCTTGTCATTTGTTAACGTGCTCCGTACATGTGCGAGTAATTTCCTGCTACTGATTGTGCTGGTGGTTGCTACAGCGAATCGGGTACTTGGGCTCTTTTGCCTTGATTATTGTTCTTTTTCTTGTTCTCAACACAGTCTTGACACTATTTATCACCTACATTCGTCCGTCAACAATTTTAGTTGATTTCAACTCCGATGAAAAGCAGAGCAGATACGCATACGCACATGTACACACGCATATGCACCTGATGTTTGATGAGAAGCCTCTCGTTTGAGCTGCGAGTGTTCTGAAAAGAATGAAATTACAAGAAGAAAGACGAATGGTACGTTGTAAAAACAGCATACACATGTTATGGCTATGCCTCTCGTTGCGCTTTCCCCATCTGAAGCGAAGCAGTGTAGCAGTCGTCTCTGATCTGTGACGGCGTGTGAAATACCGGGGTGGATCGCTTCTCTGTCCGCGCTCACCTGCGTGTGAGCGTTTTTTCCCCCCTCGAATCACTCTTTAAGCAGCAAACTCACCATTTTTTATTTCGTTGGTGACTTCCTCCCTCGCCGCCATTTTCACTTCATTATAGCACCTCCTCTCGTCTCTCTTTTCCTTTTCTTGTTGTGTTCCTCTTGTCTCGGCTCCTCAGAGCTCGCAACTAAGTGTATAGTGCTCTGCTTTTTGTCATTTGTTTGTTTCTTCGAATGAGTTTCAGCGAAACCAGATTCACTTTCAACTACAGTAACCAGCGGGATATTTGAAAACACACAGTATGGCATTTTGCTCGCACACAAGCTAGCCAATTCTTCCTCTCCGTATAACTTACTTTTCGTTGATACCCCGTTTAAACGCTGTTGCTCTTGTATTGTTATTTTATTTTGTTTTCCTTTTTACGTTTCGCTCTTCTTCTTACTGGAGACTCCATAGAGATATACTACCAAATCATCGCTGTATCTGATTCGCTGTCTCTCCTTTAATCGTAACCTGTGACAAACATCAAAAGATACTTGTTCAGAATAAAGTGGGATTAGAATTATTCTGTAAGGCGTAGCCACTGTTGCCATTCACCTCTCTTTAACACTCGCCGACTCTAACTACCTTTTTTTTCAAGCTCCTCTGCAGCACGTTGATTAGAAGAAAAACGATCATTAACTTCCCTACTTGCCTTGTACAGCAGCGTGTTTTCTTTTTTGTTGTTGTTGTTTGCTTTTGCCCTTCACTTCCTTCCTTCCTTTCACATTGTTCTTTCTTTTCGATACGTAGAAGAACAAGAGAAACATCCAACATAAATACAGATGTTTTCTATTCGTCGTTTTGCGGCCGCAGCCAGTGCGGGATGCACTGCGTCCTCGCAGCTGCGTGTTGCCGCCATGTCCGCCGTGGGCAGCAGCTTGGGCAGCCGGCAGTGCCTGAGTAGTGGCACGTCCGCGATCTCCATTCAGCGACGCCGCACTGGTACCGACTCGATCACCAGCGCGTCCGTCGTCATCGTGGACCCAGAGCTGGAGGCCCGCGAGCGTGACCGCCTCGCGCGCGGTCTTCTCAGTTCGAACTTTCCGGAGCAAAACGTCAACCAGCGCTCTGTCCTGCTGTACCGCGATGTGGTGCACACGGTGCCCTACTCCCTCAGCATCGCCGTGGACAGCGTACACTCGCACCCGAACGTGGAGGAGGTGGTCCACGGCATCCTGGACGAGTGTTTTGAGATGGTCGACCGCAACCTCAACTCCTTCAACCCCGAGAGCGAGGTATCGCAGGTGAACCAGCTACCCGTGTTTGTGAAGCACAAGATGTCGCCGCACCTCCTCGCCGTCATGAAATGCTGCAATGAGGTGTACGGCACGAGCGGCAGCTGCTTTGACCCTGCGGTCGCCCCACTCGTGCGCAAGCTGCGCGACGCAGCCGTCAACTCGACGGCGACGGAGGCCGACTTCGTCATCTCAAAAGAAGAGGCAGGGAAGTACACGTTGCCGAACAGCTTCGCGATCGACTTGAAAGCAAACACGATTGCCCGCAAGCACGAAGGCGCCGCGTTGGACCTGGGTGGCGTCAACAAGGGCTACACCGTTGATTGCGTGGTGGAGAAGCTCAACGCGGCCGGCTTTGCCGATGTTCTCTTTGAGTGGGGTGGGGACTGCCGCGCCTCGGGGGTGAATGTGCAGCGCCTGCCGTGGGCCGTCGGCGTGGTGCGCCCGCCCAGCGTCGACGAGGTGAACACCGCCGCCAGGGCGGGCCAGACCACGACCGGCAAGTCGCACAGCCTCGGCGAGAACACGAGTGGGATGGTGCCGCCTGGCGGCGACGCCGCCGACTCGACGTTGTTGCGTGTGATGACGCTCAACGACGAAGCCATCTGCACGAGCGGCGACTACGAGAGCATCCTCTTCGCCAAGCCGTTGGAGTCTGCCGTCTCCAGCACCTACGACTGGCAGACTCGTTCCCTCATCACGCCCAGCCAGCACGCCCTCTCGCAGGTGAGCGTCAAATGTTACTCCTGCATGTACGCCGATGCCCTGGCGACGGCGTGCTTTGTGAAGCGCGACCCGGTGCGCGTGCGGTTCATGCTCGAGAACTACCGCCGCGACTTCAACCGTGTGACCGACTACGCCGCCTACACGCGGGAGGGGGAGCGGCTGGCCCACATGTACGAGATCGCCTGTGAGAGCCGTGCCCTTCGCGACGAACGCATTGCCGGCTCTCTGCCTGCGCGCGTCGTTGTCATTGGCGGTGGTCTCGCGGGGTGTGCGGCCGCCATCGAGGCGGTGGACTGCGGTGCCACCGTCGTCTTGATTGAGAAGGAGCCCCGGCTGGGCGGCAACAGTGCCAAGGCCACCTCGGGCATCAACGGTTGGGGAACACGCACGCAGGCTGTGAACCACGTGCTGGACAACTGCAAGCTCTTCGAGCGCGACACCTTCCTCTCCGGCAAGGGCGGCTACTGCGACCCGGGCCTGGTGCGCACCCTGTCCGTCAAATCATCCGATGCGATCAGCTGGTTGGAGTCGTTCGGCATCCCCTTGACGATGCTCTACCAACTGGGCGGTGCAAGCCGCAAGCGCTGCCACCGCGCACCGGATCAGAAGGACGGCACACCCGTGCCGATCGGCTTCACTATTATGAAGACGCTCGATGATCACATTCGCGCCAAACTGCACGGCCGCATCACCGTCTTGAACGAAACCGCCGTGACGTCTCTCATTCACGAGACGACCACCATGCCAGACGGCAGTCACGAGATTCGCGTGAGTGGCGTCCGCTACACGTCGCTGACCGACCCGATGAAGACGGAGATGCAGCTGCCGGCGGATGCGGTGGTGTTGGCTACCGGTGGCTTCTCCAACGACCAGACAAACACCTCTCTCCTCCGCGAGTACGCGCCGCAGCTCTTTGGTGTGCCAACGACGAACGGCACCTTTGCTACGGGTGATGGTGTCAAGATGGCGCGCGCACTCGGGGCCACGCTCGTGGACATGGACAAGGTGCAGCTCCACCCCACCGGTCTGATCAACCCGAAGGACCCGGCGAACAAGACGAAGTATCTCGGCCCCGAGGCGCTGCGCGGGTCGGGCGGCATTCTGCTCAACGGCCAAGGTGAGCGCTTCGTGAACGAGCTGGACCTGCGCTCCGTCGTGTCGCAGGCGATCATTGCCCAGGACAACGTCTACCCCGACTCTGGCGGCAGCAGGTTCGCCTACTGTGTTCTGAGCGAAGAAGCGGCCAACCTCTTCGGCATCAACGGACTCACCTACTACTGGAAGTCGATGGGTCTCTTCACCCGCGTGGACGACATGAAGGCCCTGGCGGAGCTCATTGGGTGTCCGCTGGAGCAGGTGCGCAACTCGCTCGAGACGTACGAGACGCTGAGCACCGAGAAGCGACCGTGCCCGCTGACCGGTAAGATTGTGTACCCAAGTGTGGTGGGCATGAAGGGTCCGTACTACGTCGCCTACGTGACGCCGTCGATCCACTACACGATGGGCGGCTGTTCGATTTCGCCTGCCGCGGAGGTGCTGATGGAGCACAACACCGTGAACATCTTTGAGCACCAGCGCCCCATTCTCGGCCTCTTCGGTGCGGGCGAGGTGACCGGCGGCGTGCACGGGTGCAACCGCCTCGGCGGCAACTCGCTGCTGGAGTGTGTCGTCTTCGGCAAGATCGCCGGCGACCGTGCGGCCACCATCCTGCGCAAGGAGAAGCACGCCCTCAGCAAGGACAAATGGGTGCCGGTGGTGGTGCGGGAGAGCAGGGCCGGTGACCAGTTTGGCGTGGGGTCGCGTGTGCTGCGCTTCAACCTGCCCGGATCGGCGCAGACGTCCGGTCTGGCGGTTGGCGAGTTTATCGGTATCCGCGGCGAGTGGGATGGTCAGCAGCTGATCGGCTACTACAGCCCTATCAACATGCCCGACGACCGTGGCCGCATTTCGATCCTTGCCCGCGGTGACAAGGGCAACCTGCAGGAGTGGATCTCGTCTATGCGGCCGGGTGACTCGGTGGAGATGAAGGCCTGCGGTGGCCTGCACATCGACCTCCGCCCGCAGCAGAAGCAGATGCTCTACCGCAAAAGCGTCGTGCGAAAGTTCGCCCTCATCGCTGGTGGGTCCGGTGTGGCCCCAATGCTGCAGATTATCAAGGCCGCGCTTTCTCGCCCCTACGTGGACAACGTCGAGAC
This sequence comes from Leptomonas pyrrhocoris, assembly GCF_001293395.1. Classification (NCBI taxonomy): domain Eukaryota; phylum Euglenozoa; class Kinetoplastea; order Trypanosomatida; family Trypanosomatidae; genus Leptomonas; species Leptomonas pyrrhocoris. Next base: position 857,609 of record NW_015438357.1, read on the forward strand.
AATTCGCCTCATTTACGCCGCGGAGGACGAGTACGAGCTGACCTACCGCGAGCTGCTAGCGCGCTACCGCAAGGATAACCCGGACAAGTTCAACGTCGGCTTCGTGCTGAACAACCCACCAGAGGGCTGGACGGAGGGCGTCGGGTACGTGGACCGCGGCTCGCTGCAGCGTCTCATGCCGCCGCCGTCCAAGGACTTGCTGGTGGCGATCTGCGGCCCGCCGGTGATGCAGCGCTCTGTTGTTGCCGACCTGTTGGCTTTGGGGTACAGCTCGAAGCTGGTGCGCACTATTGACGAGGACCGGACTTTCTAAGGCGTGGCACTACGGATGGAGCTCAACTGCAGCCCGCATCTCTCCATTTTTGAGATGCCCGCGTATCCTCGGCCACCCACACTCCCCTTCCGGAACGTTTCGTTAATAATAATAATAATAATAATAATAATACTACAAAGATGTACTCACAGCGAAAGATGCCCGCAAAAGGGAAAAAAAATAGTTTCATTTTTGCTTCCAATTGCGCCTTCCAGCGTTGTTGCTGCGTGGTAAGCGCAAAGGATGGCTGCGCTTTGCATCAGTACTGTGCAGCTTGTAATCACACCCCTTCGTTTCCCCCATTTTTGTTACCTCTGTTACTAGTCAGTCTTTCTTTGATCCCGAAGAAACTACGGTTAAATATATATATTTGCCAACGTGTGTTGTGAAGACACACGAGCTCGAAGTGCTCTCTTTTGTTGAGAAGGACTCTCCCTCTCTGTATGTGTTGTCGACGGTGTTCACGCCTCAAAATCGTCTTCCCGCCTCTGTTCCAGCAGCTGTTGCGATGCCGCCATAGCAGTGATCACAGCGAATTATGATGGCTCCACTGAACTTCCTTCACCTCATAATTAAAAGGAAAAGAAAACTACATACCTTCTCTCCCTTCTTTTGTTGTTCCGTTCTATACTTGACTTTTCCGTCCACACTATCCTCACTCACGCGCGGAAGTCCTCAGGTTTGAACATATGGGCATGCATAGAGCGATTCAGCAGTGATCTAAAACCTCACGTGACGCAGTTCATCCTCCCTAAACTGGTGTAATACATATTTTTTTCCCTGTTGATTGTAAACACGCAAAACTCAACGAGAAACGGGAAAACCCAACAAAAACGCATATTTAGATATTTTTCATACATCCATACATCCATACTCTTCATCAAGGCAACACACTCACCGACAAAGCACGATGAATATCTTGCATATTGTTCTGGCGCTGTTGGTGAGCAAGGTGGCGCTGCAGTACGCCATCTGCGCAGCCTGCGTGCTGGCACCGCTTTACGCGTTTGTGCTGAAGCCAGTATTGCGCTGGGCTCGATGCCGCGCATGCGGTGCGGCGGCGACAGGCACTGTTGTGGCACCGACTAGCGCAGTCGCACACGACACCCCGGTGCGTCTTTCCACGGTCAGCTCCAGAGGCTTCCTCTCACCCACGTCTGCGAGTGCTACACCTCTGCAGGGCACCCCCGTATTCCTTTCGTCGCCGGGAGCGCGTGCGTCACGCCAGCGCAGTGGAAGCGGCAGTGGTCCGCATTCTTCCGCCTCCCCTGCCCGTTTCGGCTCCAGGGACGGGTCGAGGTCGCTGCGGCCCTCGCTGGAAGTGACCGGCACCGCAGTCCGCGTAGGGGAGGAGCCTGTGGAGGTGGAGGAGTACCGCTCTCCCACCAAGCGCTTTGTGTCTGCCCTGAAGCGGCACGTGCAGCAGCGCGGTGCGGCCATCTTTGGCAAGGACGACTCCGCCCTTCGTGCCGCCGTGGCCTCTGGAGAGGTGTTTATCCACCGCCCCGCTCGCCGGCTGCCCAGCCAGGACTACCTCGCCTTGCGCCTGCTGCGTCGTCGGCAACTGCAGGCCCTCTATGACGAGCTCAACATCACGGAAGCCTCACTGGATGACCTTTACGCCAGTCCGAAGTTTCTGGAGTGGTACGGGGCAAACCGCGAGGAACTGCTCCGCGATGCGCAGCTGCGCGAGTCCTTCTATCGGTGGCGCAGCCTGGCGAGAGCGGTGGTTCTGCTGATGGCGTTGCTGCTGCTGCCCGCCTTCAGCTTCAGCACCGACACAAACGCCGTGCAGTGGCGTACGTCTCTGGCGTTCAGCTCCAGCAACACGGGTGTAGCGCCAGCGACGGTGGCCTCCGCGCCGTTTGCGCAGTTGCTGCTGACGCGCATGAGGTACATTCAAAATGCGCGGTCCGCAGAGGCAGTCGCGACGCGCGCCCTTCCTTTTGCGTCGTACATGCGCGCTGACGTGCGCACGCTTGTGGCCTCCGTGGTGGGCATGGCGGAGTGGGTGGCCATCGTGGCGGCTGTGTGCTCCCTCGTCACGAGCTGCTTCATGCCTCGTGGAAGCCGCCGCACTGCCTCCGTTGCCTTCACCGCGTTCCTCGTAGTGCTGATTGAGTCCGCGCTGGTCCCTGGCGTGTCCGTGGGGCTGGGTCTTGGGAGTTTTCTTATTGTAATCGTTGTGGCCACAACGATTCGCCGTGCCGCGGAGTAGGAATTATTTTTTTCCCCCGCACTCACGCACGCGCACACATGTGCATCCTCGAGTGGTTGCTTGTTTGCTTTTCCTCTCATTTTTCTCCACTCCGTTATTCACGCGCCGTTCATCTCCGCACTTTTGTTGCGCCGTGTGTTTGTGTTCCCTCGGCTACCTCTCTCTTGTGTCTTTCTTGTTAGCGTTGGTGCGTCTCGTTGCTCCTCTTTCTCTCCCCCTCACTCTTTCTTTTTTGGAGGTGTAGGTGACAACCCGTAAAGGCTGCCGGGCCTTTCTCTGTTCCTCGCTGTCACCTCGTTCTTTCTCTGATAGATGTGTAGATGCGGCAATGCAGAAGTAACGAACGAGAAGGAAATGGTGTGCGGAAAGAAAGAAGTTGTCATCTGTGCCGCCCTTCACACACTTCGCCGAGGAAGCAAGCTTGTGAAGAAAAGGACAAGGGTTCTTGTTGTGTGCGTGATCCGACGTAGTTCTGCTCCGTAGTAACGACGAAGTGGGTGTGATTTGTGTTGTTGTTGTTGCTGAGGCGCGATTGACGTGTGAGTAGACGACAACCACGTGCGACCGTTGCTCAACCTGTAGTGGATGTATATACCTGAACCCACCTTTCTCGCCTTCTTTTCCATCGCCATCTATATATATATATTTTTCTTTTACTCCCTCAACGTTGTCGCGCAACGTCCATAAATCGCGCATGGCACTGTTACCACTGTTCTTCCCTCACTGCGCTCAACACAATCTGCCTTGTCGTCGGAAGACGGTAATCGAAATCATTTATACACACATCCAGTAATGCTTTAACAGAGTATCCTTCCCCATTTGATACTTGCTGTCGCTGTGTGGTGACCCAAAATTAACTCAATTTGTACCTTCTCTTCTGCTCCTAGCTACGCCTATACGCACCCATAGAAAGTGTGAAACAACGGCGCACCGTGGCGACGGCTCGTGGACGCGATGGATCACGACTTCTCCAAAACGCAGTACTTTTTGGGCTGCTCCTTCACCCTGGTGTACACAGGACTCGTGGCCGCCGCCTACTTCGACATCTCCACATGCCCGTATGTGTACGACCGCCCTGCGTCGACGGCGCCACTGAAGATGCCCGACGCGGCGCAGACATGCAACGGCGTGGCGAACATCCACCGCTCTCTCCTCGCCTCCCTCACCTCTGCCGGCGGCTTCTCGTGCCACATGGTGGACATCATCGTCTGGGCCTACGTGATTGGCTTAATAGTCTTCATGTCATACAAATACGTCACGTACCGCCTACAGGGCTTCCACTACTTCTTCCTAGACTACTGCTACTTCCACAACGCCGTCCTCCTCTTCTTTCTGCTATGGCGGCTGGTCGATGTGGAGTGGTCGGAGCAGCCGATCGTCTCGTGGGCCTCCTACATGCCATCGTGGGGCTGGTTGAAACGCACAAGTGCAGCAGGCTCCAAGGTGAGCGCGTTCAACTGCACGAATTCATCGGAGGAGCCGCGGTGGCGCCACCCGATTCTCACCGGCACCCCTCTCGGTGGCGACTCCTTTGCCCGACGCATTGTCCCCTCCACCGCCCGCAGCTTTTGTCTCGATGGCGTCTACCTACCCGTGTCTGTCGATGTGCTGACCTGCGGTTACGTCGTCGCCCACCTTACCGAAGCAGAAGTGCTCTCGTCCTTTGTCCTCTTCTTCACGCTGCTCGCCGGCTCCTGCGGGCCAATCTTAGGCGCCATCGTCATGTGGAAGAACGCGCTGCTCTTTCACTCATTTGACCGCATGTCCTCCTGCTACCTGCACCTGGCCCCCGGCATCGTGCAGGGCTTGCTGCTGCACCGTTTCTTCATCTCTGCGCGTCGCGAGATGGAGAGCGTCGACGCCGAGCAGCTTTACGCGCAGATCACCAAGCTTGCCAGCCAGATGCAGATTCCTGTCGAAAATCTGCTCCCGAGCGTGCAGGCGATTGTGCTCAACCAAACGGAGACGGTGGTGAACGCAGCAAAAGCGGCGAGCTCGTCTCGTCGCGGACCAGCGCGGCTCCTGTCCTCCCTCCTCTCCTCTCTTTCACTGAAGCAGCAGCAACAGCACTTCTCGCGCTACGCGGCAGCCCACCGGCTGGAAGCGCTGTGCGGCTACGGCACCCTCTGCTACGACCTCCGTCGTGCTGTCACTTTCGGGAGTCTACTGCGCCTGCACCTCTTCATGTTTTGCATCTGGCAGCTCTTCTACCACGTGTTTAACGAGTGGCGGCGCCACGCGCGTGAGAAGCCGTGGAAGAAGCGCATCGCACAGCTGGAGAAGGAAAAGGCGGAGTTCATGCAGCTGACTGGCGCGACAGAAAACGAGGTGGAGCTGCTGCGGCCCAGCATGGTCACGAGCGAGGGCGCCGGTGGAAACCCAGCGGAGCGCATGACCTCGTACACGTGGATGATGGCGAACCCACCGGGCGGTTACAACGGTGTTCTCGCGCGCGTTGTGATGCTCTTTGGCAAGGGTCGTCTGCCGACCACGATAATGTTTCAGGTTACCCAGTGGCTTCTACACATGGTTTTCTTCACCTGCAGCTACCCCGTCATCTACATCTGCTTCCACCACTCCCTTAGCGCCTGGCCGTTGCTGGTCTGGGTGCTGACGTTTGCGTGTGTCTGCGTGTACAACGCTGCTTGCGTCAACAGGAAGTGGATAATGAAGCTCCAGCAAATGGCCTCGAAAGGAATGGAAGCGGAGCGGCAGGACCAGCTGACCAAGTCCATGGCGGCAGCGGCAGCGGCGAAGAAAGCCCAGTAGCGCTTCGAGGAAAAGTTAGTGGCCTTCCGCTCTCTTCGGCTGGGCTGGGTTCCTCATGTGTGACCAGCTCGCCGTCCACTGCTCTTTTTTTTTCCACTTTCAATTAGCGTTGCTTTGTGGGCTTTCCTTCCCTCTTCCGGCGTCACGGCACCATTTGTCGGTGATTTCCAGTCACTCTTCTCCCGCTCCTGCTTTCTAAACGGGAACCAAATTGTTTTTATATACACTTTCCTCTTTGGCCCTCTTTCACGTCTGTTTGTGTTTCTCCTTCCTGTGTGGTTGCAGCTGACGAACGTGACGCGCGTACACGGGGCGGGTGTGGTGCGCAATCATCATGACCACGTTCGCCTTGTCATGCTCTCCACATCTTCTTGCGCGTAACCAAAAGCAGAAAAAAAAAGGAAGACGAAAATGCCTTGGGGGAAAGGAGCAGCAATGGTGCTGTTGTAGAGAGAGAACGAGTTAAATTTATTGTGGCCACGTGCGTGCAGGAAGCGTGTGGTTGCACCACTGCACTCTTCACCTCATATGTCGCAACGTCAACGGGGCTGTTCCGGTAAGGAATTCAAGGTGATAATTTTTCAATAAGGGAGCAAGCGGTGTTCAAACGCTTCTTATCCGTGTTTCACCTCGTTTTATCTGATTTCTTTCTACTTCTCGCGCACGCACATCGTGACGGGTTTACTCGAATGCTCCCCTGAAAAAAAAAGTATTACCCACAACGGTCATTTTTTTTTCCCTCCTTCCTGGTCGCGTTGATAATGAAGCGCAGTTACCGCGACAACAAGCCACGCTTCCACAAGCACAGGCAAGGCAAGATGCTGTTGCCACACAACCAGCTCTCCGGCTTGTTCTTCACGGTGAACCCGCGCCAGGAATCCCGAGCGCAGCGGGAGGCGCAGCTGTACCTGTCCTCCCTCACACCCGACCTGGAGGCAGCGCAGGAGGCGTTCACGTGCAGCACCGACGGTCAAATCGCCGCCAAATGTGGTGACAGCGCTCCTTTCAGCAGCAGTGGGGAAGACGCGGTGGTGGAGGCGCCGTCGGCCTCGCTGTCGAGTCTGTTGGCCGCGGAACTGGCGGCGTGCAGTACACAGGATCAGCGCGGCAACCGCTACAACTCCGCCAAGCGCCCACGTACTGAGAGCGACGCGGTCGGTAGCAACCGAGGCGACGCGGACGCACACGCGGACGACGACGACGACGAGAGCGGCAACCCGTCCGCTCACAAACAACGCCAAGCACCGCAGCGGCGCAGTGAGTGGTTCGCGCCTCTCGAGACCGGCTGCAAAGGCTATCTCTTTCTCAATGTGCCCATCGTCAACGCCAAGGTCACGTGTCCAACGTGTCACGCGGGGACGAACGCGTCGGCGCTGGAAGGTGATGAAAACGGTGGTGTGCCTTCGTCGGAGAATGAAGTCGCCGGTGGCGCGCCATCAGCAACGGCGGGCAACGGTGGCTGCAAAGACAGTGGCGCCATGGCGCCGCACACCATCGTGGTAAACCCGCTCGTCTCGCGCATTACGGAGCGCATTTTCGAGGACCTCGCCGCGAATCCGCGGCCGATCTTCCGCAACTGTTTTCGCCTCATGCCGGCTGAGCTGACCTGCTGCCCGACGCCGCCGGAGATGCAGACGGCGCTGCGTAAGCTCCTGGATCTGCACTTTTCACCAGCGACGGCGTCGCAGCCGGTCGTGTCCGCCGAGGACGCGGTGGACTTCCACCAGCCTATTCCGCTGCCGGCCTGGGGAGCTGAACAACCGCGCCGCTCGATGCACACCATTGCACTGCAGTTCACGGTCAAGAACAACACCAACGTGGAGCAGAAAAAGGCGTCGCTTGTGTCAGAGCTGGCCGCCGCCATCCCCGCCAACCGCTTCATTGTTGTCGCACACCCGTCGTCCAAAACGAAGTGTGTTGTCGAAGCGACGGTGTGCATCTTCGTGGCGCACGCAACGTGCGTGATGGGACTGCAGCGCCGCGTGACGGAGCGCCGCGGCTTCAACCTGCACGCCGTCGGCGAAGAGGCGTTCGTGCTATCCAACGCCGTCCGAGGGTCGCGCAAGGAGGAGGAGCAGTAGCGAAGCCTGCGAAGCAGGACCCCAGCGATAACTAATGGCGTGCGTAAGCGTAGTCCTTGCTCTTTCTTAAACACAATTTCGTAAACGCCGACGTTGCGTTCGGCAGAAGCACCGCAAGCGCGGGGTTCAAAACCAGCCGCCCGGGCCCCGTTTCTCGCCCCGAATGCTGCTGCGCGTGGTGGCGCTGTCGCCGCCGTGCTCTCCCGCCACCCTGCCCCCCCCCCCCCCCCCGCGGCCTCCTTCGCCCCCACCAGCCCCCCTCCTCCCCCGGGAGAGCCACGCTCCCCCTCGGCCGCCAGCGGGGGCCGTGGGGGGCGGCGCCGCCCTGCCCCCGCGCGCAAAACAAAAAAAAAGAAGAGGAAGCCGCCCACGCAACACAGCGAAAGGGAAACAAAGCACTGCATTTGCAACCAAAAGAAAACCCTTGCAACGCCAATAGCGGTTCCCAGCATCATGCCCAAATGCATTTGCGAGACACCACTTCCCACCTTAACTCGCACCCCCAACCCCCTGTCTTCTCTACGCGTTTCTTGGAAACACTACCGAAATTACATACATTGTCATCGTTACTTCACAATACCGCAAGTTATCGTTGTTCTCCCCCCGACTTCCGCAATGAACTCGTTTGCTGAAATTGAGCGCGATGTTTTCCATTCCGTCGCAAACCTTCGGACAAGTGTCAACATTGTCGGAACTGCAGACGATCTCGACATTGACATACTCGCTAAATTGACTGAAGATCTATGTTTGACCGAACCGGTCAGTGTTTCCATTCTGATCGACGAGAGCGGGTCACATTTTTACAACTCTACCAGTCCGATCGGGGCTCACATTATATCGCTAGCACTAAATCTCGCCAGTGACTCTGTTATGAATGACAAAATTATTGATTATCAATGTCGGTCACTCGTGTCTTTTCCAGAGAGACTAGCAAACGAATTTGCCGACAGCAAAAGAAGTGTGTACGTGTTTAATTCACAGCTCTATTGGGAACGCCTCTGCGACACAATTCTATTATTCTATTTTACCAAACCGCAGCACTCACAACTATGTACCGGATCGTTAGTTTCACCTTGTCGCGTATGCCGCGTTTTGGATACAATTGTTACTTTGCTGCTACGTCGCGGAAACCTGAATACTGTAATGCAGCGTATTTTTCTGCTACCGAACGATTTGTTTCAAAGCGCACATTTTAGTGAACAATTTCCACTATTTATCGGTGCTGTCTTCGAAGCCTCGAAATTGCAACGCTTTTCCCTCAAACTACAAAAGGAAAATTGTGTATCGCAGTTGTGGCATCAATTTAACTTGCAGCTGTTCTTTTTTGCGGAAAAGCGCCCAGAGCTTAAAACTGAACTTGTCAACGCTGTCGGTAAAATAATAAATAATTTTGCCACTGAAACATCAAGTTTCATGGCGCGCGCTTTATTCGAGTCGATTTTTGTCAACAGCTATTTTTTTTTGAATTCGTCACGCACTACGATACGCACCATTTTTAAAGATTTACTCGGTGTCGTCGCAGGAAACGACAATTCGAAAGAGGCTTTAACATCGCATGAGCAGACGTGCTTTACTGCTTTGTTTAATTTGTGGGACAATAAGGAGTTTGTCACGTCAGGCAACTTGAGTGACAACCTAAATTTACTTCACCCAGTCATGTATGCGCTTTTGTACTTAAAGGAAAAGTATCCAGAGCACGACTGTTTTCCGCCAAAATACGTTGGTGCCCTCTTAAATGGCGTCTCGATTCGACTCAGTAGCACGCGTGGAACGGAATTGAGGACATGTGCAATGACAGCGGCAGCGGCGTTTGCGACACTTTTTGTAAGCAACCCTGATGGTGCAACCCCTCTCACGCAAGACGCAGAGTTTTCACGTGCACTAGAAAACTGGATGAGAACCGAGCCAAGCGCAGACAATTCGGTCTTTTGCTCTCAAAACACGCAACAGGCATCAAAAGCGAAGCCTGAAAGAAATGCGGCTTTTGCGCGGCGCGGCGTGGCATTAAATGATGTTTACCCATTGGATCCAGACGAAAAATACACCTTTTTCGTTACGCCAGAGCAGCGCAATCGCAACGACGTCGTGAAAAAGGTACAGCAAGGAATTGCGCTGCAAGCATCCCCACATGCCTTTTCACCCTCTGCACTCCCAGCCTTCGGACAACAGAAGTTCGCGAAAGATGATCTAGGGGATCACGTTTCGATTTTGAGGAGCGTTCGTGAATGCTACAACGCTCTAATAGGCATAGGACGTGGCCCCAACGCGCAGCTGCATGAAGTGCAAGAGGCAACTGAGAGTGGATTGCGAGGCTTATCGAGTGCATTTGCGAAATTGCGAAATCAGATGGGTTCCGATCTGTTCAAGTCAGTGAGTAGAGAAATAGGTCCGCTTATTCCTGTGCTTCTGCCAGCTTTAATATCGCTAGATATTCACGCGCCAGAAGAAGAGAAGCAATTTTTGCAACAGTTGCGATACGAAACGCTGGTGAACCTCATTGTGTTGAATGCTCCCCAGAGCCTAAATCAAGTCAGCGGAATGCTATATCGAAGCAATTATGGTGTTTATCAGCGAAATGAGCTTATTAAAGCAATCGGTGAGGCAGCGTTGCTCCTTTCGAGAGTCCAAATTGACGGAGAAACATCGCAATCGCGGAGTGGCAGAATAAAAGAAAATGGAGGTGAAGAGAAAAAGAGAATATATCCTCCAATTCCCACGCACCACTTGTCAGGAGAGCAAAAGGCTGCAATCGTCGTCACGGAAGGACAGCAGACACGGCGCTGGGGCAACGCAAACACTGAGCGCAGCCAACGCCAAGCACCTCTGAAGCACTATAACAATTTGCTTGGCGAAGTCGCCTCGGCGTTTGTTGCCGCATTTTTGTACAAGCTTGATGCGGACCACTTTGCCTTCTTTCAAGAAAGCGATCCCTACACGCCGTGTGCTATACTAGACTCCCTCACAATGATTTTCCAAGGCATTACTAATGTCCGCCACATCGCACCCGATCTTTGCGAAAAACACTTTGACTTCTTTTTTGCCGTTGGCACGAAACATCCTAACTTAACGGTAAAAAAGGCAGCATGGACATCGATTGTTGAAATGATGCGGACCTGGTGCGGCGTAGGTCCTCTGTGGATTCGCCAAAAAGATGGCCAGCGAGTTTTAAATCGTGATGCAGGACTCCACCACTCGCTTATGTTCACTAAAAACTGGATTGATGCACTCGATCTGCTGCAGCACACGTGCGAAAAAATGCTCCAAAGCAACGACAGTTGCAGTCTCACCGCTTCAATTGCTGTATCGTCTTTACGTGATCTCGTTTACGATCGCGATGATTTTCAGACCATGCTGTCACGTAGCGAAGAAATATCGCTGGGCGAATAAGTTGTTATGGCGATTGTATTTTCAGTCTCTGCATTAAAATGGTTGCTTTTGTGTGTATTGGTTATTATTATTATTATTATTATTATTATTATTATTATTATTTGGTTAACTTGCTTTTTGCTATTATTGCATATTCAAAACACAATCAAAGTGTTTAAAAGATTATATATATATATTTTTTTTGTTACTATCACGATAGTGGAATAGTAATTAAAGAGGAAAGAAGAAAGAAAACAGACATTTATTTAGGTAGTTGTCAATTCTTTTTTATTAATAAATGATAATAGCTATTTTGTTCTCAACAGTCTGCTATTTGAATATTAGAATGAAAACTTGTTAATATATTTATTGACTACGGCGTGCTTCCGGCAAACAAAAATCTTTTTCCTATACTACTATCTATTGCGTTTGTGATGGTTTTTGTTTTTGTTCGTTTTCGTCTTCCTTTAACAATGAAAAAAAAAAAAACATTTACGCTCCATGCTTCAGTTAAGATTCGCATATATTTTTTCTCAATACAACTGACAGTGCACCGTGCCTTTTCTCAATAAACAAAGTGGTTTCTTCATTATTGTCAGTATCACTAACAGTCGTTTATCAATATTTACTATGAGGAGAATTGGTTATTCAATTCGAGTTCCAGCGCCGGAAGTTCTGACGGTCGCGAGGCGTCACGCACGTCGCCGCCAGCTCCAGCAAGAAGCGAATGATCAACGCAACCTTGCTGTTGGCCCTTCATCAAACTGGAAGGATTTGGAAGCAGAGGATACAACACCCAACGTATCGAGCCTGAGAAGCGAAGGCATGATGGCTGCGCCAGCGACCACCTCGCTAGATAAAATACGCTCCCAACTGGCGAAAATGCGAACCGAGAACACGAAAAAGGTGACGGAAGAAAAAGCAGCTCTCGAGAAACAGCGATGGTTAGAATCTCGAGTAAACAAGCAGGAACAGGAAACGATGCTTGCCGGAGAAAAGCTGACTACGACGACAAAATCAAGAAACGATATCTTGACAGCTCTTATTCAGCAGGAATACGCACGTACCAACAAGCCAAACGATGTTTTCAAAAATGGAAAGGAGGTACTGGATGGTGTGGCACAACGTTCTTTTCTGTTGCAGCAGAAACGGTTTCAAGATACAGACGAAGTACTGCGGAAATCCGGGAAGGGTGAAGACACCCGACGCTTTGTCCAACTTGCATTTGCGCCTTCTTCGGAGCAAACGGCACAGTTGGTGAACCTCTTGCAGCGCATGAGCGCCCAATGGTCTTCGGAAAAAGACCAGCTGTCCAGCTCGTCAGATTACGCTGCAGACACGAGGGACACAGACACGCTGGAGAGAGTGGCATGGATGCAGGTGCTTGAGCAACTTTCGGACGAGGAAGTACGGTTACTGTGGGAAGCAAACGTCTTGGACGTCGAAACTCTAGCGTCTCTCTTTTCAGAACAGTCAGAGAAGGAAAGACGGCCGGAAAATGACGTTAGTGAAGACGTCGCGGAGGACTCTACGAGTTTCACTCCGTCAAATTCTCTGCTCGTTGAGAAAATTGACTACGTCCAACGACTGCAGTACTTACAGGAACTGACCAAGTTCATTTGTGAAACGGAGATCGGTAAAGTTCCTTCAATTGACTTGGCACCTATCTTAGTGAAAGTGCAGCGGCGACAGTTTGTCGACATCACCGAGGACGAGCTGCGCAAGCTGGAACAAAACGAAGAAAGTGCATCCATGCGGCTTTCTGCTTCCATGGATAAGCCTCAGGCATCACCACCGGATGCTTCCGTGCAGCATCCTACCCTGCCAACCAAAGCATCCATCCAAATTGAAGTACCAGCCTCTACTCTTGACCGTGCGCTCACGCCTTCCAACGCCTTCCTCAGCGCCGTGGCGGAGAAAGATGCGGCTTTGAAGAAGTCACTGGAAGGCATGGAACGTATCAAACGTGAAGCGCTGCTCGATCCAGAGTTCCAAGAGGCAGTGCGTTTCGCTCACGCTGTCGAAGAGGCCTCTGTTGCTCCACACCTTCACGGACTGGCAACACGTTCTGACAGTTTGGCGCAAACAGACGAGAAAGACGCCAAAGACGACAAATCAGCGTTTCGCAACGATGCGCGACAGGTTATGACGAAGCGCGAGCGTCGCGCTGCGCGCAATCGTCAACTTCGCGGTCCGATGACGCGGTCACCGTACTCTGCCGAAGTGGTGCCGTACTTCTACAATGACATGCGCAGCATTGTTCCACCTCGCGGCGCCTTCAATTTACCTGCCCCGACACCAACGAAGGCAGAGCGCGCTGAACTTCGCGGGCGTCGTCGCCGAGCACGCCAGCGCTTTCGCTTCCGCAAATAACCCTCTTTTAGTCCTGTTTACGTGTGCAAGCGGTTCAGCGGGTGTTTGCAGTGAAGGCGGATGGCATAAACGTGGTGAACTAGCACCACCTTATCAACAAGCTGTTTCACAGATTTATTAGCTGACGACGATGAAGCGTCGTCCTTATGTATATCAACAATAACAATAACAACAACAAAAAAGTGAGCAAGAACGGTTGCGTTTACTAGTCTTGTTTCGCTTGAGAGATCTACCAGCGATGGGTCATTGTCTCATTTTCAAAGCATGAGCTGTTCCAGTTGCATGGTTTCATCTTCACAACGAATACTAGATTTTTTCGTGACGCCTCTAACTCCTCCTATTTCCTCTCTCTTTCTGCGTTGCGCTGCTCGTAAACTCGGCCAAACGACTGTGGTTAAGATTTGTGGTTCGCTTGATTTTAAAGAGAGGGGTTGCTGGGAAGGCTGATTTCGGCTGTAATGCATCAGGTCTGTGTTGAATTAGACCACATGGTTGGAAATGTTTACTAGTCGCAAAAGAGTTGCTGCTAAGCCGCAGGACGGCGACGGCTATGATGATGAGCAGCACCTTGTTGCAGCCGTCTCTGAATTCAAGAAGGTGGAGTCTTCCACGCAGACAATGGTCGACCAGCTGTACCAGCGTCTCGCCTCTCCGTTTCAGATTACGACGAAACCGTGTGAGGCAAGCAGGGCAGCCGTTCTGCAGTGCTACCAACAGCTGCATGGTGGTGCCGCGGTAGGCGGCAGCGGCGACGCCTCACCGTCTTCCTCCTCTTCTGCTAATGTGAGTGAAGGCGTACTCAGCAACAACGCATCTGCCACCGCCGGCGGTGATGCGTGGTTGTTCATCCCGTATCAGCAGTGCTATGAAGCTGCCATGGCATACAACCGATGTGTGGAAAAGGACACATTGTCGAGCCACCTTGTCCTCGTCGGCGCATTTGAGCAACGCGGCGCGGAGCAGCAGACGGTTCACAAGGCTGTCATGGAAGCACAACGGAGCCAGCAACAAAACATAAAGCAGGATACAAGGTAAGGGTACGTGTTTTGCGGGAAAACGTTCGCACTTTTTAGTGCTGCTGCACAACTGCAATATTCTCTGTCAAATAATCCCTCTTGTCGCTTTCACAAATATCTTGCAAATTGTTGTTTGCTTAGTGCCCCGAAAAAGAAAAGATGAAAAGTGAAAAGCGATCAGGAATAGTCACAGGGCGCCTGACGAGCTCTGGCATGTGATTCGCTTGACTCCAATATTCACACTCCCCTTTTCTGTTGTTGTTGTTGTTGTTGTTGTTCTATTGTGGGCTGAACGACGTCTCTTTCTGTCGCGTTTCTTAGCTGACTTGTAGATGTACCATCCTTGACAGTACCTCCCAGTTTTCATCACATCACACACTAGTGAATGCGCCTTTACTTCCTCAACTCGCAACAAAAACGGTAGAATCAATAGCACCGAGTAAGGCAACATGACCTAAAAAAAACGTGAACAATCAGAATGGTGACGGTAGGTTCAGTGTTTATTTCCAAAGCTGCGAGTAAGTAAAACTGCGCTGTGCGTGAAGTATTGATGGGAGTGTTTCCCTTCCCCCCGCTCTCTCTTGCGGAGAGGTGTGAACGTGATGCGAAACAAACAGTTGGGCCTTAGCGCAGCGCTGGCGCCTTACCGGCTTTACGCATTCCGTTGTGGTGTACGTTTGCAGCAAAGATGCGTGTGTGTTGTAACTCTTCTTTTTTCTTCTGCCTTTGTACAACGTTTTGTTTCTCTCTGTCTTGTCTTTCCCCACCCCCACACAACATGTTTTCTCCCTTATTGAAAGCAACCTTGACACCACGGCTTGCGTAGAGGGGGTTGGGTCATGGTGAACGAGAGCTTACCTCGTCACTTGTTAGCCATTTTGCAGCAGCTATCCTTTACTCTTCTTCTGGAAAGTATTTAAAAGCCAACTCGAATCTATCAACTTCTCTTTGGTACGTTGCGTCTCTCGGAAATAAAAATATAAAAAAGGAAATTTCGGATAACTCGTCTTTCCCTTAATTAAGGCTTTGCCTTTCTCCCTCTCTTGTTTCCTGCTCGCGTATCTATCTTCAACTGACTGTTATTGGAGACGCTATTACGCTGTACGAATTAGTACGACATTATTTGTGTGTGCGCGTGTGAAAAGGACAGCATCCTTCTGCTCTTGCGTTTCTGAGAGCACAACGCCTTCTTCCCCCTCCAGAGAGTTCAAACAAACAAAAGAAAAAAATGCCGCCGAAGAACAACAAAAAGAAGGACACGAAGCGCAAGGAGCTGTCGGAGGAGGACATGCTGCGCCTCGGCATGACGCCGGAAGATATCAAGCGCATCATGGAGGAGCGCAACAAGTCTAGCGAGGACAAACAAGCAGAGCAGGCCCAGAAAGAAGCCACCCGCCGCGACGCCGAAATCCGTCAGCGCCACCAGCGCGAGTTCCAGAGGCAGATGGAGGAGCTGACCAACTATGAGGCCGCCGCCCGTGCGATTATCCGCTACGACGAGGACCAAGAGTGGACACAGATGGAGTCCACCGCGCTCACGCCGGAGAAGCAGAAGATTCTGCGTCAGGTGGCCATTGCCGAGGACAGACGAAGGGTCGAGGAGGCGAAGCGTCGTCAGGCCGAGGAACTCGCCGCCTACCAGGCGAAGCTGCAGTGTATGACTGAGGAGGAGCGCGCCGCCTTCTTGAAGGAGGAAACGGAGAAGGAGCGGCTCCGCGCCGAAGACTTTGCTGCAGCGGAGGAGAAGCGACTCGCCCGTGAGCGTCGTCGCGAGGCACGCCAGCAGGCCCGCAAGGAGCGCATGCTGAACAACCAAAACGCAGACGATCTCATCTCCAGCGACGATGACGAAGTAGGTGGTGCGAAGGAAGTGAAGAAGAAAGGCAAAGAGGCCGCCATTGATGAGCTGGAGTTTGACCTGCACGAGAAGTACTTATAACAGAGTGTGGTCGCAAGGCCAAACAACACGAAGCAAAGTCTCACGTGCGTGCTGCTGTTGGTTTGTGGCTCCGTTTATTGGTTTTTGAGTCCGGTAAGCGTGCGTTGCTCCAACGAAAAAAAGAAAGGTGCGTACTCACCTTTGCGGTTCCCGTGTTCATAACAAATTAAGAAAAGCGTACGAAGCAGAGATACCTTTGTCGAAGCCGAAGCGTGTCTGTTTTGGTTTTCTTTACAGCACGAAAAATTAAAGCAAATGCTGCATTTTTAAAAGGGGTGGGTTGTGGCTTCTCCACTTGGCTATGCTTTTCTTATAGCTTGGGAGTATTTCGACAGTCACAAGCCATTAGCCAGCGTCATGCCTACTAATATAGAAACTTTTTTTTGTCGAAAGCAGGAAAGCTCCACGTCACGCTCGTTTCCATGATTCAGCCATCCCAACGCAACAGACTACCGGAAAATAACTCTCTTTTTCTCTCTCCTCTACTTCTTTTTTTTGAAAAGAAAAGCACTTCAAAAACGTATATATCAAACTCTCTTCACCTTTCTTTCTTTTTGCCCCTCTAGACACGCCTTTGAACTCCATTCTGAGTGATAAAGTGTGTGAGGAAGCTCTCCCCTTGAGCGTTCACGTCTGCTTTACCTATTTGTTGCTGATGCCAAAGTTACAAGCGGCAACACTGTGACATTCGATTTTCTCAAAATATAATAGTAGTGGTATTCTGCTTTGTGAAGTTGGTGGTGCTGTTGCGCTGAGTTTTGTTTTTCTTGTTTTTCCCTCCCCCTTTTTTTTTGCGGAACGAAGACGCAATTTGCAAGCGCCATGGGAATTGGTTTCTGAGCTCAACGCCATTTCTCTTTTTTCCATACACAACCTTTTCCTTTGCTTATTTCAGTGAGGAGTCCTTTTCGCATCAGTGAATTCATTTTCTTTTATATGTATGACGCAGCACAACGGACGTAATCGACGTCCCCGTACGCCACGACGACGTACCCATCGCGACCACAGCAACCGCACAAGCTCATCTACTTCCATCCGAGGTGCTGGAAGCTCCCGCAGGCAGTCCGCACCATTACGTGAGAAACTGCGTGACATCAAACGGCACAAGGAGAGAAAGTCTGCAGCCGCTTCTGCAGCTGCAGGCGGCGACAGCCCTCCTCATGGGAAGCCTCCATCCCCCCATGGGGAAGCCCCTCTTTCTATCAACAACAGCAATATCAGTAGCCATGACGCGCCCGCCGCGTTGTGCCCTTCGAGTGGTGCTGCCGCGGCGCTCCCACTAGTTGCCGAAGAAGCGGAGACACCAGATGGGATGCGACGGCCGCCTTCGTGGCGGCCATCAACAAAAACAAAGACGGCGACTTGGGAGCATCACCATACGTCTGTACAAGCTTCAAGCACACGTGTTCCGCACTCCTTTGCTCCGCCGCCACGCCGCAAGCATCGCCGTGCAGCACCGCGAGCATCTTCCTCGACGTCATCCTGGACAGGATCCTCTGGCAGCAACATCAGCGGCACAGATGCATCGTTGTCAGCCACCGACGACAGCTGCGTCGACAGCAGAAACAGGTGTAAGCGCTGCTTGGACCATCGTCGACGCAGAAAAGCAAAAGCGCAACGTCTGTCGTCGACGGAGCGCTCGAGTGAAAGTAAGTGCGGCAGCCATGCAGGATTTGCCTCTGCGGTCGCTTCGCAGTCTGCGCACGCGGCCGCGTCGCGGCGGAGTCGCAGCTCTCGCTCGCACCACGCATCATCACGAAGGAACAAGAAGAATCAGCGCTCTGCGACGCGACGAACCCCATCTTTTTCAGCAAACAGTGCGTCAGACAGTGATGACGATACCGGTACCACCGACGTCAGTACCATGACCACTCTATCACAAAACGCGTTTTCTTCCACCTCCTCCTCGAATAGCAATCAAATCAGCGGAAGCGATGAAGATGAAGAAGACAGTAGAGACGGCGATGAGGACGACGTTGAGGAAAAATACATTGGTGGTAGCACCACCACCGCGGATGACTTCCTCTCCTCGTCTCCGTCCGTGGCGTCTGTGTGTGCGCTGACGGACATTCTCCCGCGGGACCTTTACTTGCACGTCTGCAGCTTCCTCAGTGAGGCGGACTGTTGTACTCTTCTGGAAGTGAGTCTGCGCATGCACGCAGCCATCACATGCGCGGACAGCTACGTGTGGCGCCGGCTGTGCATGAACACGTGGAAGTGCAAGCAGGGATTCCAGACCTTTCTTCAGCGTGTCCGCGCGCTGGAAGGGCTGGCGCGCCGCGAGGAGCTGGAAGTGCAGGCGCTGCAGCAGCACATGCTACTCGTACGAGAGCAGGACACCTTTCTCGGTGAGTCGGACGTGTCGGCGACGTGCGATGATGCAACGGTGCTCATACGCCGCCGTCAGCACGAACGGGCGCAGTGGATGGCGGCAGCAGCAGCAGCAACTTCGCTCGGCTCGCCGTCATTCGGCGGTAATAATGCCACTTCCGCGGCGGCAGGCCTCAATCGCGCCCGCCGCAGCACGGCGGTGAGCAGCTCTACCAGCAGCAGTACCAGCAGCGAAACGCTTTCGAACAGCGACGAAGACGACGAAGAAAGGGAGCACCAATGGGATGAAGGGACACCGCGCAGGAGGCGGGGACGCAAGAGTAACCGCCGTCGCACGTCGACGAAAGACACCCACCGGAGCAGCACGGCGGCGGCCACCGCCTCAACGTCGCGGCGCAGCGGCAAGCAGTCGTCCTGTGCGAAGGGAGCGACGAGCTCCGCGTACTCGGGGGTGAATGGAACGACGGAGCGATCACGCACGTCGGCATCCCGGTCGCACTCGGCACCGTCCCAGAGTCACCAGCAACACCGCAGCCTTTCTCTTTCCAAATTCTCTGAAACACCGTCGTCGTCGGTGGCGGCGCACAGCGAGAAACTGTCCCGTACTCCTCCTGACGCAAATCGATCTCGGTCTCTAACTCAACGCGCAGCTCAGGGGGACTCTTGTGCCGTCAGTAATGCTGCTTCTGCGCAATTGCCAGCGGAGAAGCAGCTGCCGCTGCCGGCGAATAGTAGTACTTTTGCAGCGGCAATGCCTGTTCATGAGGAAGCCGATGACGGTCCCGAACCTCCTTTTCCACGTGTGCGCGGCCCATGCCGTATTGTTGGTGAGGAGAAAACGACGGTCGGCCTTCGTAATGAACGTGGCGATGCAACCTTGAATGGGAGCATCACGAGTGACGAACGAGAGGAAGGCAGGGGCAAGGACCGTCGCGTCCGCATCCAACTGCCAGAGGACGCGACGGGCAAAGACATGGCGCCGCCCCGTAACTCACGGTCAGAGCTGCAAGATAACGCAGAACTTGGTTCTCCTGGCAGCGGCCCGTCTACCCCTGCGAGGACCACAAAGCACAGCCGGCAGCGTTACCCCTCTCACACCCACCGGCATCACCTCCACCATCACAGTCATCAAAGTGACACTCCAAAAGGGCAGGGCGGATCGCAGCCGCCGATCAGCCGGCACCGCCGCAGCCACAGTGTCAAGAAACGGAAGCCAGCGAAGCAGCGCCGTCGAAGGCGTGGCCGCAGCTGCCGTCCCCGAGCGACCGGCGGCGGTGGTGGCCGGCACCGCTCACAGCACCACCGCAGCCAAAGCCGACACCACCGTGCCTCGCGTCCGCACCAGCACAACACAAAAGCAACGAGGAGCACGCGGCGAAGACGGCGGCGTCAGCGCAACGCAGCGGCGACAGCAGCAGCGGCAGCGGAAGCAGCAGCGAACAATGACGGTGGTGCGAGGGCCCGCAACGGCACCGGTAACTATTCCTCCTCCTCTCTCAACGTTCGTCTTGGTGCTGCCTCTGGTGGGGCGGCAGTTGGTACGGGCCATGGCGGCACGTACTTCTATCAGACGCCCACCTATGAGGCGATCAAGAACACAACGCCGGTCCTGAGCGTGCAGCACGTGGCACCGGCTCCAGTGCCTTTCCAGCTTGGCGGCAGACTCGCGCCACTTCAGAAGGGCGGTACACCTGCGTCCTCGGCGTCGCCTGTGGTGAGTTCCACCATCCCACGCTACCCGTCAAGGGACATTCACGGAAACACCGGACAAGATGCAAGTACATCTTCTGGTCAGCCTTCGCCGAATCGTAATGCCGGTGACAATGCAGCAGCTTTTAGGATGCTTCCCACGGCTTGCGACAGCACAAGTAATAATGATAGTGGTCGCGGCAACTGTGGCGGCACCGAAAGCGCAGTTGCGGCTGCCCCACCACTCCTGTCACCCTCCACATTGTCGTGGAATGCGGTCCACGGAAGAAATACGACCACGGCGACGGCGGCTCCGCCTCCCTCACTTCCGTCTCCGTCCAGTGCAGCCGCCGGTGGGGGCAACAGCACCCCAGCAACTGCCGTCCCACCCGCAAACCCCGACGAAGGGGACGGGCTCTACTGGTGGCAGCTCACGCCGGAGGCACGGCAGCAGCAGCTGCGGCGCATGCAACAACACGAGCAGCGCCAGCAGCAACAGCACTGCAGCACCGTCACCGCTACCGCCACCGGAGAGCCCTCTCAAGCGGCGCCCGATGGGGAGGAGGTCGCTGACGAGGCCGCCTTGCGCGAATGGGACGCGCTGGAGGCTTCTTTTGGCTGGTCTGCGGGAGCTGGCGGGGCCGAAGATGAAGAAGACACGGAGGACGATGACGACGACGACAGTTCCCAGAGCGACGCGGAGGACGACAGCCAGGGCAGCTCGTCGAATACCCCGAGCGAAGCAAGCGCTATAACGGTAACGGATAGCAGTAGCAATCCCACGGAGGTGTTGGATCTGCGGGCGTGGCACAGCCGTGCTGCTTCGAGTCGTTTGCCCTCGCACCATCGTCGTCGTTCTTTGAACAGTAGCCGCCGAAGAAGTTATGAGAGGCAACGACACAGAAGCCGTGACAACTCTCTCACAGCGTCCTCGGGCGGCACCGGTACCTCTCCGCCATCTTCCGCCACGTCTCAGAGTTCCCGTCTCACCCCGCAGACCAGCGATGTCAGCAACGACGTGGTGTCGGCCAGACACCAAGACGATAGCCGCGCACAGAGTCGCCAAGAGTCAACGAACCATGGAAACATCGATGGTGAGTCAGTAGTGCGGAGCTGCCCTCATCGCAATGGTGTCAAGAGTGGCGGTAGCCATCACCGAGGACGACCAGCATCGCTGTCGTCGTTCTCACGCCTGTCTATGCAGGCAGGTCATCAGCTTTCCAAGACACTGGCAAAGCGCTACGAGGGCATCGAGGAGGCGATGATCATCACCCGCTCCAAGAGCGTTCTCATTCACACGCTGGAGTGTCAGACCTACGCACATTTGCCGCGACTGCTGGCTGCTGCAGCGGCGCAACGGCAGCGGCGAGTGACGTTGGCGGCTCGCGTGGCGGTCACCGCTGACGCAGCATCCTCAGGCGTTGACGAAGGCAGCACCCGCGTCTCTGGTGCCTCAGCAAGGCCGGTACTGCTTCTCGGAAGCGAGCGATCTCCGGTCCCCTCTCCCCCTGCCGCAGCCGCGACCAAGTCTACGCTGCCCTCGTCGCTCAGCAACTCTTACACGACCAATGCTGGGGTAGCCTTTGCCGTTCCCGCCTCCCCGCTGCACCAGCTGGCGCGCATCTCCAGCGCCACCGCACTGGCGGATGGTGTGGTGCTGCACAGCCAAAACAGTCCGTACCCAACCTTCACGGTTCAGCCGACGTTGGTATCGGGTGGTTTCGTGTCGGCGTCGCACGACGGGCAGCAGCAGCAGCAGCAGGCCCAACACTTCTCTGTGAGTGGCGGTGACCCTTCTGTTTCCCATCCGCAGCTGGTGATCAACGCGGTCAGTGCTGACGATCGCAGTTTACCACGTCTGAGCACGGGCGAGCACGGCAGCAGCGCCCACGAAAACGACGACGAGTTGGATGAGGAGGAGGAGCCGCTCGCCCCCGTATCGTGGAAGTTTGCGTACTTTATGTCGCGCCGCGAAGCTCGTCGAGCCACCATCACTTTGCAGGATCTGCTAGAAGGGATGTGGTTGGTGTGCTTCCGCAGCACGGGACGCACCCATCCTATACGCTTTACGCGTAGAATGCAAGTGGTCGTGTACCCACCGCTGAAAACGGCCGAGGAAGAGGCGGAAGAAGAGGTAGAAGGAGGTGAAGGAGGTGGCGCCGCTGCTGCCACTGCAGCGACAACAACAGCTACGGTCGCCGCCGTGTCAGCCATCCACCAGTCGCGGCTATCACTCGCCGTGGCCCGCGCCGTACCGTTTGAGCCCAACGGACGTACTGGTGCTCTGCCGTCGACGGCCACCGCCCCGCCACTGCCGTTTCACGTCCTGCAGGGTGGAGCGCAGCTAGTGGTGCATCAGTTCCCACCCATGAAGGTGCAGCGACGTAGCACCTTCGCGGTACCAGGCGGGCCCATCAGCACCGCAGCAACATACACGACGACATCGACGACAACGACAACGAACGCCAGTGCAGCTGCAACGGATGGCACGTCAGCGCAACGCGCGGCGGCCGCTGAAGCGGAGCGACGCTTCTTGGCAGAGCCGCAGGCCTCACTGCGTCGCCTGCGGCTGCGCATGCTGACGATGGATGACGAGGACGAGAACGACGGCTCAGCCGCGCCAGGCACAGCACAGGTAGACGGAGAAGCGGACTCTGCGAAGCGCAGTTCTGTTGATGACAACGAGAATTTCCGTGCGTGGCGCGACACACACGACGCGGCTGATGTAACGCAAGCAAGCGTGCGACGCTTCATCGCGCAGCAGCTCGGGTTCGCAGGGGCGTACGTGGTCGATGTGCTGGGTCCTTCCAGCGAGAGAGGTACCGCCGCTGTCTACGGCGTTGGAAAGGGCCCTCACTCAGGAGGGCTGGAAGCCGGCAACAGTTTCTCTCCTGAAAGAAAGGACGCAACGTTGCGTAAAAACTGGAAAGGCCGAAAGCGACACCTTTTTATTGGTCCGCCCACGCTGAAGGAGTTTGAAGCGCAGCAGCGACAAGAGGCGTGTTTTACGCCGGGTGGGGTTGCCGACGTACTCGACGACTGGGGCTGGACCATCACAGGCCATCATGTGAAGATCTTCTCCCTGGACGTCACTGCGCCACTGTACGTGGAGCGGCTCCAGAGAGTTGTCGATGTGGAAGTGATGGGGCGGAGCCACTGTGAATCGCGTGCTGCGAGACGCGTTTAATCAAAGAGAAGCAACGTTCGCTTTTTTTTGTCTGTTTGTTTGCTTTGTTCTATGAAGTTCCTTTGTGTGTGTTTTTGTCTGATTTTTATTTTTTGCTATTTCCTTCGCGGCAGCTGTCTCAGCTGTATATTTTTCCTTTTTCTTCTTGTCGCCCAGCATTGCTGATTTGTCACGGAGGCAACACCGAGGTTGTTGTTATTGGCTACCGTAGTTTGTCTTCTGTTTCTCTGCGTTGTATGTTGTACAACAGAGATGGTCTCCGCTTGTCTTGCGCTGCTGCTATGATGCTGCGTTCAACACGAACGAATGAACCCCAAACGAAACACATTCAGACACACACACGCAAAAAAAAAAGAAGACGTATTACATTTGACTAATAGCGTGTGCGAAACAAACAATGCTCTTGTTGTGCTTCATGTCAAGTCTTTGTCTTCGAAAAGGTTCCTTAGTATAAGGTCATCCACGTCACACCCGTTTTTTTTGGTGGGGGGGGGGGTTCGGCATCTATTTTCTTATTCCATTTTTGTTTTCTCTTCTCATCTCTCGTTCTTGTCAATCTTCGTAGGTTCGGGTACTGCGTCCACACACTGCTACCACGTTCCTTTTCCTAGCCAGCTGATCGCTTCCTTTTGAATTCACTGTCGTTGTTTTTGTAGATTCCATTCACCTCAGTGTTATTACCAGCGCATTAGCACCAGCGTTTGCACGCCACCACTATTCATATTTTCCCCTATTTTTCGCGCTTCTGTTCCACTACTGCTATTACTGGTGCAGGCATTGTCTTGTTTTTTTTTCCTTTATGCGGACGGGGCACTCATCTCTCTCACTCAAATAGCGCTAAAACTGTCTAGCGATCAGAACTGTATGTCACTGTTTTTGTTGTTTTTTTATTTCCTCTGCTGATACCTCTTCTTCACACTTTTTCTTCTTGTCGTTATCAACTGAGAACCTCGTGCTCACACTTCTGGCATCATCTTCTTTTTTCGCTTCGCTGAGAGAACTTTTTTGACCCTGTGCGTCACGCCATGCCATCAACGCCCGCCGCTTCCGACGAGATTGAATGCTTTTCCCTGTACCTGTAGGTCAGCAGGTCCCGATTTACCAAGCAGATGCCCTCTTCTCAAGCACTAAGCAACCTTTCCGCCCCAACTCAAAAGGTTATTGCAAGCACAGCAAACTCGTCCGGTCAGCGAAGCCTACCTGTTGACGTGTCCATCGCGTTTCACCGTTTTCATCGATGGTTGGCGCAGCTGCAGAAGAGCGTGGACGCCGTGTGCGATGACGCCTACGTGCTGGACCGCCTCATCCTACAAGGTGTTCTCCCTCTCCGTCAGCACAGTGGTGCGTCACCGACAGCTGCGCAGAATGGCCTGAAAGCTGCCGTTTACGAGCTCCTCGTTGGTGCCGCCGAGCGCGAACGGGTGGAAGTGCAGAAGGCTCGCCAACACCACCGCGCGTGGAAGCTCACGGGGACAGCGCAGGGACGTCCGGGCGATAAGAAAGCGGCCACGTATTCTCATTTCCGATGTTCTTCGTCGTCTGCAGCGGCGAACTCTGATGTCACTGATGCTGCTATCATCGCACACAACAGCACTCCACCGTGCCCCTGTTGCGTCTTTCTCGCTCAGCAGCACATGACAAGCGGTGAGCAGCGGTCGCACAGCAGCGGACACAGCAGCGAGGATGACGATGAAGACTGCGGTGAAGGTAATAATATGATGCCCAACGGCATCACCAACGGTGCGCGTCATCGTCACAGCAACCACGACAAGCACGTCGTTGCCGCGAACTACGCTGCAAACAGCACACCCGGTAGTCATCATGAGAGCCCACATCGGCGACAGAGTTCTACGACGGCTTTTGCCTTGAGTGCGAGTTTTCCAGCGCGTCTCAAAGATGCCGTTCGCGTCGGCAGCGGCACAGCAATGGCGCAAACGGTGACCGCGCACTCCTCGCATGCCTCCCGAAAGCTATCTTCCGTCTCTGGCACCTCAAGCTCGCGAGAGCACGAAAACTCAACTCTCAGCCGTTTCGGTAGCAGGGGCCAGTCGGCGGAGGCCTCCAAGGCGGCGGCACCGCAGCTGCTGCTTCCAGTCACCACAGTGAGCCCTGTATGTTGGCTGAGTGCGGCAGCCAGTACAGACGAAGAGGGGAGCGATAATGAAAATGATAACGGCGGTGATGATGACGAAGCCCTTCGAAAAACCAGCGACGCAACCTCGAACAACAAATCAGCTGCAGATGCCGTGTCTATGTTAGCGGCGGTGACACACCCCATTCCGGTAGGCTCTGACACAATGCCGAGCCGAACCCTCCATTCGTTTTGGTCGCATGTCATGCCCGAGGACGTACGCCGCTGTTTCCTCTGCAGTGGTCAGCTGCTGTTCCAAGGCTGCTGGCACGCTTTGTACCTCCTGCAGCTCCTCACGATGCTGAGTGCGGTGCCGGCCATGGTAGCCCCTCTTCCGCTGCCCCCGCCTACGGTGCTGAAGACGCAGCCGGTGGAGGCGCTGCTGCTGCTGCTTCAAACCGCCCAACGCTGCTTTGTTGCGGGGTTGACGCTGACCGCGGCGGTAAGTACGCCATGTTGGCCGTCATCATCGAGTCAACGAAACGATTTGAAAGAAACGTGTCATGACGCTCGTGGTCAAGCAACGCACACCGCAATCGTGAACACCAGCTCTAATACCACAGCATCAAACCGGAGTGCGCTGGACGTCTTGCGTGGCGGTCACGGCGGTGGCACGGCGGCGCAGTCACCTCCTGTTTCGGCCTTTCTTGCTTCATCTTCTCTTACTCAACAGCAGAGCAAAGAGGATCAGATGCTGAGTTCGCTAGCCATAAGCATTCTTGGCGTTGTGGACGCCATTGGCGGCGTTGCTGCACCGGTGTTGTGGCCGCACAAGCCCGTGTGCTACTCCTCTGCGTCCTCCGCTGCCGCCGTACCAGCTGTTTCGTCTCCACACTCCTTGACAGACGCGGCGTCGACAGAGAAGTGCACTTTGCTTGACTTGAGAGGGGACGTGCTGGCCTTGCGTTTCCGTGTCTTTTACGGCGCCTTTCTCATTCTGATGGCACACAACGGCGCGGATCGAGGCACCGCTGCGTTGGCGGCCGCCTCGGTGGACATTCTGACGCTGCTCACGGCGGTACACGGAGCACAGCCCCACGACTCTTCCAAAACCTCCAAAGGCGGCCTTTCTGACATTATTTACTTGAATATGATGCGCGCGTTTGCGCTGCTCGTGGCTCCCCGTGGCAACCCAGCGGCGAGGGCAGTTGTGGAGAATATTTCGAACATTAATTGCGGCGACGATCTGGTGGTGCTTGACGACGATCTGCGAGCCCTCTGTTGTGTGGTGGCGCTCCTGAACGTCTTCGCCGACGTGGTGCGTGCGCAAGAAGACGGCAGGTCATCTAATGTGTCCTCCACTGCCGGTGACTTTCATCTTTCCGACTCTGCCACGCACCTCATCGATGCGATTGTCTTCCCTGCCCTCGTCGCCCTGCAGAACTCTTCACGCGGAAACTGCAGTGCGCAGGCACGGCCGCTGCTGGCGTTGTGGTGGTTGCTGCGTGCGGAGACGGTCCGGCAACTAGCGGACACAGCCAAAAAAACGCAGGCCGTGAAGGCGACCGTGCGTGTACTCGAGCGAGAAGTTTCCTTGATGGAAGACGACAACAGCAGCAGCAGCAGCGATGAGGGGCAGTCGAACGTGGGTGTGATGCATTGGTCAGGTTGGCTGAAAGAGGCTTCCCGCGCCGCCGTCCGTGCCAGCAACGCCGCCAGCGAATTCCTCGGTCTGACGTTTCTCACAGCCTCGCCTTTCGGGTTCTCTTCACCCCTCACATCGTCTTCGCGGGACTGCTCGCTGCGGTGGCGCCTACCCTTGGAGTTGCCCCCACACGGAGGCATGGACGTGGCGTGCCTTCCCTTGGCCTGGGTGCGGATGTGGCTGCTGCTTTGCCCGCCTCTCTTTCACATTTCGCCCACCAATGCGCTGGCACTGCAGCACACAGTGCAGCAACAGCAACAGCAGCAGCTGCAGCGGAAACTCGCGAAAGAGAGGAAGGATGCCGCGGCTGCATGTGAAGAGGAAGAGTCCTCGATGGCGGCATCCACACTGCACACGGGCAAATCCAACGGCAAAGCACCACCGCGCGGCGGAAAATCGAGCCGTAAGTCTGGAGGCAAAAGCGGGGAGAGCGCAAAGACAGCGTCAAAAGCAGGAGGTCAAGACTTGTCGACACAGAAGTGCGAGTGTGCCGTTGTAGGAAAGCGCCGCGGCAACAACAGCGAGGCAACATCTTCACCAGGACTTAACCAGGCAGAGATTCATTTGCGCGATGCCGACGTGCTGCAGCTGCGCCTGCAAATCAGTACAGAGCCGACCTTTTTTTGGGTGCGTTGGTGTCAGCTGTTTCTTCCCGCTCCTCCTACATCTTCGCCGCCGTCTTCATCGTCACAGCGACAGGAAGGAGGGGAGGAAGATCGTTCGTCCAAGAAGGCTGAGGTCTCGCCAGAAACGCTGTCCCCTGTTGCCGCTGCAGTCGCCGATGCCATCGCCCTTCTGCGCAACCCGTCGCTCGCGTCTTCAGTTTCCTCTCTGCCGTCGCAGAATGCATCAACGATGGACGTACCGAAGAGCACACACAACTCCGCAGCGCCACCTCTGTCTACCACGCAGCTCGTCCGCACGCTTCAATCTGCATTTCCACTTATGATAGCACAGGATTTGGTAAGGGCATTAGAGGCGCAGTCACAACTTTTCCTGGCAAGCGAAGCGTACTCAACGACGACAGCGGCAACGATGGCACGAGCTACGGCGTGTTCTACGGGCACCGGAAATGCGCTTTTCGCGCCGTATTCGTTTGTGTCTTCGTTGACCCCTCTGCGGGAGGTGGTGAGCACGTTCTATCATAACTTCCAGGCCGCTTCTCTCCGCACGGCGCGGCCCTCTCCACCACGCGCGTCTTCGTTGCCCATTTGCGTAGATGACAAACTGCTATCATCATCTACAACCTCAAGTCCGCTGCTGAAGTCTGACGGCATCCACGCAACAGCGCCACAACCAACGCGAGCGGGTATAAGGCGTCCGCCTTTGATGGCGACGTGCACGATGCCACGACGCGGGGCTGGAAAAGGAAAGTCGTCCTCTCCTCCTCCTCCGCAAGCTACCGGCACTGACCCCGCTGCGCCTACAATAGCCGCTACAGCGGATGATAGTGTTCCACCGTCCTCACTGCCTGCCGCCCATGCGGAACAATAACCCTTTTTTTTTTCAAGGGAGCAGCGTTGTGTGTGGTTTGCTGCAATAATAGTAAAAAAGACAGTACCAACTGAAATGTACGACGAGAGATGAGAAAAGGTTGCTCTGGCGGCTGTGCTGAACAGCAACCAATGCAAGTTGTTTTGTTGTTGTTGTTGTTTCCCTTTACGCACACGCCCACCAAACTTATCATTCTGGCAAGGCTTATGAGGGCTCTTATAAGCTGTCTCTTTTTGTAAAAGGAAATCGCAGCGCATTCGCACGTTCGCAAGCAACACTCACGTTTCATAGCTCCACCACCTTTTCTTCCACCGTGCATCGCCGCATTTTGTCATCCTTTCTGCTCACACGCCCGTCACTTTCTGCCCTTTGAGTTGCAGAGAGGAAACACAGAATACAGAAAAAGAACTTCACGGACCAAGCTTACCCGTCACACACACACCGCCCTTCCTCTTACGGATCGGGCCTGCACACAACCATGTCAGTCAGCTCCTCGTCACCACCAACGAAGGACCCATATGAGGCGTTGCAAGACGCGTACGTTGCCGCCGCACAGGTCTTTCCCTTGCTTCAGAGAGACGGTCATGCTGGCAGCCCACGGGCACGGCGTGAGACCATCGAGAAGTGGGGCGCGGAGTACTTGACAAGCAAGGGTGCCCCTTCAGAGCTTGCGCAGGACTGCGTATCGTGGTTGCAGACGACCTTAACGGCGACCTCCGAAAAGGCAACTTTAGCACCGCCGCAGACGGAAACGCTCTCCACCGACCAGCACACCAGCGCCTCTCGCGGTGGTGCATATGCTCCCGACAGCAGCAGCAGTAGCAGTGACGAGTTGGGAACTGTTGACGGTGCTGGGGCAGCTCAATCACCTGTGATGCTGGACCCCAGCCTCGATGTGGATCACTGCACCCTCGCCCGCGTGATTGCGGATGAGCAGCTACAGTGGGATATGTGGCACGACGCACGGTGCCGCCCTGCGGACACCGTCAACGACAGAAACGGTGAAGCCTCTTATTTGGGTGTGCCCTCATCGGCAGATGCGCCATCGTTCATCGATGACGTATTCTCAAAGGAAGCGATTCAACGAGAGGCCTGGTTGTGCTGGGCATCCACGCTGCGCGATGTGAAGATCGAAGCGGCGGTTCAACAGCAGGGTCGTTGCAAACACGCACAAGGCGGCTCACACTCCGTGTTGGATGGGCTGCTGGGGTACCTCCACGCTCCAGAGACGCCGTGGCTGCTGGAGGACCACCCCTCCTCTGTGCTCCTCGCGGCGGACATGTACATGAACAACCGTGCCTACGCGAAAGATGCAGCTGCGGCGCAGAGCGGCGTTTACGAGGAGGACAGCGAAGGCGGAGATGCAAAGGATGTGATGAACGGCTCCGGTAAGCTGGGCCGAGACACGCACGACATGAAAGCGGTACACGCCTATCTGTTAAAGCAAGATGAAGACAAACCCCCGCTGCGCTCGCTGCTTGAGCTTACACTAGCAAGTCACATTGGAGACCACCGGCAGACGTCGTGAAGTGCATCGTAAGTGAACAAGGTTTTTTTTTACTTCTGCGTACCTTTTGTGTGTGTTTGTGTGTTGATCTGTCTTTCCGATGTTTGCAGAGATGGCTTTTTGCTCTTTATTTTGGTTTCTTATCGATGCTTGCAGAATTGCTGTAGTCGTGCTTCAGATAGAGAAAGAAAAACACGCGTACTGGCGGTTAAGTTTCTCAAGATTCGTTGTCGTCGTCACCCCTGCTTTGTTCTGAACGAGCGAAAGAAGACAATTGAATAGCTGTCGAGTGTTTGCCGACACGGCTTTTTTGTAGCGACCTGCGTAGCGCTTCAAACAGAAAGGGAGAAAAGCGCACACACATTTCACATCTCTTTTTGTCCCCTCTTCTTTTCCTCTTTCTGTTTTGATAGTGTCTGCAATACTGCCGCTGTTTAGGGTTCTCCTCCTTGCTCCCCTGTCCATCCTGGACCGTCGGTTTAAAGGACACATATTCCGGCCATTTTCTAAGCCGCGTAGTTTGGTGTTGTGTTGTGTTGTGTGTACGCTCGAGGTTTTCTTTTCCCCCTTTCACGTAGTAGCAAATGCACAAGGTCGGCCGTGTGCTCGCGGCGACCGCCGTCCCTTTCGGATGCGTCTATCATGCAGGTCACCACAGCATGCGTCGGTGCACAACCTTCTCCGTAAGCTCCTCGTTTGCTGGTCAGCGCGCACTCTCTACGCTGCAGCAACCGCCACTGCAGGTGCGCAGCTTCACAGGGTTGCTGCCGCTGTCCCATGCTAACTCCTGCACCTACGCCACGTTGCGGGCGGCGACGCGCACGCAGCACGCACACGCCACGTCCACCGCTGCGGAACCGGAAACAGGCGCAGCAGCCTCGGGAGCATCCACAGCCCCCACCGCGAGTGAGTCAGCGCCCGAGGCACCCAAGCCGGCGGCAGCGGAGCAGCAACCGGCACGGAAGGACGGGATACAGATCGACCCCAGTCGTCTCCCAAGCACCATCCCTGGCATCTCGCAAGAGGAGCTGGCCGCCCGCATCACGGCGTACCACACCAAGAAGGCGCAGGAAGCCAAGGAGTGGTCCTCGAAGGCCTTAACACAGGAGGTCGAACTGATGCGCCGCTCTCTCTCGCCGAACAACTTTGAAGCGTACATGCAAGACCTCGAGAAGGGTATGGCAGCGGCGGCGAAGGAGCAAGCTAAACTGGCCGCCATGTCACCTGTACAGTTGCACCAGTATCAGCAGAAGAAGAAGCGCCAGGCGGTGCGCTACGAGTGGTACAAGACGTTTTTGATGTTCTTTGCGCTAGTGGGTAGCACAGCTTTTTTGTTTTCGCTGTTCTTGTTTTTTGAGTAGGCGAAAGGTCTCTCACGGAGTTTTATTAATAGGGTTTCTGTGTGTGACAGTAATGTGCTGGTCTGTGCTCTGTTTGTTGGTGGGTATAGATACCCTTTTCAAGCTTTCCGCTACTCGGCCTCCCTAGTTCCCCGTTTGAGACGCGGTAGCCTCCTTCACAAGTTTACTGTTATTATTATTTTATCTCGCTGATGAGACGGTTTTGCTTGGCTCCCCGTTTTGTTCGAATGTCTTAGTGGCCTCGTTATCTCACTTCTTCTCTTTCTTTCGTTTTTCTCTACAGTTCAAGCGACTCGCAACCAAAGCTACAGGGGCAGAGAGAACAAGAAAAGCCGGTTGCGTTCCTGTGTTGTTAAAAAGGGATGCGAGGGGCGCTGAAAATACTTCTACGTTCCACTAGCAATGGTGTGAGGTTGACAACATGAGGTCTTGGAAGGTTAAAAAAAGAAAAGAATGAGTGCGCAAACGTTAACCTTTAATAAGTGTTGGCGAGCGGCGAATGAGTGACATGCAGTGGCCACCGCACTTCCTCCTCCTCTTTTTTCCATGCTTCTCCACCTGCCTGTGGTACTGGCCACACATATCGTGAATTGAAATGATCGTGAAAGCCGCGCTGATGTCGTGGGCTGTTGCCGCCATACAATCCCCTCTTCTTTTTGCTTCGTAAGCGCCGATTCACCCATACCTCGGCGGAGGAAATATCACAAAAGAAGAAATGTCAACAATCCGCGTTCTTGGACGAAAGGCGTTCTCGTCTGCTGTGCTCCCCTCTCGACGCGCACACGCCACGTGCGGCAACACCTCTGTCGCAGCAGTGACGACCGTCTCATGTAGCACGTATACACACACAGTAGTTGGCTCCTCCGCTGTCTCGCCGGCGGGCGTTTTCCAGCACACCCGACTTCTCCGTAGACCGCAAACCATAAAACCCAACCCGAACGAGGCCACAAGCGGCCAATTCGACAAGAGTTTTGAGAAGATAACTGAAACGATCGAGTCTCGGCTGCCGTTTCGCCAGCGGCATGTGGCGGTGGGGAACATATATGATGCGAACTTCGGCGAAAAATCGGAACACGACATGTACAAAGAGGCAGAGGAGGACTTGCTGGGGAAAGAAAAGGAGAAGCCAGCTGCCCGCCAGGCCCGCAGCTACTTCTCCGATGAAGACCTCTCCCCCGAGGCGTTGCACGTCCGCTCACCACACCTGAAAGTTGCGCAGAACATTCAGAGACAGCAGTATGACCCGAAAATTCTGAAAACGACCGCGGAGGCTTCTGAGTACTACTATCCAGCTTTGACGAAGGAGCAGCAGCGGAAGCGCAACGCGATGCTGGCGGCCGGCTGGGGTACAGTGGGGATCGCCACCTTTGTCGGTCTGCGGAAGGCTGGAGCGTACATGCGTACAGCAGGCTGATTCGCTGTGTTTGTATTTGTGTATACGGTGCCGACTTTCTTTGGTTCTCCAGCATACTCCCATTTTAGTTGCTCGGATCTCGTCTTTGCTCCCGCGCTGTTTATTTGCCTATATATATCTACTCGTCTTGCATGGGTGATGTTGTCTGTTTTTCTGTGCCTTATCGAAGAGCAGCTTTTGCTCTTTTTATTAGTTTCTTCTGGCTTTTCCGCCCCTCTTCTTCGCTTACAAACGCGCGAACGAAAGAACGCGACATCCACTTTTGCGTACTATCGAGCTTACGTGCTGGCAACAGTGAATTTTGTATTTTAAAACGTCCATGTAACCGTTCCAAACACCCACCTCCGCAGATCACCGCGGTATTACACCTCCCATGTGACGGGTTTCGTGCTTCTGCAGCGTAGAGAATGTTTGCTGACTTCTTTGCTTTTTCCTCGTTGTTCATTCTCTCTTCTTTTGCTTTGCGTGTTGTCGGGGATTTTGGTTTTATTATTATTTTCTCCCCCTTGTCCAACACGCATAAAAATAAAAACATATGCGCGGCTTCCAGATTACCTTGCTGCTCCGAACTCCCACCGAGACGGTGTGTCTTTAGCTCGATCTATCCCTCACGCACACACACATACACACACTCACAAGACTACCTCACAAAGGTATCTTTCCCTGGTACGTCGACACCGCTTCGCTCCTCCATACACAGTTCCATAGGGATAGCAGCAATTGTGCTTCGTTTATAAAACAAGAAGGAAACACAGCAGATTTCTTTTCTGGGGTTTGCGTCACTTCAGAGAGTACACAGGTGTTCTACAGCGGACACCTTCGTGCTCTTTTTTGTCTTTCCTGCCGTCTTTTTTCGCCCCGATTGGTGTTGACTGCGCTGCCGTGATCATTTCACTATTCCCTCGTTTCTGCCATAGAAAAGAATAGAAACTTTGAAGACTTGAAGCGAAGGAGAAGAAAAAAAGAGGGAAGGTTACGCACGAGGTATTCACCACGCCACAGACACCCAGAACTTCACGAGGTGACGTCGTTGACAGTACCCTTGGCTTTTTTATTTCTGTCTTTGTCATACAGACATTCATGTAGGCTTGCATAGCACGTTCGCTTCTTCTTTGTTTTTCCTTTTCAAATCCCCGAAAGAGAAACGCATACAAATTTAGTTTTTGCTTTGTTTTCTTCACGCACCACGCATACACGCATCGCAAAGACACATACAGACTAGCCGTCACTGACTTCTTCAACATAAAGCTATTTGTTAGGTATACAGCATTTAAAAAGAAAAACATATATATCAGGTGAGCGTACAGTGCAGTAGAGTGTGGGTTTTCTGCCTCTCTTCCCCTTTTTGTTTTTTCCCTTCTCTCTCGTCCTCTGTGCAACTGCATGTCGCAGATGGACAACCGTGCGAATACCGCCGTTAACGCCTTCTTCAAGAGCGGCAGCGGCAGCGGCTCCCCGACAGCGCAGCAGGGCGGCATGGCGAGTAACTCCCTCGACCCTAACCACTTTACCCGGATGATCAGCCTGCAGAACCGTCTCATGGCCATTGTCGCTGAGGCGCAGACCATCGTGCAGGAGCTGCAGCAGAACGGCTTCTTTCCTCGCGGCGCCGACGCGGACCCGGAGGAGGACGCCGCGATTACCGTGATGCAGATGCTAGACAGCATGCCCGGGTCCTCGCCGATGTCGAAGCACACGCCCCCCGCGCAGCAGAACGCTCACAGCAGCAACAGCAACAGCAGCGCCGCGACGGCGTCGTCTGCCGGGGATGCCGCGGCAACAGCGCAGCGGGTGCCCAGCCCCAATTCGGCCAACATGCCTCCTGCGGGCCTCGACGACGCGTCAGCTTGGGGCAGCCACGCGAAGGCCCCCGGCGCTGGCGATTACACCAACGCCTTTCAGAATGCCGTCTCGCACAACGCCGTGGAGGAGTTTCTGCTCTCCGGCCAATCCGGCAGCAACAAGAATAACGCCAACCAAAACGTATACGATAACGGCGAAAGTTTGGCGGAGGACTACGACAAGCTCCCGGAAGGTTCGGAGATGCTGGCCTTTGTGGAGTTTAAGCGCGGTCGCGTGCGCAAGTACCGCTGCGAGCACCGCATCGAGCCTGGCAACTACGTCCTGGTCGACGGAGACCGCGGCACGGACTGCGGCCTGCTTGTGCAGACGATTGAGCGGAAGCCGAACAACGAAACGGCTGTCGTGTCGATGGAGGGCTGCGACATCCGTGATGACAAGATCAAGCTGGAGAACGGTCACGTGTTGCGCCAGGCCTCGGAGGAGGACATCGACCGCCTGCACAACATCATCACTAACGCCGAGAGCGTGGCGCTCAAGACGTGCCGCCAGCGCTGCAACGAGCTGGGCATCGATATTGACCTGCAAGACGTCGAGTACCAGTTTGACATGAAGAAGATCAGCTTTTTCTTCGACTGCGACCACAGCGTGGACTTTCGTTCCCTCGTCCGTGAGCTGTACCGCACCTTTGGCGCGCGTATCTGGATGGAGAACATTAACCCCAAGGTGAAGAACTCGATGCCGGACCAGAGCGGGGGTGGCAACGAGCGCGGCCATGGTAACGGCGGCAACGACCGCCATCACGGTGGTGGCGGTGGTGGCGGCTGGCGCAACGGCCGTGGTGGACGCGGGCGTGACTATTAACGCACAGGAAGGAGGGAGCTAAAGGGAAGGTGCGCATCCACACCTTCTTTCTCCGCAGAGCGTTAACCATAGAGTGAAAGGGAGAGTAGCCGTGAATGGGAGCAGAAGAAGAAAAAAAAGGAAAAAGAAGTCGGATTGAGGTGCAAGTGACTCTTGTTGTTGTTGTTGTTGTTGTTGTTGTTCATTTTCCCTTCTGTGCTCTTTTTCAAATTGTTTTTAGCTGCGTTGATGCCGAATTCAACGCACACACATAAGGGACGCTTTTACGTTTGTTTGTTTGTTTTTTGTGTTTGCGGGATACGGCGCCTGCTCATTTTTCTTTGAATTGTCGCGTTCATACGTTTTTTCTGTCTTCTTGTTTGTTTAAGTGTGTTTTGGCGTTTGTGAGGTAATCAGAGTGGTGTTCACCGCGAGGCTTGAAAGACCGCCGTGTTTTTTGTTTTCGTCTTTACGTGTTCGTTTGGGGTTTTCAGGGATGGTGCAACACGGCTTCCTTGGTCATTTCTTTTCTTTTCTTTCACGCAGCAACTTTTGTTCTTGTCCTACTTTCAATTTGGCGCAAGACCAGGTTTTTTCTCCGTGCTATCTTCTTTCTTGGGTATGCACGTAATGTCGAGTTAAGCGTAAACGAGATAAAAAGGAAGAGAGAGCGGGGGAGCGAATCTCATCCGTAAGAATGTAACGGAAGCTGCAAAGGTACGCGGGCTTCCTCGTCTTTTTTTGTTTTTTTTTTTTATGGAAGCCGGTGCTTACTGCTTAAATGGTTCTACTTGTTGGTGTATGTCTGTTTGTGTTTTGTTTATTTTCTCTTCCTTTATTTTAGTATTTTGTCATTCGTCATAGATTGCTTGAGAAGAGGACTGGCAGGCAGGGGGGGGGGGAGAAAGCACCCGGCCGGTTTTTCTTTCTTTCCTTGCTCTTTCCTTGCTCTTTCCTTGCTCTGTGCTGCGCCGATGCCGATCTTCTCTCTCTGTGCGAAAAAGGAAGGAAAACTCCCTCTGGCTGTTTTGCGCGCACTTTCAGCCCTTTTTCTCTCTTTCCTCCTTTTTTTCTTTTTTGTCAAATTCCTCTTCTGCGTGAACCAACCGCTAAAGAAGGCAAAAATAGGGGGCGGGGTGTGGCTTTTGCTCGCTCTCGTGTCCTCCACTTCTGTTCGTTTTCGAGCACGTTGGCGGAGGACAGCGCACGTTAGTGTTTTGTTTTCCTTCTCTTGTTTTGTTGTTTCCTCCCTTTTTTCTTCGAATTTTTGTTGTTATTGTTCTGTGTCTCGTATCTTCAACACTCACCAAACCTATCACGGCTAAGGAAAGGAGAGAAAGCAAAATGCATAAACACTTGTTCCTGGTGTTTGTGATGGGCAGCATTGTGGTCGATCGTATCAACTGTCAAAGCCATGTGACGTAGAAGTGCGTGTGTGTGAACGGAGCAGGAAAATGGGAGAGGCGTGACGGCGCGAGGCACGGGATTCGGTATACCTTTTTTTTTTTTCAAAGGAAAGTGTAGCGCTACCTGCTTTTCTTTGTGTTTCCTCCAGTATTTCACACGCAGAGACATACGCTGCAGGCCCTGCCCATCGATTTTGTTCTCGCCTTGGGTACGTTCTGCTTATGATTTGCCGCACGCCACATTTTATGATAAAAGGAAAACGAATGCACCTGTGTCTCCACTCTTCGTTTCTTCCCCTTCCCCTCTCTCTCTCGCTTTCGCTACTCTTTGTAAACACCACAAGGTTTCAATGTTTTCATGTACCCAATCGCTGCTGCGCCGTCGCGGTCACGGGCACGTCCTGAAGTTCCTGGAGGGTGTGCCGACGCCGTCGAAGCTCATCGACCACCTCGCCGGCGCCGACCTGCACGCCTCGGCAGAGCTTCAGTTCTTCAACACCGTCCCCCGCTACGTCGACACGCAGCGCGAGCACCGCATGTCGAAACTGTTCTTTCACCACGTCCTCTACCCCGCTGGGGGAGCGCGACTGCCGTATCAAGCGGTGGTCGTGCGCGGGGGACGCGCGGTGCGGACCTCGGCCCCACGGCTGTGGCGCAAGACAAATGCCGGTGCGAAGGGGAGAACAGAAAAGGGCGAAGGAAAGGAGCAGCGTAGGCAATCTTCTTCCTCGCCGCTTCCGCGACCGCGCCAGGATCCGCTTGCCGTCCCCGCCTCTCAACTCGGTTCGTCTGCACCGTTTGGTGCCCCGCCAACGCAGCTCAAGCTTAACAGTAACCGCAGCGCAGCAGCAACGGCAACAACAGCGGTAATCGAAGAGGTGCCGTCGTCCTCGGCCTGGGTACGCGTGGACCCCGCACGGCGCCCGTACTTCTTCTCCCAGGCATCCCCGAGCGCAGGAAATCCAAACCGCTTCCGCAACACACACGCCGACACTGGGCCTACCGCGACGAACCGCTATCTGCCGCTCTCCAGAACGGGCGTTCACGACACTGTGCCAGCGGCAAGGGCGGTGGAGGACGACGTTCTGACGCCTTTGCGGGGGGTACTGGAGCACTACTGGAACGACAACGCTGAGGGGACGGCGCCGACACAGTCGTCGCTGGCTGCAGCCCGGCTGCAGCTGCTGCTTGCTCCCTCCTTCGGGGGGCTTCTGTGGATGTCAGAGAAGAGCGGTGGTGGCGGCGGCAATCCTGTCGCCTCTGACTCAGCCATCGACAACTCGACTCCGTCGTCGTCGTCAGTCTGGGAAAGGCTCATAGAAAGTCTTCAACAGAGTCTTCAGCAGCAACAGCATCAGCAGCCGTCGTCAGAAGGGCGGACAGCGAGCACGTTCACCTACGTGCAGACTCGGCTGCCGCCGGTGGCCACGGTGGCTCTTCCGATGGAGCACCACCGTCCACGAAGCGAACCTCTACGAAGTGAGGAGGAAGACGATGGGCCATCGTTTCTATGTAGGATGGCAGGCGGGGTGGAGCCGGTGGTGCCCTTCGCCGTTGGACGGCTGCTGGCAGCGCCGTCGGCGTCTTCCTCCACTCCGTCCGACGTCCTCTTCTCTCACATTTCATGTCTCACGCGAGTGAACTTGAAAGTGTCTTGGTCGGGGCCTTCAGCGGCCTCAGCCGCAACGGCAGCGGAGGCCGTCCCCTCTCCCCATCATAGCCGTGGTGAACAGAGAAACGAGACAGTCGATGCAAGCGTAAAAGCGCCTCTCTCACAGGCAGCGGCGGAGCCGTGGAAGCTGGGCGATGACGGTCTTGATCTCATGGTTCCGCAGCACGTACGCACCGTGGCGGAGCACCACCCCACCAAGTCCCTCCAACGTGACGCCCCATCCTCCTCGACGACCACCGCCGGTGCGACGCATGGTGCCGTTAAAGGCGACCGTTACGTGCTCGGCCGCGCCGACGCCGAGACTTACCTACTCCCTCAGCGGGAGCTTCTTCTCACTCTCTACGTCCCGGTGCGCACAGAGGACATGTGCGCAGCGCAGAACGATGAGCGGCTGCGGCGGCAAGTGCACGCGGGTCGGGCCAGCCGCTCCGCGGCGATGGCGTGGCCCACCGATCAGACACGGCTGACGTCGTCACGGCGCGCACTGGGGCAGTTCGCCAACGCGGAGAGTGCGGCCAGGACAGGCACCTCTCAATCCTCTCACCTCCCTTCCACTTTACTCTCTTCCTCAGCGAAGCAAGATCCAGCAGCACCTGCGGCGGCGCTTACCTCTCGCACCAGCTACGAGGTGCGTGCGCTGCCCGGTGATGTCGTGTACGTTCCTCGTGGTTGGGGCTACGATGTGCAGCGCATCGTCGGCACGGCCACTGTTCACAACGGCCTTCACAAAGCGCTCCGCGGAAGTGAGGCGAGTTATGCGTTCAGTGATCATCGTGCGTTGGGAGGCAGTCCCGGCTCCTTCACGCGTACGCGTCCAACGCACTCCACGTCGTCACCACTATCTCGGGCCACACAGGGCGGGGAAGTGGAGGGTGAAAAAGAGACTAGCGTCACGGCGTCGGCAGAAGTCTCCTCCATCGCGATCGACGCGTTCTGTCTGAGCTATCACCCCTATCCTGAGCTGACTGCTGCCCAAGCAGCCGTGTACGTGGCGGCGAACTACGTGCATGCCGGCGTCGAGGAGTTTTACGAGCAAGGTGGGAATCGGGTGCATCGCTCCTACGAGTAGTCACGGATTTAAAAAAAGGAATTAAATGGAATGGTCCGTGCAGGGCGTTGCACATAGTTTTGTCCCTCAGTGTTTATCTTCACAGCTTTAACTCTTTGCAATCACTCTTCTTGTTCTTTAAGAAATTAAAGACAAGCGTCAACTGAAGAGTCTTGCAATAAAATAGAAGGCTGTTGTGCATCTCAGTGGCCTCGTCTAATGCACCCTACGGCTTTACCGGAAGGGCTTAGCAGCCGTGTTTCTTTTTTTTTTCCTTAACTCATGCCTTCGCGAGCTGTCGCTGCGTATTCCTCTTCGGCGTTTCCTCCCCACCCATCTTTCCCACTTCCCTCTCCCTTTATTTCGGTCACAATTCGTTTTTATTGTTATTTACCTTCAGTATTCTTTACTTTTCTTGACACATCTTGCTCTTAAATTCCGTTCTTTTCCTCCCTCTCTCTTCCTGCCTTTCCCCTCTCTACCGTGCAAAAGCAATGGTTTTCAGCATCAAGGTTGAGCCCTACGGCGTCGACAAGCTCGTGTGGCTGGAGACGGACGTTCTCAAGGTCGGCCTCACGAACTACGCCGCCTCCGTGGCGTCGGTGCAGGTGTACCACCCGTCCGACAAGAAGTGGATCGAGGTGAACTGCGGCTACCCGAAGAACCCCGAGGAGGCCTATGCGGATCAGGACTACATGGGCGCCACGGTCGGCCGCTGTGCCGGTCGTGTGGCTGGTGGCGTGTTCAAGCTGGACGGCGCGGAGTACCACACCCAGCAGAACCGCCCCCCGAACACCTGCCACTGCGGCGACGATGCCTACCACAAGAAGCACTGGGGCCTCCAGCTGATTGAGACGAAGAACGTCATTGGTGTGCGGTTCAACTACACTAGCCCGCACATGGAGAGCGGCTTCCCCGGTGAGGTGAAGAACTACTGCACTTTCACGATCGAGCGTAGCCGGCCCAACGCATTTAAGACGGTGTACAACTCCTACATCACCGACCACAGCCCGGCCGACGCGTCGCCCATCAACGTCTTCAGCCACACTTCCTTCAACCTGAACGGCATCCCCGGCCAGCAGGAGGGCCAGGAGAAGTGGGTGCAGCCGCAGAGCGTGCGCAACCATTGGGTGCGCGTGCCGGCAAGCTACGTCGCCGAGGCCGACCGCGCGTCCATTCCTACTGGCGAGTTCCTCCCGGTGGAGGGTACCATCTTCGACTTCCGCCAAGGCCGCGTCATTGGCGACACGATCGACGATGTCGCCGTGCTCGACCGCGATCCCTGCGGCTACGACCACCCCCTCCAGGTGGACGGCTGGGAGAAGGGCAAGCTGATGTTCCACGGCGAGGCGAAAAGTCCGTTGACGAAGATCCACATGAAGGTCTACTCCACCTTCCCGACCATGTGGGTGTACTCGGCGAACAACAAGCCCCTGCCGGCGAGCGGCGGTCCGGGCCAGCGCTACGAGCGCTGGAGCGGTCTGCTGGTGGGGCCGCAGAACTTCTCCGACTGCGCCAACTTCTACCCCAAGTACCCCAATTGCATCGTCCGCCGCGGCGAGCAGCAGTACGAGGAGACGACGATCAACGAATTCCTCGTTGAGTAAAAGCGAGAGAGAACGCGGGTGCGAGAAACACCGAATGGGGGGAAAAACAAAAACACACTCGCAAGACAATAAATGCAACACCACGACGCACGGGGGAAAAGACGTTGCGGCGTCTCACTCTTTTTAGTATTGTTAGGGGCCCGCGCTTTATCGTGCCTTTCAATGCGTTTCTTCACATACACACACACACACACGAAGTTGAAGAAGGAAAAGGTAGTATGCCGGTCCGCCAGACACTCGAAAAAAGAGGGATACTGCCTGGTTTCTAAAAGCAAGGACAGGTTCTCAACGGTAGGCACAAGGAAGCAATTCCGTATGTATCTTTTATTATTGTTTCTGTATCGGTTGTGCGCATTCTTGATGTTTGCAGAAGAAGAAAACGCGACCCGCTTTGCGGAGTATCAACTATTGCTTCCATTTCTCTCTCTCTTTTTATTCTGTATGTTTTTTTTTTCCTTTCCCGCTAACAACCCTTACTTGCGTTTTTGGCGTTGTTTCACATCCTTCATTGCTGTCGTGTCTCTCTCTCTCTGTTTGTGTTTTTCCCCTCCCTTTTTTTTCCAGACTTTCTTGTGCCCGAGCAAAGTCAACAGAAGGGAATAAGAGAAGGAGAGGAGAGAGATCTGACAGGTGCATTGTGAGACGTTGAAACCAAAACGAAGCGAAACCACCGTTGAGAATTTATCCGTAGTCGTCGTGTCGGCAAAGAGAGGGTTGCCTCTGTGCGCTTTTTTTTAATCGGTTTTTACTGTAGCAAAAGAAAATTTTACTTCGTCCTTAAAAAAAAATCTGAAAGCGAGCTTAAATCGATGCTGAAGCTACGTGCGTCTTCGTCTGTATATATCTGTTTGTCGTCGCCCTCACCTTCGGCAAATGCTTTTCAAAAGCTGTCTGCAATTGGAGGACGCGGGAGAGGGGGGAGGGGGGAGGGTGGCGCAGCCTCTCAATCGTTGTGTCAACACGTAAAATAATAATGGTAAACCTAAGAAGTCTTTTTATTATGTTCACGCACATATGTTTTGTCTTCCAAATTGGCATTCTTTTCTTCCTCCCTCTTTTCTTTATTTTTATCATGTACGCGCATGCAATTCAACACGCCTTTCTGCCTCCCACACTTATGAAACATGCCAAAACCAAATCGCATTGCTGCGATCCGCTCGTAAAAGTCCAACACGCTTTCTCCTCCTTCGCACCCGTATTACCCAGTCTCTTCGTTCGTCTACATCCATATCATACAATCTCCTCTCTCATTATTGTTTTTCCCTCCTACCAAAGGAAAAAGTCAAGATGGTCTTTACCGTAGAGGTCAAGCCCTTCGGCGCCGGTAAGATGATTTGGCTCAGCACCAACGTCCTGCGCGTCGGCCTCGCCAACTTCGGCGCTACCATCAGCTCTGTCAAGGTCTTCCATCCCTCGAAACAGCAATGGATTGAGGTGAACTGCGGTTTCTCGCAGAACCCCGACGAGGCGGAGGCGGACACAGATTACATGGGCGTGACGGTCGGTCGTTGCGCTGGTCGCATCGCTCATGCGAAGTTTAAGCTGGACGGCCGCATTTATCACACGGATAAGAACATGGACTGCGGCCACACCTGCCACGGCGGCGTCGGCGCCTACCACAAGAAACACTGGGGTTACGTCGTGATCCAGACGCACGACGTGATTGGCGTGAAGTTCAACTACACAAGCCCCCACATGGAGAACGGCTTTCCGGCGGAGCTGTACAACACGGTTACGTACACCATCCACAAGAAGACCCCCAACGCGTTGCGCACGCAGCTCGAGGCCTGCATCACCGACTCGAGCCCGGCAGAAGCGACCCCCGTCAACATCTTCAACCACGCCTACTGGAACCTGAACGGCGTCCCGGAACGCAGCGGGGCGATGGCGGCGGACAGCGACGCAGTGTGGAAGCAGCCGAAAAACGTGCGCAACCACTGGGTGCGTGTGCCGGCCAGCCGTGTGGCGCAGGCCGACCGCTACGCCATTCCCACCGGCGAGTACGTTGATGTCTCCGGCACGTCGCTTGACTTCCGCCAAGGCCGTGTGCTGAAGGATGGCATGGACGATGTGAAGCTGCTGGACCGCGACCCCTGCGGCTACG
This sequence comes from Leptomonas pyrrhocoris, assembly GCF_001293395.1. NCBI lineage: Eukaryota > Euglenozoa > Kinetoplastea > Trypanosomatida > Trypanosomatidae > Leptomonas > Leptomonas pyrrhocoris. The sequence continues at coordinate 900,923 of NW_015438357.1, forward strand.
ACCACCCCCTCGCCATTGACAACTGGCGGAAGGGGAAGCTGATCCTCAACGGCGAGGCAAAGAGCCCCGTAACAAACATTCGCATGAAGGTCTACTCCACCTACCCATGCATGTGGGTGTACTCGGCGAACAACAAGAAGTTGCCGAGCAGCGGCAAGCCCGGCGACCGCTACGAACGGTGGAGCGGCCTGGGTCTGGAGCCGCAGTACTTCCCGGATGGCGCTAACCACTACAACAAGCTGCCTAGCTGCATTATTCGCCGTGGAAAGAACCACTTCTCCGAGACTATGGTGAACGAGTTCAGCGTGGAGGGCAGCGCGAAGATGTAAGGCGCCTGCGTGGCCAAGGGATGAAAGAGGGAGTCAGAGAGGGAAAAGGGTTATAGGGACGCGGAATTCACGGTGAGGGGCGCGCACCGCTTCCCCGTTGACACTCCTTCCTCTCGGCTGCCGTCCTCCCGTGCCTCGGCCTTCGACGAAGAGCTTGCTAATTCGTTCCATCCGCAATCGAGCCGTTTCATGGCACCTTCAGCCTCCTTTAGCCCCCTTCTATTTATCAAAAGAACACGAACAATTGTGATTTGAAGCGAGACGTTGACGAAACACACAAAAGAGTTCTTTGTTCATTTTGCCGCCGACGGTGCCGTCGCTTCCGTGTTACGTCCACACGCATGTACATGCAGGTTTTTCCGCCTTTTCTTGAACGCGTGCGTGTGTGTGTGTTCATGGGAGGATGTTGCGAGAAGAGCAACGGATAGCACAGCGAAGGCGTTCTTCATCGAGGTTTTCCCTTTTGCCGTTTGCGTGTTTTGTTGTCTCGTTTTGCGTCTTCTAATGTAAGCAGTGTAGTGCCTTCTCCTTCGTTCCCCATAGTGGGCCAGTATTCGGTCATTATTTTCTTCTTCTTCTAAAGAAATCGTAACTCCGTTGAGCGCCTCAACCGGGTACGACTTTGCCAAGCGGAAGAAGTAGTACTGAAGGATGCTGTCGTTTTTTTCTTGTTTTACTAAACATCAAAAGATTCTTTCCCTCTCCCGTGCAAGCAAAAACGCCACCATAATTTGTGTATCGTCATGAACCCTTCTATCAGATCCAATTGACTCCTCTTTCTATACTAAAACGGTAAAACTCTTTTTCTTATTATATCCTGTACTCGCGATTGTGTTTTTAATGCGACATTCCCATGTGTCTACGTGGATACACGGAAATGAATTTCTTTCTCACCCTCTTGTTCGTATTTTCCTCTTTTCTTTTTTCATCAATTTCTCTCTCTTATCGATGCGCAGCTGGGGCCGCACAACAGCACATGTCTGTGTGTGTGTGTTTGTGTTAGTGTTTGTCGCTCTCCCACGAATTTGTCTCACGAATTTCTCTTTCTTTCGCTTCTTCTCAGCTCGCTTGGTATCGCTGGCGTTTCGAAAAAGGGGGGGGAGCAAAGAATGTGGATGAGCAACGTGCGGTTGATGTGTGCCTTGTTGCAAAGAAGGATGGAGCAAATGGTGTCCCCCCCAAATTGGATACTTTAGCAGTTGAGACTAACCGCCGCACCACTTTGACACTTCAGAGACGTTGAAGGTCGTGCGCGTGTGAGAGGTGCTTCATTGCAGCAGCAGCACGTCACCAAATGAGCCTCCTACCTTTGTTACTTCTGTGTCTGTTGTCGTTATGACAAGCAGTTGAAGTCAAATTTGCGCCTCTTTCCAATTCCGACATCTCCAACCTCTCCCCCGCAGATCGCTACACACAACCACACTCATCCACATATATCGTCATCTCTAAAGCGAAAGCTTTTTTCCTCTCTCTCCCTGAACCATGTCCTTCAGCACTAGTGTAAAGCCCTACGGCGTCGGCAAGCTCGTGACGCTCGCCTCGCCAGCTCTGCAGATCACCATCAGCACCCTCGGCGCCACCATCCACTCCGTCAAGGTCTTCCAGCCGCAGCAGAAGCGCTGGGTGGAGGTGAACATGCAGTACAGCAGTCACGACGAGGCACTGGCGGACTGTGGCACCTACTTTGGTGCGACCGTGGGGCGCTTCGCCGGTCGCGTCGGCAACGGTCGCTTCGTCTTGGATAACGTGGAGTACCACACGCCGAAGAACGCCGGCGAGCACACGATTCACGGCGGCGGCAACGCCTTCGACAAGAAGGAGTGGGGCTTCGTGATTTCCCCGAACAGCGAGACCGGTGTGTCCGTGGCTTTCAACTACACCAGCCCCCACATGGAGAACGGCTTTCCGGCCGAGCTGGCGTGCAAGGTAGTGTACGCGATTGACAAGAAAAACCCCAACGCCCTCCGCGTGGACTTCGCGGCGGATATCACCGACTCGAGCCCGGCCGAGGCGACGATTGTGAATATGTTTAACCACGCCTACTGGAACCTGAACGGCTTCCCGGAGCGCGACCCTGGCCAGAGGTGGGCGCAGGCGGAGCCCGTGCACAACCACTACCTTCGCATGCCGAACAGCGACCTGGTCGCCGAGACGAACTCCAGCGCCATTCCGAACGGCCGGTTGGTGCCGGTGAAGGGTGCCCTCGACTTCCGCACGGGCTGCGCCATTGGCAAGGGGATCGCCGACGCGGCGGCGCTCAACCGCGACCCTTGCGGCTACGATCACCCGTACTTTGTGAGTGGGTGGAAGCCACACGGCCCGCTGCGTCTCAACGCTGAGGTCTCGAGCCCGTCCACTGGTATTATGATGCAGGTGTACTCCACCTTCCCCTGCGTGTGGGTGTACACGGCGAACAACCTGAAGGCAGGCGCCAGCGGCAAGCCGGGCGACCGCTTTGCCCGCTACACCGCCGTCGCGATTGAGCCGCAGCAGCTGCCGGATGCGGCGAACTGGAAGTCGTTCCCGCAGTCCGTCGTGCGCCGCGGATCGCCGTACCGGGAGACGATGGTGAACGTATTCCACGTGTCCTCGGCTGCCTCGAAGGTGTAGCGCGTGTATGTGTGGTTGGTTGCCTGTCCTGCAACGTAGAGGGTGAAGTCTTCTTTATTGGCGCGTTCTTTCTCTTTCCTTTTTTTTCCTCTTAAATCAAAAATGTATCCACGTCTAACGCGAAGCCCGCATTCACGTATCCTGTCTTTGCAACACGATGTTTGATCTACCACGTCATTTGAGCTCTCTCTTTCCTCTTTCTCTACCGCAGTTGCAGTGGATGCTGCTCTCCCTCTCCCCTGCGCAACGCATCGTTGAACTGAATCACGGCAAAGTCAGAGGAGATGGAGAGTGGGGCGGAAAGCGCAAACCAAGTTTTTTTTTCCGTAACGTCAAAATACGGAGGAGAGAGAGAGAGGAGGTAGAAGGGGGGCGGCGGAGAGAGGCGTGCAGCGCGACGCAGCGGCGTTGGTGTTGTCGCCTTGCCTCCTTTCTTTCTTTCTTTCTCTCTCTTTCCCTTTCCCTTCAAAAGATTTCATTATTTTTTATTTACCTTCTTCTGTTTTTGAGAGACATAAACTGTTCAAAAAAATCTCTCCCTCATCGGCTTCTCTTTTGTGTTTTTCTTTTTAGTTTTATAGCATCACTTCCTCGCAGGTTATTGTTTGCCAAACAAAACAAAACTAATAATAACTGAATGAAAAACGGTGTACTTCCACTACTGTTCCTTCCTTTTTTCACCTTTCAAAGTGTCCTGTGCTGCAGCTGCCTTGCTCTACGCTCTTGATTTCGGCGTTTGCGTTTCAGCGGAAGCCTCAGCCTGGCGAGTTGTGTCAGACTACGATGCGCGCGCTCGTGGCGGCACTTTTGCGAGGTTTTCTTCTTCAGTTTCTCTTGTTTTTCCCTTTCTCTTTAATGAAATCCCTTTGTCTTCTTCTCTCGCGTCTTTTTCCTTCGGCTCTGTGCAACGTTTAGCAAACCTCACATATTCGTATTCGCTGCCTAGGAACTAAGAAAAGCAGACACACACGTACGTACACACGCACGTCTGGCATCAGGCATATTATTATTATTGTTATTCTGTCGTAGTTGGTTTCACAGTTTTGTGGGCTCTTGGGGATCCGAAAGCCGACACGACATCAATCTTCCCCTTTTTCAGAATTCAGGTCGTGATCTTCTATTTTTTTCCTCTCTTTCGAAAATCAAAAACCAGCAGCACGAAAAGAAACAGGATGCTTCACAAGTACGAGAAGATAGATGAGGCGATGAGTGCTTGTGTGGCGCTCGAATACCCCCTCGTCGTACTCGTACACGGTAAACTCCCCAGCAACTTGAACACCGCCGAAGAAGCCACACGCAGCGGTAGTGGCCGCGGCGGAGCCCCCACCTACTCCTTCCTTCCCCCCTCCTACACCGCCGGCAGCAGCAGCCTCTTCACCGACGACACCGTGCCCTTTGAGTCGACCCTCGCAGCTCCAAATGAAGAGACGGCGAGCACCAATGCGGCTCTCGGCTACTTGATGCGGCCGGCCAACCTTTCCGCGGCGGCGACGGCGGATCTGGCGGTGGTGGCGAAGGCCGTGTCGGACGGCGAGGAACTGACGCTCGTGCGCGACTTCCCGCTTGGTAGTGTGCAGAGCGGCGCGGCGCAGCGCGAGGCGTTGTTGATTGCGCTGCTGGAGAGCCGTCTCGGCTCGGTCACTCTCCTTCACTTAATTGAGCAAGGCACGCCTGCCTACGACTCCTTCTCTGCTGCCGTGTCTGTCTCGCACGCACCCGGTGGGGTGCAAAGTAGTGAGGTGCTGCCACGCGTGCACATCTTCTACGCACCCCCCATCGGGCTTTCGCCGATGGTGTTGCATGGCACTGCCCTCACGCCGCAGAACCTGTACAACTGCGTGCAGATGGGTCTGCTGCGTCCACGCAACCGCACCATGGGCGAGGGCGGGGCTCCGGCGGCCACTTCTGCCAGTACCGCCGCGAGCACTCTCCGCTCTTTTTTTACTACCTCCGTCGCCACCATGAACGCGGAGTGCGAGCGCCATCGGCAGGGCTCCTCGGCTGCGCTGCGACCCAACAGCAGCAGCAGCGGCAACGCGTCCTCGAACGCCACGGCGGCGGATGACGCGGCGGCAAAGAAGCCCATCCTGTCGACGCCTGCGGTGCGTGCCACAGGCGTGAGTCGTGCCGATGCCCTCGCCGCGGCGCACCTCATCTCTGTAGCGGGTCTGCCGACCTCTTTCTCCACTGGTCCGGTTCCAGGCACCAACAGCAGCAGCACTAGCAACAGCGGCGGCGGCACCATCACACCGGGCAGCCACAAAACGATCCTGACGACGCCTTCCATGACAATGCAGACGGTGTGGCGGGCGGTGGAGAAGCACTTGGATTGGGCGCAGCACGAGGCCCAGCAGGCGCAGGCGGCGATGGTATGGAACGGCGTGACGCCGCCGAAGCCGGGCGCAAAGTTCACCCTGACGGTGGCCGAGAGCGGCACCGGCGCAGGCGAAGAAAAGGCGGCGGCGGCGGTGGTGGTGAAGACGCTGGCGGAGGCAGAGCGGGTGCGACTGCAGGATTTTCCGCGTAATACGGTGGTAACGGTGGCGTTTGAAGGCTGGCCGCCGGTGGACAGTCCCGCGCCTGCCGCATCCGTGCCGCCGCCGCAGCAGCAGCAGCCCACACCCGCCCTGTCCTCGCCCTCCGATTACGTGTGTGAAGGGGACGTCTGCCGCCGCCGCCTTCCCGGCGAGACGGCTGAGAAGTCGTCGTCCGCGGCAGCTGTCTCAGCCCCGGCACTTGAAGAGCGAGCTCCAGGTGTTACCGCGTCTGCGCCGCCTGCATCCGCCTCGCCGTCCTCTCCAGCGTCCGCGTCCGCGTCGACTCCCAGCTCCTCGCCAGCCGTTGTTGCTACCATCAAGCTGCACTGCTCTCTACCGAACGGCAAGACCCTCGACGTCGACCAGCTAGACCCCGCCATGGATACCCTTCAAGCAAGCGTGCGGCCCGTCGTGGAGGAGGCTCTTGGCTACGAAAACTTCATCTTCGTGTGCGCCTACCCGCCCAAGCGCTACAGCGCGGAGGTGGATGAGCCGCGTCTGCTGAAGGACATCGGCCTCGCGCGATCGAGCGCGCTGCGGGTAGTTTCGCTTGACGGGCCGGGCTCGCCCAACGCCGCCAACGCCTCAGGGCAGCAGCAGCATCAGCAGCGACAAGCCGGAGCGACACGGCAAATGCTGTCCAATGCGGCCTCCTCCTTACTCGGTATGCTGGCGGGACGTCGTGCGAACTCAAACGCCAACCCCCAGCCCACGGCCGGCAGCGGCGGCAGCGGCCGCGACGGCAACGCGTCGTCGAGTGCTTCGAAGGAGCCGCGCCGCGCCTACAACTCCATGGCGGAGATGTTGGCTGCGAATGAGGCGGCGGAGCAGGAGATGGCGATGCAGCGCCTTCGGCAAGAGCAAGAGCAGCAGCAGCAGCAGAGGCCGTTTATGGGACAAGACCCCGCCGACGCGGCACAGCAACAACGCGCGCAAGGCAAAAAGTCCAACCGCTACTTCGGTGGCGGCTCGACAGAGTACATCGCCGAGGGCGACAGCGGTGCCAACCAGAAAGATGGACGCGGCAGTGACGACGACAACAACCCACACAGTGCCATGGAGGGCCTCACGCAGGAGCAGCAAGCGGCATTTTTGCGTGCACAGCTGCAGCGAGTGATGCGACAGCAGAGAAGTCGTGTGGGCGAGGGGGAGTGGGGAGCGGATAAAGAGGTGGAGGAAGAGATGGGAGATGGTAGTCAGCGCGGCGGCAGTGAGCAACTTCGTGCATTCCAAGGACAGGGGCGGCGTCTTGCCGGCGATGGGCTGCCTTCTAATGCGAACTCTCCATCCGGTTCCGCTGACGCTCAGAGTTCCCAGCCGTCATCGCCGCCGGACGCGTCCGCCGCGAAGAAGAATCAGTGAGCACGTCACTGACGCGCAACGGCAGGAAAGAGAGAAAAAGAACCGAACGTGTGTTCGGCTTCGTTGTGGGGCTAGTGCTTCTGTCAAAGCTGTTTTGATGTCATTATTGCTAATACTGTTTTACGGCTAAACTCTTTCTTCAGAATCGCAACTTTATCTTAATATTATTGCTATTATTAACGTTTTTGGTGTGTGTGTGTGTGTGTGTGTGCTCCTTCTTTTGCGTTGCTCGAATGATTCTCTCTTCCGTTGTTAGCCTTTTTGACCGGGTGTGCTTGGCGTTTATTCATATTGCGGTTGCTACTTCGATTTGTCATGCGTTTTCACGTTGCTTCACCTCAGCGAGCGCAAAAAAGACTGCGTGACAAAAACAGTAGCCGCATTATGATAGCGTTCAGTCGTGGTTTTTTTTCCCCTACATTTATGGACATGCAGTAGCACAGTAAATGTACCACGCCTGTGGCTGGCACTCATCCCTTTTCCCTGCCGTTTTACTCTTCAACAACCTCCCTCTTCTCCTCTCCCCCCCCCTCTCTCTATCTCTCTTCCCGTCTCTCTCTCGCTTCGACAACTACTGTTTTCTGTTCTGTGCAAATGCGTCAGTCTCTTGATGTTGTAGTACGCTGTGACGTCTGCAGCGAAGCGAGCGCAATCACAGCTTATAAACGCTGGGTTTTACTTTGGATTCTCTCATCAGTTAGTATCCATCTTTGCTTGTTTGGCGTCTCTCTCCTCCCTAACACCTCCCTTTCCATTTGAACTACAAAGGTGTAACGCCTTTCGCCGGAGAACTTACTGACTGCTTCAAGAAAGCACTTGCTGTTGTTGTTGCGGCTTCTGCGTTGTTCTGGAATATCACACTTTAAAAAAATCAGAAGAGGCGCTTTCTTTTTGTTCCAGAATTCCCAAAAGAAAAAACCGGCAGCGCCGATTTGTCGACTTGAAGTTGATAGAAGATAATCACCCGTGTGTATGTGTATTCGCGAGAAACCAGCATTGCGGAACAATGGTAGGTGGCAAAAGAAAAGGCACCAACGCCCTGGAGAACTGTTTGGTGCTGAACGGCCGCTTTCGCGTCGGCCAGCGCATCGGCGGCGGCTCCTTCGGTGAAATCTTCCTCGGCTACGACATCCAAACCGGCGACACCGTCGCCGTCAAGGTGGAGCGGGCGAAGACGAACCACCCGCAGCTGCTGGCTGAGTCGCGGTACTACAGCTGCATTAGTCAGGGGCACGCGGCGGCGTACATGCCGATCATCTACGGCTTCTCCGCGGAAGGGGACTACAATGTCATGGTGATGGAGCTGATGGGTCACTCCCTCGAAGACCTACACGGCCAGTGCGGCAACCGTTTCTCGCTCAAGACGACGCTGATGCTGGCGGATCAAATGTTAAAGTTGATTGAACTCGTGCACTGCTGCAGCATCCTGCACCGTGATATTAAGCCAGACAACTTTATCATGGGTCTCGGCAAGAAGACACACCACGTCCACATCATCGACTTCGGTCTGGCCAAGAAGTACCGTGACCCGCGCACGCACGTGCACATCCCCTACAAGGAGGGGAAGTCACTCACCGGCACGGCGCGTTACTGTAGTGTGAACACCCACCTCGGCATCGAGCAGAGCCGCCGTGACGATTTGGAGGGCATCGCGTACTTGCTTATTTACTTTTTTAAAGGCGCGCTGCCATGGCAGGGGTTGAAGGCGGCAAACAAGGACCAAAAGTACGGTCTCATCGCGCAAGTGAAAATGTGCACCCCCATCGAGACTCTGTGCAGTGGCATTCCGGTGGAATTCGCCTCTTTTGTGAACTACGCGCGTGCGCTGCGCTTTGAGGATCGACCAGATTACGGGTACCTGCGAGCTATGTTTCGCCGCGTCTTCGAGCGGGAAGGCTACCAAGAGGACTACGTCTACGACTGGACGGTGCGGGCGATGCAGGAGACCATCGCAACGCGTCAGCGTAAGCGAGGAGACCACAAGCACAGTAAGAAATAAAAGCAGAAGTAGAGAAGGATAATGGCATTGTTGAGGGCAGCATTGGGGGAAGGGAGAGAGAAACGAAGAATGGTGGAGGAAAGGGAAGCAAAAAACACATCCAAGGTTTTTTTTAATAATAAGTTCGTCTTTGGGACTTCTTTTCTCTTTTTCCTTTTGCATTGATTTGTTTATTTACGCGGGTGTGTGTTTCTTCTCGTGATCAGCGGTGCAGTGAGGGAAGTGTTGGTGTTGCTGCCACGTACGTAAGCAAACAAAAAAGAAATACCAAGACCCCTTTTTAATGGTTTTCACCTTCTTTTTTTTTTTTAAAGCTGTGAGGGCAGTGCTGCACTTCTCAAATATAACTTGTTGCTAGTATTATTTGGGCTACTTATTTATTTACGCTTTTCGACAAACTCTGCACTGCTTCATTCCTTTTTTTTCTTCTTTGCAAATTATGTTTTTTTTTGTGTGTTTGTTTCTCTGACCTGCTCCTCCTCCCCATCCTTTCAACAAAGCTGTACATCGGAGGAAGCGATGGAATCGTTGATGAATTCAAGTCGCTGCTGTTCTTCTTTCGTGTGAGACGACCCTCACTGTCCAACTTGTTCGTTGCTAATGCGATGCTGTCCCGCGGGTGTCTTTTGTTGTCGTCTGTCCTTCTTCTTTTTCTTCTCTTAAAACGATCATTGTTGCTGACTACGAATCTATACTTAGTTTCGTTGTAGCGCTGCTGATGATGCAATGGTGTAGAAGAAAAAAAAAACCACCTGCGTGCGTGTTTCTCTTTCCCTTGTTGGCTTTTACCAGCTTCTGTTCTTTTCCGCTGTGGTGAGGGTTTTTTTCTTTACAGCTCTGAACTTTTATGGGAAGGAAACATGCAACGTACAATTTTACTTGCACGAGGACGTCAAAGTGTGAATTTGCACAGCTGCTCCGTGCATCACCTGCATTTACTATTAATTTGACCGATTCATTGAAAGATAGACGCGACAGACGAACAGCAAAAAGGGGGAAGGGAAAAATGTATGCGTGTTGTTGGACGAGAGATATGCACACCGTCACTACCGCCGACGTGCACAATCCATTTTCGTCCTGTTGGCTTCCCTTACATCCGACCACCAGCACTACTACCCTTTCCTGCGAAACACCCTTTTCCCTTTTTTTTTTAAACATCCCATTTCATCCTCTGCGACCACACGCACACCGAACATTGAAACGTCACCTCGGCCGTTACTCCGCATTGCTCTTCTCAACAGAGAACAGCAGAAGTCGCATCCAGCAACAACAGCAAAAACTGTTTCGTGCTCTTATAGATTCGTTCCTCTTCTCCCTCCACTTTTTTTTCTTTCCTGCGTTTGTGTGAGGGTTGACCAACAGTAAATAAGCATTTCCAACGACGCACAAAGAAAGAAAAAATGAACGTGGAGCTGCGTGTTGGCAACCGCTACCGCATCGGTCAGAAGATCGGTTCGGGCTCCTTCGGCGAGATCTTCCGTGGCACGAACATCCAGACGGGCGATCCGGTGGCCATCAAACTGGAGCAGGTGAAGACGCGGCACCCCCAGCTGACGTATGAGTCTCGATTCTACCGCATTTTGGGCAGCGGCGGCGGTGCGGTAGGCATCCCGATGATGTTCTACCACGGCATAGAAGGTGAGTTCAACGTGATGGTGATCGAGCTGCTTGGCCCCTCCCTAGAAGACCTCTTTTCCTTCTGCGGACGCCGTTTGTCGCTCAAGACGACGCTCATGCTGGCCGACCAGATGATCAGCCGCATTGAGTTTGTGCATAGCAAGAGTGTGCTGCACCGCGACATCAAGCCCGATAATTTCCTGATGGGCACGGGCAAGAAAGGCCACCACGTCTACATCATCGACTTCGGTCTGGCCAAGAAGTACCGTGACCCGCGCACGCACGCCCACATCCCGTACAAGGAGGGAAAGTCACTCACCGGCACGGCGCGTTACTGTAGCATCAACACGCACATGGGCATCGAGCAGAGCCGCCGCGACGATATGGAGGGTATCGGCTACATCCTCATGTACTTTCTGCGCGGCTCCCTCCCGTGGCAGGGTCTCAAGGCGCACACGAAGCAGGAGAAATACAACCGCATCTCCGAGCGCAAGCAGACGACGCCGGTGGAGCTGCTGTGCAAGGGCTTCCCCAGCGAGTTCGCCGCCTACATGAACTACGTCCGCGCCCTCCGCTTCGAGGACAAGCCGGACTACTCTTACCTGAAACGCATGTTCCGCGACCTCTTCGTGCGCGAGGGCTACCACGTCGACTACGTCTTTGATTGGACTCTGAAGCGTATTCACGAGAGTCTGCAGGAGCAGCAGTCCTTCCAGGGAGGCGCGAACGCGCCTACGGGTGGGACGCAGGAGAAGACGTCCCCTGCTAACCCGACCCCTCCGCAGGTGGGCGGGGTACCGAACAACGCGAGCCCCAACACGAACCCGCAGGAGCCGAATGCGCCGGAGCAGTAGAGAGAGAGAGAGAGAAAGGCTTTTAGGTGTAGGTTGAAGGGTACGCGTTTTCATTTTCTCTTTTACGCTTTTTCCCTCGTTTCTTGATTGAAGCAACGCGAGAGATAGCGAGAGGGGAAAGAGAGAGAGGTCACTGTTTCTTGTATGTTCTCCACCGCTCTCTTCCCGTTTCTATTGCGGTTGCTTTTCCTCATCCCAGAGCGATCGTCGTGTACACTCTCATTCGCGCTTTCCACCCCTTTTTTTCATTGTGCCACGTGTTTTTGTTTTCTTTTCTTCTTCATCCTGCTTCTCGACCTCCGCGCATCAACAATTGCCGTTTCTGGCAGAGAAAACCAGAGCAGCGATTTGTCCTTCCCTTTCCCTTTCCCAGCTACCCAAGAAAGTGCCTTGGTAAGAATCTCGTGCGTATTCGGAAAACGAAGACTCCGCCGAACAGCATGTAGCTCTTCCTCATTCAACAGCGTTAGAAAACGTAAAGACGCCGTGGAAGAGTGCGAGCTGCAGAGTGGAGAAAAGCGTCGACGCATTGAAAAAAAAAGGAAAAAAAACCGTCCGGTGCGTGGGCAAAGCGATGCCATTCTATTACGTTTGGTTTGGTTATTTGCATGTTTGCTTGTTTTTTCCGTTACCTGCCTTTCAGTTCGTCGTCTTTGCGTGTCTGCGGCCTCGGTTACTGTCTTCTGTGTGCACGTGGGCTTTCAGGAACGGTGGCAAGCTCCCATAAGGGTCATCGCAGCTTTACAGCCGTACATCTCGCTGCCACTTCTGGGACTGCGTATACGCGAATACCAAAAAATGGGAGTCAAGTATAGCGTTTGTGGAAGCCGTAGTCGTTTTTGGGTTGTTGTCGTCGCCGTTTTGCTTTATGGAAGGTGTTCGGCATTAAAAGGCTGTTGCCACATGTAATTTCACTTTCTGATATCCCCCTCCCCCATTATGCTGGGAGAAACAACCTAGGACGAGGCGTATTTATGAAGAGAAAAAAAAACGTGGAGAGGCACGCAAAGACACACACGCGATTGAAAGGCAGAAAGGAGTGCAGAGAAAGGAAAACAGGGAAGAATGGCGCCACGTTGAAGTTTTTCTTTATGGGTATATTTCTTTATGTACCTCACTCTTGTCGCGTAGCTTCACTGTTCATGAACTTCCTTTTCTACGCCCTCGTATCTTTTTTTTTTATCGATGCTTTCTTCTGTTTCCGCTTCGATGAAAAAGGTGGTGTTTCCGTTGTTGTGGGATTCCTTGTCTCCATGAGTGTTGAGACTCCTTTTTTTTTTGGTTTTCCTCCTCTATAGATGTGGTGTGGACCGGGCATCTTTCATTTGTGGGCTTCTTTTGTCCTCTACTTCTCTGTCTCGGATTTTATTCTCCTTTTTTGCTTGCCGGCGTGTTTGCTGCTGCTTCGTGTCCGTATGAACATCACTGTGTTCGTCGTTCGTTTTGGTCGAACATAACAAGGAGCAGGGTTTGCGTGTTCTTACTTTTCTCCCCTTTTTTTTGGTGGGGATGGGCGGGAGGTCGGTTGGTGGGTTCAGCGTGCGTTGCTATCGCCGTTTACTAGGTGGGGAGAAGGGACACAATTTCTCCGTCTTTTTGTCTCCCTATTAGGTTCATCCTTGTATCTCGTAACACCACCATTAGCAGATGCACTTCACACTTGTCTTTCTTATTTCTCCGTGTTTCCGTTAGACACGATTGTGCGTACGTGCTTGTGTGTGTGTATGAATAATAATGAGAGGAAAAGCAAAGCTGCTCCCACAAACAGAAGAATGAAACGACGGAGAAGGACCAACAATAATTCCAAAGAGAAGATAAGTTCATCATGCGCCAAAAAAAAAAGGTTGCCTGCCCTCGTGTGAAATAGTAGCCAATGACGTTTCTATAGTTGTTTGATTGTTTTTTTTTTTTGCTTTGCTTTGATTGTCTTGCAGTGAATGTTCGTGTTGTGATTGATATTTTTCATTATATATATATATATATTTGACTCGTTAGTGGATGAGGTGCATGCTCTTCTTTTGTTTTCCTTCTCTCTTTTTCTCTTTCATTCTACTGAATGACTTTTGATTGTTTCCTTGTTTAAAAAAAAGATGTGTTGGACTGTTTTTGACTCGTTAAACAAAGCTGAAAATAAAAATATGCACGTAAGCGGAAAAAGAGCGATGAGTTCCCTTGCACTCAACGTTTTCGCGTTATCCGGTGGCTTGTTGCTACGAGAACTCTAAACACCTTCTGTTGTTCTTTTGCCGTTGTAAAAGAAATGCGCCTTCTTATTGTTGCAAAAGTGGTCTCGACATACACGAGGACTTGCAGGTCATCTTAACGTTAACGTCACTCTCGCGTTATGCAACCTCCAAGAAAGAATAAGCTGAAGGCCGTCTTGTTATTGACGCTTTTGCTTTCTTCGTACCGTTGTGGTTGTTCCGCGTTCCGGTTGTTGCTCATCTCCTTACTAGGAGGAGTGGATGTCTTTCTTTCCTACTTCTGCTGGGCGCCAACAGCGGATCTCATGACGCGACGCCTGTCGACCGATGTTGCTTACCTCTTACTCATCTCTCACCTCTCCGCTCTATTTTGACTCTTTTTTTCATGCGCGTTGCGGCCTCCGTCTATCATCCTCATTCGACGTGTTTTTCGTCGCGTGCTGGCCACATCCAACACACCTCCCCGCCCGTGCTTTTCTGTTTGTCTGTTTGCGTGCTGTTACTTTCCCCAACTCGCGTTGGTACCATTAAAAATAACAATAAAGAACGCTTTACCATCGTTGCCGTCACTCCTCCAAGAATGAATTTGTCGTAATACCTACGTCCCGTGCCTTTTTCATACAACTGCAGGTGTTCTTTTTGTTGTTGTTGTTGTTATCTTCTTGGTTAAACCTCTGTTTCTGGCTCTAGCGTCGAGTAACTGATCTTGCTCGCGCCGCCATCTTCGCCATTATCTCTCATATAATAATTTATTATTTATTTGTTTATTTTGCCGCTGCGAATCATTATTGGGTACCCACAAGTGTGCTTTAGATAATCGACTTTTCCGGTGTTTTTAGTTCACTCACTTTTTCGCTCTGTTTTTTTTTTACCAAAACACCAAAAGTTTTGAGTCAAAGTCTTTCCGTTGTTGTTGTTACTGACGCTCACGGTGTCCGCTGTTTTCTGTCGACGCTGATCCTTTCTTCTGCTCATCCTTTTCGATTGGCGCCACTCACGCATCTTTACTTTTTGATTTCCTTCTTATTATTTTTTTTGTCTTCTTTTTCGTCTCATACGAGTGGGCTCGCAGCAAAAGAAAAACTGATCGCGGCAATTAAACGGAAAGGCGTTTTCTTCCTTTTTACAATAAAGACACAGCTTTTCCCGCTCTTTATATTGCCTCGCTCCTTTAATTTTTATGTATTTCTCTATTTTGTTTTTCTCTCTCTCTCTACGTCGGTTTTTCTTAATTACTGTTTTGTTTTTGTTTTTGTTTTGCGTGTATTCGCAACATCTTTTTCAATTACCATTAATCCCACCGCATTATTGGCTTGTCGTGTGCGAAGTAAAAGAGATCGCAACTGAAAGTGAAGGAAAGAAGAACCCAAGTGTACCTCTTCGTTCCTATTCTTTTGTTTGTTTGTATTTTCCCTGACTTCTCCGTATTCTCCCCCTCGCTCTTCTGACCTGTGTGGCTTTTACACAAAAACGCGCACGTACACATGCCAAAATTCTGGTCCGTTTTAGGGATTTGTTAGTTAACCGCGTTTCCAGTTGTTCCGCTTTCCATTGTGGCGTATTCGATTTTTGTTTTTGTCTTCCTTTTCTCTTCGACTCACACGATTGTAAAAAACTCGTATCACCAACGTTCGACTTTTTGATCTTTTTATTTCCGTTTCTTCGTTTGTTTTTTCTTTTCCCCCTCGGCTCCCACCTGAGCTTGTTGAGGTGTTCTTCTTGTAATTCATTTTTGTTTAAGGAAGCTAAGCTGATTTGTTCTCTTTCCCTTCAGCTTGTTCTGTTCTGATAGCGAGCTCGTACCCTCTCTTTTTCACGTTCTTTGACTCTGATTTAAAGTTTAAAAAAAAAAACATCTCCTTTTCCCTTCGCCCTTTAATATCTTATTCCTTGAAAAAAAAAATCGGCCGTTTTCTCCCAGTGTGTGTGCGTGTGTCTACCTTTTTTTTTCGTGTAACCCTATTATTTTGTTTACTGTTACTTTTTTTTTGTATTTTGACTTTCCTTTGTTGCTGCTGTTTTTCTTTCTTGTTTTTCCTCGTGTTTTGCAGTGTAAGTTAGCGACGAAGCCTTTCCTATTCCTATTGACTCCGTGTTCAAACACACTCGCTCTAGTTCTCTATTCGTCTTGAGTTTACGCTTTCCTTCGAAAAGCACCGCCAGATATATCATTTTTTCCGGCTTTCGTGGTAAAGAAAAAGGAGCAGAACGGTAAAAAAAAGCGTCTTCATTTCGTGTGTTTTTCTTGTCTTTTTTTTAAACGTTTACGTTTCTCTGTCCGACGTTCATCTCGTCCTTTAATCATTTTCATTGTTTTGGACTCCCACCTTTTGTTTTATCGCCACGGTTATTATTTCTGCTATTTTGCATCTTATTACCGTTGGCGTTCTTTTCCTTCTGTGTGATTTCTTTTGTTTTTTGTTTCCTCCTCTCTACTTCCGCCTCTCTCTATATTAACGATTGCGCGTTGGTGTTGGTAGCATCTTCGTCCCTCTCTCCCTCTCTTCTGCAAACGACAACACTTCTGACTACACCCTGTCTTCTTGAACACGCCAGAGGCACAATATATAAAAAAAAGAGCCAACGGGAAACCAGTGATCATGGACTTCGACAGAACCCTGCAGCAGTGGACAGTCGCGAAAGGCGCCGCCTCTTCCAGCTCCACGGTGACCCTCAACGCCCTCTCCGTCCCTGAGGCGAACATGAACGCGAGCTACAACAGCAAAACCGGTGCCTCGAGCTACGGTGTGGCGCTGCCGGTGAGCGCCCCTTTCTCGCTCGACCCCGGCCCTGCTGGGGCGTACTCTGCCTCCGTGTACTCCGTTATCGACCAAATTGTACGCGAGGCGATGAACCGCACCACCTCGCCCGTGTCCGACGATGACAGCGATGCCGCCTCCAACTCGCCAATGAGCATCACCCCCGCCTGGCAGTCCCTGTCGAAGCAGTCTTCGCTGCAGCAGCCTGGGCTGACCACCCCGGGGCCGCACGTCTTTTCCAGTCTGCCGCAGCCGCTCTCTGTTGCCGCCGTCAGCGCCTTCAACAGCCACCACAACCACCGCCGCCCACACCACACCCACGGTGACACCTGTAGCGGGGTCAGCGGTTCCTCCACGCCCGCCCACCAGCCGTCGCACTTCTCCAGCGCCGTCGGTTCGCCCCTGTCACCCGTCAGCAACCACGGCAGCATGGAGGTCGTCATCCCAGGCGCGGTGGCCGCCGGGGTGCAGCCAAGCAGCAATGCCGCGACGCACTACAAGACGAAGCGGTGCCGTCACTTTTACCAGTCCGGCTGGTGCCCCTATCAACACCGCTGCGTCTTCGCCCACGGCGATCGCGAGCTCGCCCTCTACACCGCCCGCAAGAACGAGGCGACGAACGGCAGCCACCTCAAGACGTCGCAGCAGGTAAAAGATCACATCGCACGCAACGTGCATCAGCTCGTGGAAGAGTACGAGCAGGCGGTGGCGGAGGCAGCGGCGAACGCGAAGGCGAAGAACGCGGCGGCTGCGGTCACAGCCTCGCTCAGTCCTCTGACCAACTCGGCGATGACGATGGTGACAAACATCAGCGCCGCACAGTCCGTCTCGCAGGTGTCCTCGGCCGCCTCGCAGCACTCCAGCGTGCCTTTGGCTGTCTCCTCTCCCTTGGACCCAGGCTCAGTCATGGCGCAGTCCGCGAGCGTCAACTCGGGCGTCCCTGTCTTCCACTACCAATCGCAGCAGTCGGCACCACAGCCACAACCAATGATGCAGCCCCAGCAGCAGCAGCAACCGCAGCAATACACAGTGCTGAGTCAGCAGCCCATCTTCATTTCCACAGCGAACAACCCCAGTAGACAGTGCACCCCGCTTCAGTTTACCACCGTCAGCGCCCCGGTCGGAACCACCTTCACGGTGCTGCCGACGAACACGGCGACAATGCAGGCGTCCGCGCCGCAGTCACTGTACATTAGCCAGCAGCAGCAGCAACAGCAACAGCAACAGCAGCAACGGCAACCACAGTTTCTCTTTGCTGTGTCAACAAATTCGCAGGAAGTGTACCAACTGCAAGCCCAACCGCAACCGCAACCTCCACAGCAGCCGCAACAGCCGCAACAGCAGCATATCTATGTCGTCGAAGCTCCGTTTTTTCAGCCGGTGCAGATGAGCGCCAGCAGTGCGAGCAGCGTCACCACAACAGGGCAACTCACGCAAAGCAGTGACAGCCTTCACGCATACCCTTCCAGTGGCTACGTGAATTCGAGCGGAACAGCGTTTGGCGCTGCCCCACTGAGGGGTCGTTATGCGTCGTGAACGGTCGACAACAAATATCGTGTTGTTTGGTGCTGTTGCAGTGTTTTATTTTGTATATGTTTATTTACTTATTTGCTATTGGCTTGATTTTGTTGGTGTTTTTTAAATCGCTTTAGAAGGATACATATATATTTATTCTACGCGTACTTGCATTCATGTACACATGGATGTTTTGACACACATGCGTGAAACGCCATATTTCCATGCAGCGCGGTCGTTCAGGAGATGTGTGTTTGTTTACGCTGTCGTTTTTTGGTTTCTCTCCCTCTCTCCTCGTCACCATTTTTCTTCTTTTGCGTGTTTGTCTTTTTTCCCGTTTTTCTCTCCCCCTGGGTTTTATAGTTTTGATTGTGTGCTGCTCTTTTTCTTCTTTTTTTCTTTCTTACCTTTTTCGTGTCGGATGCGTCTGCGTTTGTAGGTGGAAGTGCCGCCCACCTAGTCTTTCTGTCACTCGCCGCATTACTGCCAGTCTGTGTGTGTATACAGATCTTCAAGGGCAACGAGTGGGCTGCTGGGTTGACGGACTTCTTCGCTCCTTATACACACATATTTGTTGCTGTTCTTTGCCTCCAGCCATTTTTGTCTTAAATGTTAAAACGAATGATCCAATGAGTTTTTGTTGTTGTTGTTCTCTATCTTGTTTATTAGTGGTTTAGTTTTTTGTTTGTTTGTTTTAGCAGAGTAGTAGTATCATCATCGTTTTGCATGTGGTTTTCCCTCTTCAACTTTCCGACCGCTAATTAACTGTTATGATGCCCCCTTTTTTTAATTATTATTGTTTCGTTTGTTTCCCTCGCTGGACTGTGCTTCGTTCTTACGGTCACAAACGACACTGATGCACACATCTGCTTCTTTTCGTTTGCTTGCCTCGCTGCCTGTGTGTTATATAAGTTATCGGTCTCCGATCATCTGCTCTCGAAGCCTGGCTCGCCTCCTGTTTTTTTTTCCCCTTGGTGACTTCGTCCTGCTTTTCTTTTGTGTTTTATTCCTTTCTTTCTTTGCAGCTTCAGCTATTATCCAAGGTACAACAAAAACGACCAATCACATTTGCGCAAAGAAAAGCAAAATATATAATAATATCTTCTATACTATTGCTGCGACTCAAGCAACGTCTGAGAGGAAACCTCATGCTTTTTTTTTTGCTATTGTTGTTGTTACTTCTATTTTTTCCCCCTTAAGTGCCTACATGAGCGGAAGGGAGAGACTGCTTCATACGCGTGTTTCTCTGCTTTGGGGTGTGACGGCGTAAAGAAAAGAAGGGGGCAGCGCTTGCTTTGTACTCATCACCGCTCATATGATGTATTCTCTATATAAGAAAAGGAAAGAAAAACAGACGCAAGAGGAAAAAGTTTCGGAAACGGAAAGGCTGTATCTTTGAAGCCACAAACGCGCTGCTTTTTTCCCCATAATAATGGATGCTTTTTTTTAAATTACTATTGCTACTGTTATTTTGCTTCTCTTCTGCTTTTTCCTTTCGCTCATTTGCAGGCTGAGCAAGCGAATGCGCCAGTGTATGTACGCATTCGAAAACGGTGAGAATGAACAATTTCCACTGTAATAAGGTTTTTCGAGTTCTGCATAACTCTCAGAACTATTCTTCTATTTGCGTGTGTGTGTGTCTTCTTCTCGCTTGAGAGAGATTGAATTATATATACATACAAATATATATAATGGAGTGAACCGTCTCTCTGTATCATCTCCTCTTTTTCGCTTCTTTTCCCTTCATTTTTTTATATTTGTTCTTCTTTTTCAGCTGTTCTTCCCACTATTTATTTGTTTATTTATGTGGTTGTGTCCCGTGTTTTCTCCTTATTCGTCCTCTTCTGTTCATCCTCCTATCCTTCTCCATGCTTTTCTTGTCGTTTGTGTTTTCGCATTTACTTCTCTTCTTTTTCGTGTTCTGGATAAAACCGTGAGTAGAATGACTTGCTTTTCCATTCTGGCAGAGTTGTAGTGCGTGAAAGCACTACCGTGAAAGCTGATCAAGCTTCCGTTTTTTTTTTTAATTGTTGTCGTTGTTGTAGTTGTTAGCTTTCTTTTATATACTTTGTTTTGGATCATTCACGTTTTATCTTGTCCTGTATTTTCATTTCCTTTTACATATATATATATTATTAGTTTTGTTTGGCGTTTATTCGCACTCTGTATCGTTGACCTTTATGCTTATCCCACTTCTACGTACCTTCGATTCCTTGCGCCTGGCTCTTTTTTTCGGCCGTGCACCTGAGAACGACACGCCGATTCTTCTCTCTCTTTACGCTTCTGCGCTCTTCAACTCCTTCTTCGAAGTTCTCATCGATACGCTGCAGAGACAATCAAATACCGTCTCGTTTTTTTTTCTCCTTTCTCCAGTTGCTGAAAATTCAACAACACAAAAGAAGAAATGACAAGTATGATGTACTAATAAGGTGATATTGAGAAGACTACGTGGATGGCAAACAGGATTTGTTTTCGGGAAAGTTAAAGGCTGCGTATCTTTAGTGTCCTTGTGTGTGTGTGTGTGTGTGCCTGTCTTGCCATAGCACTGTCCCTCGTTGAATAACAAGGTGTTTTCGTTCCTGCGCTGTTTTTTTTTCTGTATTACACGGTCTCTGCGTGTCTTGAAGAAGCGGTAGCCATCAAAAAACAATCTTTTGAATAATACAACTTTAAAAAAAAGTGGTGAAAATGGGATCTTTTTAAAAGGGAAATCAATTTCCGTTCAGCCTTTGCTTTTATTTCCTCTCGCAGCTTTTTTAAAACTATTATTATCCCTGCTTTCTCGATCTTGACTTAGCGTTCAACGTTATGAATGGTCGCGTGCTTCAATAATGATAATAAAAGAAAAAAACCCTTTTACGTTTCCATTCAATAAAAATATTCCTTTTTATTGTTCCCATTCGTGATGGTTAAGGAAACGAAAAAAAAGGTACAAAAACTGGCGTCATGAAGCTCTAATAAGGAATAATAAACTATTCAGGATAAAAAAGAACATTTCATAGTTTTTCATATATATATATATATATATAGGATAGCACAGCATGGAGAAGCACTTTTGTACGAAGAGTGTTGGATACTGTGTTTTTTTTTTGTTGTTGTTGCTAATGCGGTTTCTCTGCATCCTCGCAGCATTCTTCTTCTTTTTATTTTCCAACCAATCTTTTTTGTTGCTGTTCGTGTTTTTTCCCCCTACGAGAACCGATGTGAAAACTGTACGTTCTGTTTTCTTCACGGAACAATTTTGATTTCTCCGCTGATATGTCTGCCTTAAAGTGAAAAGGAAATCACGCGAAAACAGGCCTCTTAACGTTTTTCTCGCCTGTTTCCTCGTAGCTGTTTCTTTTGACTGTCTTATTTTATATTCCTTTCAGGGTTTGTTCAGCTTCCGCTCTTTTTCCAGCATTGTCGGTGAGATGCTGACATTCGCAAGCGTTGTTTTGTTTGGTCTCAGACTTTTTCTTTTCTTTTCTCAAACTTTTCTGTCTTTCTTTTTAGTTTGTTTGACGCAATAATCTCTTTCTCTCTCATGGCATCTAGCTGTGCTTCACAGATTGCAGCCTCTGAACACGAGAGATGCGCTCCTCCGACATTCATCTACTCCGTCAGCAAAGGTCTACCATCAACAAGGGTGTTTAACGCACCGTTATTCGATATCTTGTGTGTGTGTGTGTGCGTTTGCTTCTTTTCCCTTCTTTGCTGTTAAGTATGTGCTTGTGCTTGTGCGTGCGTGCGTGCGTGTGTGCAGCTGCTCGACGCCTAACAGCGCGTGGAGTCTGCTTGCTCTTCAATATATATCCGTTGGCTATTTTTTTTTTCTTCTTTGGAGTGGTTTGCCTTCTGAGACAAAGGAAAAGAACAGTTGCTAAATCGTTCTTTTTCCCCTTCGTCTGTCTGTCGTAGACTGCCCACTGAAGGATGTAAAAAGAAAAGGAAAGGCTCGTCTGGCCTGTTTGATTCAGAAGACATGTGCTGAAGCGTTTTAGCCTGTGTGTGTGAGTGTGTTTGCTGTTGCTGATAGCCACAGCGCACCACAGCATGACTCTGACGTGTAAATGCACAAAGAAAAAGAGAACCTTTGAATGGAGGGCCATGCGTGCTGGATATACGGCGAACCTCTTCGCCTTGCTCTCCTACCTGTGTTGCCGTGTTGCACTCTTCTGATGTAGTGGGAAGTCCGCATGTATTGTTTCCGCTGTAGTCGTGCTCCGTTGTTTTTGTTTCCATTGCCGTGGCCCAACGTTCTTTGTGTTTCTTTCTCTCGGCCACGCATCTCGCTTTGTGTTTTTGTTTCATTACTGTTTCTTCTTCCCATCAAATTATACATATATATATATATATATGTTTCCTTCCTACGTCCTATGATTCTCCTTTCTTACCAAAAATCTCTTTTATATGTATCTCGTGTAGTTCATCAACAGTTATTTTTCGGTGTTGGAGGAAAACGGGAAATGAAAAACTGCCACTATTGTTTGTGTGACTGCCGTTTTTTTTTGGGGGTGGAGGAGAAACGCGCTCTTGACGATGGAGAGGAGCGCAGGCGTAAGTGGCTTCCTTTAAGGAAAGCTCACCACACGTCGTACCCCTCCCACAACGGCGGTTTTCCTCGTTCTTCTTTACGCATATGTTTTGTTTGTGTTTTTGTCATCTGTCTGTACATTATTCACTCTCCCTTTCCCTGTGTGACTGAGAATGAGAATGAGAGCGCGACGGAACGAAGAAATCAGACGGAACGATGAAGTCATCTCCTAGAACTCCGTCCGCCATAGGTTTTCCTCCGTACGTTGAGCTTTAACATTTTTTTTTTACCTTTTCGCCTTCCTTTCTTTAGTATTTCAGCGCCAAAGAGCAAATTCTGTTCTCAAAAAAGTTTTCCTTTTTTTCTTTCTTCTTTCCGTCCTAACGAAAGCGCGTGAGTATGTGCGTGCGTCTTGATTTTTGTGTCTCTGTTTACTGGAGATGCGATGATGCTGGCAGCAACGAGAACAGCAGTTTTTCTTTCTCACTTTTGTTGCTGCTTGCTGCGCTCATCGCCACCATACGCGTTGAGTGCTTCCTCGCGAGCAACGCACGCACACGCGTCCACTTTCTCCCAACTCAGCGCTGTGTTCGACAGGAGCATTTCGGTCCGGAGTCGCAGCTCCTTTACTGTACAAACTAGAAGTTGAAAAAAAAAAAGCAAAGCCGAAAAAGGAGGTGCATTGCATGAGCGACGAGAGTGCTCGTCAAGGACTACCCTGTGGCAGCTTCATTTGTGCAGAAATGGGCAAGAGGGTCAACTGCGGAGCCAAGACTGAGCAGAAACGCGAAAGGAGAAAAACTCTCTAAACGAACAAAGAGGAAAGTGTAGTTTATATATCGCTTCGTTTGAAAACGTTCAATTCCACGAAGAGAGAAGCTGATGTCGTGGTTCGCTCATTCTGCTTTGACTGCGTGCTTAACAAGCTCATGTTGATGTCTGCAGTTTTTTTTTTCGTGGCAAGTGAAGAATGTTTCAATGGAACTGCCGTCTCGCCTGTTCCAAAGTTTTCCTTTCTCTTCATTCTCGTACAGTTTTTCCTTTCTTCCTTTTTTCCCCTCAGATTTCAGGCTTTCTTTCTTTCAGGATTATAGTTTGCAAAACTGCGGACTTGGCGGTTTTTCACGAAGAAAAAACACGTCAATTTCATTTTTTTATTTCTCATGTGTGTGGTGTGTGTGTGTGTGTTATGTGTGTCGGCTGTGGATTATTCTCTCTTATGTTTGTTTTCTTTGCTTCTTCTTCCGCTTCGCACGCGTGCCAGAGACAAGAGCTCGTAAGTGGTATGGGGTGTGGAGTTTTTAAATGGAAGAAGGGAAAGGCGTGCTGTTTGCGCACGTATCGGTTTTCGGTTTGTTTGTTTTCTACATCAAATATCACTCGCAACGGACACCTTTTTCTTTTTAGCTTCACCGTAACAACAAATCACCATTTAAAAGCGACTGTCTTGTTTTTTTCTTTGTTATGTCTTGTTTCTTTTTCCCCTTTTCCTAGGTCATCCTTTTTTTGTTTGATTGTTTTTTCCCCCTTACGCCAAGACTCTATGGTACGATGTTTCTCTTTTTGTTTCTCTCTCTTGTTCGCGCTTTGCACGCCATCTGCCACACTACGCGGTGGGCGACGGCATTGAAAAGGAAAACTGTCGCAACTTATTTGTCCCCTAGACACCAGAGATCGCGCGTTGACCATCCCTTTCCCGTTATTATTATTGTTATTTTATTGGAAGCGCCGCCTTTCCTCTTTCCGTGGAAAGAGACGAGCGTTGCGTTTTGCCATGTAAGCTCAACGTGCACGGAGGATCCTTTTCTGTAAGGACGATGTGCTACTGTCGTCATGGTGATCCTTTCTGTTTTGTTTTGCCTGTTTTATCTCTTGCTGGGTCGTAATTGCGCAATCCATTTTTTTTCTACACTCTTTGTTTTATAGTTAAGCTTTCAAATTGCTTGTTAGCCGTGTTTGTTGCTGCGTATCTTCGCTTACCACCCTGTTACGCACAGCTGATTACGTGCGTAACGTCAACAAACTAGCAGACTGTTGTGCTTCATGAAACAGAGGGGGTAAAGTCGAGGTGCGCTTCTCACGCCAAATACACGTTTCCATGTCTTCCTTGTTGTTGTTGCTGTTCATATTTTCCGCATACGTGCAAAATCTATATATATATACATGAGCTTGCCCGACGTTCTCATTTTTGTTTATCGTCCGCATTTTTATTTTTTTTATTGGCAAGTCTATATCCTCTCTCTCTTTCTCTCCTGTTGTTGTTGTTTCGTCTCACGATAGCCGTCCCTTCTTCTGTTTTTGTTTTTTCTTCGATCGTGCCATGAGAACGCTCGCTCCTGCCGCCTTGACAGTCGCCTCGAATCGCTTCGCCTTGATGTGCCGCGTTCACTCAGATTTGAGAGTACGCATGTCAACCGAAAGGCTGTTCAGGAAAAAGCCACAACCGCAAAGCCGCAACAAGCAACAACAAAAAGAGCCGATTTTTAAGCTCCACAGATGCACCTACTGGTATTGTTGTTTTCACTGTTATTTCCTACGAGAGCACTGGATAGCTACTTGCAATTCGACTGCGGTGACTTCCCAGTTCTGCGTCGCTCTCTGCTACCACTGTCGTTGAGTTCTCTTGAGGAGGTACAGCAGGTGAGTGGCGGAGAATAATGATTGTTTGGGATTTGCTTTCCATGTTTTTCCATGTTTTCTGTAGTGTTGCTCGACTCCCTCGACACCTCCATTCCGTCGCTGCAGTCGGTGAAACAAAAACTCAAATTGCCAGTGCTCTGCGTGCCGCACCGCATCCCATACGCACGCACGCAAGCACCCTCTCCCCCTCTCTTTCTCTAGGTACACATGAAGGCAAGTCTTGGTTGCCTCTGCTGGGTCCGATATTGCTTACCAAACGGTTGCCGGCGCCGACTTGCAGCGGGAGGGAGGGGGGGGGGGGAAAGGGGCCACGCACAACGAGGCCTCTTTGCATCCCCGGCCGATGGTCTTACACGGTTGATTACTTCCGCTGCACATCAAACAGCGTAAAAGTGTGAGCAAGCGAGCACTTGAACGGTGCGCTGTAAGTTACTTTGTCCACGCTGTTGTCATTTCCGCCTTTCCCTCTCTCCCTCTCCTGCTGCTGTGAAACGACCTCGTTTTCTTGTGCTTTGTGTTTGGGTTTTGTGTTCTGCTCTCTCAACAGCTACCGTCAGATCCGCCGCTACCGAAAGGTGCTTTACCTATTTCGCAAAAGCATATATATTTCCTTTATTCTTTTTCGAATTCCCAGCTTTTCACCTCATCAAAACAAGTAACCTATCGAATCCATTCTATTCTTTTCAAGCCACTCCCTTGAACACCTCTTTTATAACCGATACAAGACAAAGGCAAGATGTCCACAGAGCCGAAAACGCCGACAGTGCCGATGCTGTTCAAGCCCTATTCCATCGGGCAACTGCAGCTGCGCAACCGCATCGTCATTCCACCCATGTGCATGTACAGTGCCGTGGACGGAAAGATGGGTGCCTTTCACCACATGCACGTGGGCAGCATGGCTACCTCCGGTGCAGGCCTCTTCATTATCGAGGCCACCGCCGTGCGTCCCGAAGGTCGTATCTCCTCTGGCTGCTGCGGCATCTGGGATGACGAAACGGCCGCTGCGATGAAGGCGGTGCTGGACGAAGTGCGTACGTACTCGCAGACCCCTATCGCTCTTCAGCTCGCCCACGCAGGCCGCAAGGCGTCGGACCGTCGTCCATTCGACACCCTCGAGGGCCAGGTCAAACCAGGCGAGACGGACAGCTGGGGCCAGCAAGGGTGGCAAGTGGTCGCGCCGTCCGCCATCCCGTTCAACCCCGCGGACCACCCTCCCCTGTCGCTGTCGGTGGAGGAGATCGCGAATGTCGTGCAGGCCTTTGCCGACGCCGCGGTGCGCGCGGATAAGATCGGGATCGACGGCATCGAGCTGCACTTCGCTCACGGTTACCTGGCCTGCGAGTTCCTGTCCCCTCTGTCGAACAAGCGCACGGACGCGTACGGCGGCAGCCTGGAGAACCGCATGCGCATGCCGCTGGAGGTGTTCCGAGCGGTGCGCGCGGTGGTCCCGAAGAAGAAGCCGGTGTGGGCGCGCATCTCCGCGACGGAGTGGATGGACGCGAAGGGTGGCTGGACCCTCGACGACTCGATCGTCTTCTGCAAGAAGCTGAAGGAGCTCGGCTGCGACGCCATCCACGTGTCCAGCGGTGGCAACTCCATCGAGCAGAAGATCGAGGTGCGCGTGGGCTACCAGCTGCCGTTCGCCAAGGCCATCAAGGAGGCGGTCGGCATCAACGTGATCGGTGTGGGCATGCTGACGGAGCCCGGCGAGGCGGAGGCTGCACTGGTCGGTGGCGCGGCGGACTCCATCGCCATCGGCCGCCAAATGTTGTTCAACCCGCACTGGCCGTACGAGGCAGCCCACAAGCTGCGCGCGATGGTGGATGCACCGCCGCCGTACTGGCGCTCGGAGCCGAACCCGAAGCTGAACATTTTCATGACTCGTCGCATCCCCGACAAGTAACCGTTCGTTGCGCGTAACGTCTCTCTCTCTCTCTTATTTTTCCTTACTCCGGCGCCAAGCATCATGACGGCACCACTATTATTATTGTTATTATTTTCACTTTTAAACAATACTGTTCTTTTTATGTCTCCTCAGTTTGAGTCTCCAAACGGGGTAGCCAGTGGAGAGTTTGGAACGTATTTCCCTCCTTTACTCTTATCGCTACCAAAGCGTGACGAAAACGAAAAGAAGTCGAGTCATGAAGCAGCTCCTTCGCTGATGTTGGTGGAGAGCCTCAAAATGCTGCCGCTCTTTTTGCACTGCGAGGGGCCTGGTTCGCGGCAGCAGCAAGCTACGCTGCAATCTCGAGTGTTGACTCTTCGTGCGGAGCATCGGAAAGATGCGGTGGCTCACCGTTGTTTGTTTCGTACGGTCGTAGTTCTGTGGGCAACAACTATTCTGCTGCTTTTTCTTCTCTTCTGCATCACACTGCACACACGAACCGGCATGGACTCTTTGTGGAACTGCCATCTATTCGTGAAGGTGACATACGTGTGTCGTAAAGCTGCGAGTTGGCCTTGGTGAGCTACCGTAGCATCGTTGGGATCGCTTCAGGGATGGACGCGTCCTCCAACGCATCGGCGCCGCCGCCGCCGCCGCACACCGCTGAGTTTTGGATCAATAATCTGCAGCTGGCCCCTCACCCCGAAGGCGGCTACTACCGCGAAGTCGTGCATAGCCTGCACGAGGTGGACAACGAGGTCGGCGCCCGCCGCCTTGCTTACACCAGCATCTACTTTCTGCTGACGCCGGAAAGCCCTTCGCACCTGCACCGGCTCTGCTCCGACGAGACGTGGTTCCACCACGTCGGCGACCCGCTTCAGGTGCACGTGCTGCTCAAGGACCCGCAAGATGAGGACCGCATTGCCGTCCCGCCGCGTGCGCCGCCGAAGGGGTCGGAGGTGGCCGCAGCCGATGCACGGCCATACCAGGCATACCGCCGCGTGCTCATGGGTCCATGTGTAGACCGCGGCGAAGTGCTGCAGTACACCGTGCCCGGTGGCGCCATCTTTGGCACCTCCGTCAACGCCGCAGGTGCGATGGCGCAGGCGGGCTACTCGCTTGTGAGCTGCGTTGTGAGTCCTGGGTTTGACTATGCGGACTTTGAGCTCTTGACGCAGGCCCAGCTGATGGAGCTGTGCCCGCAGCACGAGGCCGTGATTCGGCAGATGGCGTACGAGGCCATTCCCAGCTGATTACACTGGACACACACAAACGATGAGGCCTAAGTGCCGAAGCAGAGAGTTGCTTGAGCTGCTGAAGCAGTAACGTGCCGTGACCGTTGACGTCATGTGCAATTCGGTTTTCCTCCTTCATTTAGTACGGTTTTTTTATATTTGAGTTGACTCAAACACTGACCACCAACTACCGGGTCTAAATAGATGAACGTGTGGGGTTGCGGCTTTGTTTTATCGTCTTTTCACATCCGTTGAGCCTTCGGATTTAAATAGAGAACAAATACTGCAAACTCGTCGTATCTCATGGACCAGAGAGGACGGAGTTTCTGGACTGTGAGTGTAGATGACTCACAGGGCTAATAGATCATAGTAAGGAATCAGGTCTATGTTCGGGTAGCTTCCTGCTCGTTCGTGTCTCTTCAGTGTGTGCGGTGTGTCCAGCTCCTTTCGAAGGTTGATCGCGTTACTCCGCATTTTGTTGTCGCTCTCGTCTAACGCACCTCGCTTTGGCTTTCACGTTCGTGTCTTCTTATTTTCTTTTTCCCACCGCTCCCCGTTGCTCTGTGTGTAATGCGGGTGCGGTTTTGTGCCTGATGTCGGTGTGTTGTTTTGCTGTCGACCGCAAACGGCAACCTGCAATATACGTTTTTTTGTCACACCGAATTTAGGATTTAACACACGATTTCTTTTTTAAGCATTTAAAAGTTCAGTTTTTTTTTCCCCGAAACAATTCACAATTTCATCTGTCTTCACGCTTTCTTTTTTTGTTGCCTTTCGCAGAAGAAGAACCATCCAAGGCACCAATTCACGTGGCTCTTTTGTGTCGTTCACCACCTCCACCACTTCGTTCACACACAGACCTATATCACATCTCTGTTTTCTGTATTCGGCAAAGTTGTCCTTCCAATTTTTGTTGTTGCTCTCCACACTGTCACAAAAATAAGGAAAGATGACGAACCAGACGCGCACCACCTTTTCCGCCAAGAAGGCGGCGGCGGAGCACCAAAAACGTGTCCTCGCGACGGCCGCCGATGGCGAGGACGAGAAGCACATTCTCGCCAGCCGTTACAAGACGAAGATGTGCAAGAACTACATCGCAAAGGGCGAGTGCCCGTACGAGGTGCGTTGCATGTTTGCCCACGGTGAGCGGGAGCTGCGGTCGAGCGAGGAGAACATCCGCGATGGACTCGTGACCGAGGAGGCCATCAAATCGTTCCAGCGTCAGCAGAACCAGGCGAAGCGCCGAGCGACGTACGCCGCCGCACACGGGGCGGAAGCGCGCGCGGCGGCAACGGCGGTGTCGGCCCCGCAGCAGATGTACGTGGACGGCGAAGAGAGCGAGGAGGTGTATTACCACAACCACAACCACAACCAGCAGCAGCAACAACACGAGGATGTTAGCACGCCGCACTTTATTCCACGTGCGCAGTCGATTCAGCACCCCACCGGTTTCTACACGCACAACCCCTACGCCTTCAACATCATCCCCACTCAAGCGCGCGAGTTCGCGGCGTACGAGGAGACGCCGGAGGAGACGTACTGGTACGAGGAGCCGGTGCCGACGATGGCGGCCGTCGTGGAGGACTACTACTTCCCATCTTCGGATATGATGGCCCCGCTGGTTCCGAACTCTGTCGCACAGCGGCAGCAGCAGCAGCAGCAGTACAACAGCGCCAACAAGATGCACGAATCCGTCACCGCAGGCAGCTTCAGCGAGGAGGCGGCGTATTGCCAGAGCGGGTCTACGGACTACTCTGCCTACGCGCCCAAGGCGCACTGTACCGCGGCTGAGATGCCGAACTACTCGGACGAGGTGCCGATGGTGCTGGAGCCTTAAGTCTGATTTCCTCACGTTCCGCCATTAGGAATGCCTTGAGACGCAGAGAAACATACACCAAAAACACACAGAGCACAATGAAATAGTGTAAGCGAAGAAACGAAGGACACGGAGTATGCCGTCTGCAGCTCTTTCATTCCAAAGGAAGCGCTTAGCATCGTCGTTTTTCGCCAGCCTTTTCTCCTCTAAGTGTTTTTTATGTCTGGTTGCTTGTTTTGAACGTCTCCCCCCTCCTTTTCTCTCCCCCCCCCCCTCCTGTGTGTTTAGCTTTCGCATTTACTGACGCGTATCAGTTGTGTTTCTCTCCTTTGTGGTTGTGTCTGTCCACTGCAGGCACAAGTAGAACGGAGGAGAGAGCCAGAAGAAAAATGCACGTTCAAGTGAAAGGCAGGGCAATCACGACCGCAGGATCTTTTTCGGGGAGGAAGGGCCAGTTTCGGAAGCAGAGAATTGCTCTTGTCCTCTCTGTTGCTTCCCTTCTTCGCAAAAAGTAACAATGCCGAGCCGCTGAAGAAGGGGAAGAAAGTTTTTTTTTAATGCCTCCATTTTTTTCTTTGTAACAAAAAAAACACCAATTTGCGGTTTCTTTTTTTTCCGATTTTTATTTCCCTTCTCTTTCTTTTTTTTTTTGGTTTGCATCCAAACACAGAAACACAGAAAACCAGCAAACCGGCAAAGTGAATCTCGCAGCTTACGGTTCTGCCTTCATTTTTCCCTCTTCTCCTTTTTTTTCTCCCTCTTCTTCACTCTTAAAAAAAAAAATGTACGTCTAAACTGCCCAAAAGAACACAGCTCATATTTTGTAGAATCAAAAGGAAGAGTTGTCTTTTTAAAGTTCTTTTCACCTGTTCACTACCGTCTACTTCTACTACTTTAAAACAAAAAGAATTCGTAAGCGATCTTTTTCTGTCTCTCTGTTTTGCTTTCGTTTTTCGAAAAACTCTGGAATTTTTGCAAGACACATTTTTCTTTTTAGCGCACCTGGTAAGCGCTTTTTGTCAACATGAAGGTACGCGCAAAATCGTCAGCAATTCCCTCCACGGAAACTGTGATGTGTGTGTGAAGCAGTGCTGAATTGTTTTCTGCTGACTCTCATCATTGTTGCGCAGATCAGCGGGGCGACGTACGTTGTTGATATCCGGAACGTTGTTGTTGTTTTATTTGATTCTTTGCTTTGCTTATCTTTACTGCGCCTTTACGTCTGTGTTCGTGTCAGCGACCAGTTTTTAGAGGAAAGGAGGTTTTCTCGCAGGCTGCCTCAGCTTGTTTTCTTTGGTTTTCTGTGTTTCTTTTCTCTGATTTCATGTGTTCGCAACTTTACCCTTTTGCGTCTTTTCTCTTCACGTTTTCCGCAGTCCCTCTTTTTTTTTTGTTGTTGTTGTTTGTAAAACGGGTGCGTGCGCGCGCAAGCGGACACCGTCGGAACGTTCTTTGTTTTTCAACGTTAAAGTAAAGACGTTATCGATGACGCGGTCGTGCGTACGCACCAGAAAGAAGGTCACTTTTTCGCTTCCACGTCCCTCTCTCGCTGACAGCGTCAGGTGTGCGGAGACGTGAGAGAGTGCGTGAGAGAAAGAGAGAGAGATGCCGTAACGTGAAGAGGACGCCGAAACAATAAGGAACTCGGAAGGAAACGAAGTCCATCGGCGAAGGAGGGGGAGGAGTCCGCTCCGGAAAGCAGTAGACAGGTATGGGTATATCGCAGCAGTACATATATGTACACACGCGCAACTCTACTTGCTGTTTCACTTTACCCGTCTGGTGCCACCCGTCGGATCCACGCTCCTCTGTGTTTTTCTGATTCTCTTCCTTGTGATCTAACACGCTTCTTTACAGCTGCGTATATCAGTTTCCTCCGCCTTTTTCTTTGCTTTGCTTTGTTGCTTGTTTTTTTCTTGTGTTCCACAATGGGCCTTTTTTCGTTCGCATGAAGAAAGAAAAAAACAAAATTATAACACTACTTTTTTGTTTTTACCTTTCTGCAACGCATTTTGCTGTTTTGTTTTCCCTTCCAACTTTCTCTTTCTTTCTTTTCCTCCCTCGTCTCGTTTTGTTTTCTTTATCTTTTCTTTAACGCTTTAGGTTTGTTTCTTGCTTCGTTTGTGTGTGGGTTTTTTTTTCTTTCTAGCTCGTCTCTTCGTGCAAGTGTGTATTCACATCGCCTATATATCTCAGCTTCCTGAGTGCAAGTAAGCAAGCAAACAAACAAAAATGTAGAGGAAGTGGGAGCAAAAAAAGAAAGACCGAAAGTAACGCAAAAGGGAAAAACACTGCATGAAAGGTGTTTTGAGACCTTTTCGCAGCACATTCTAAAATTAGAACATTGGCAATTAAAGCAAGGTGTCAAAGGAGTAAAACTCTTAGTAGAGATACCTTTAGAAAAAAAAAAGGTTTTGCTTCTTTCTGAACGTTTTCTTTTTCAAACACCGACACCTTTGTTTTGTCTTGTTTCTTCCTTTTTTTAAAAAGCTCACGCTTCTTTTCTTCTCTATTTTTTTGTCGCATGTTCTCTCGCTTCTCTGACTTCTTCTTTATTTTTCGATGTTTCTTCTGTTCTTTTAACCTCTTAACACAGCTAATTTACGATTCTCCTGTGTTGCCGTTGTTTTCTTTTTCTTCCTTTTGTTTTTTGCTGCTAGGTGTTTTGAGAAACGTGCGTTCTCTTTCCCTTTCTTTGTGTGTCTTTGCTTTGCACAACTTGAGTACGATGCGCCGGGTACACCAGCGCCTGTGCTGCACACCCACACCTACCTAACGTAGGATGTGCTCCAAGGAAAATAAGCTCTTCGTGTGTGCATGGGGCAGTTGTTGCCGACTCGGCGCTACCCTTCTGCATTTCACCTTTTTTTTTACTCCTTCTTCAACTCCTGTTGTCGCCCCCACGTTTGTGCTTGCAGTCAAGCGTCCTTTTGTTTGTTTAGCGGGTTCTCATTTTGCTCTTCTCAACCCCTCCCACTGCGTGTGTCGTAGATCGGTGTGTGCATGGCATCTTTCTCCTTTACCGCACATATGCCCGCACACCCGTGCCCAATCACGAATTGCAGCGTTCGACTCCTTTTTTTTTCTTATTTTCCTTCCTACCTTTGTTTTTGTCTTCTTCTTTCTCGTTCGATATAAAACCTTTCTTGGGGTTTTCAGCATTGCTTTACAGTCAAGGCAAAAGCGTCACATCTTTCTCCGACAGCTGGAAAGGGCCACACACACACACACAAGATGAGCTGTTCAAGAGAGAAGACTTCTCCGGAGCACAAGGAGAGCAGCAGGAGAGCGAAGTAATTGACACGTGAGTGTCTGCACATTCACTTCAAATTTTACTGACTCAAAGAGAAAAGTGATAATGATGATGGTGATGACGACGCAGTTGCCAGCTGCACGGAACCGTACAATTACTTCGGTTTTTCTTTTTTTTTCCTGATCAGCGTTGTTCGCGCAAGTAATAGAGCGACTCTGCCTGACAACTGTGAAGTATACATGGACGCCTAGATGTCTCTGGGTGAGTGTATTTCGTTGTCGTGCAGAGGAGCGGGCATATACATTTTATTTATCTGCATGCTATCTAGCAATTGGAGGAGATCGCAAGTGTTTTTCCCTTTTTGCGTTTTTCCGTGAAGCAGCTCATGTTGATTTATAGCCAGCGGTAGCATGCATTGTTTCAATAGTAAAACTGTGTAGCCTTTTTTTTTTCAGCCATCCTGTCACGTTTTTTTTCTTTTCTTCTCTGGTTTTTCTCTACTCTCCTCCTTTCTTCTCTTCTGGTGATGGCTCTCACTGCGGCGAGACGCCGATGACTTTTTCAGCAGGTACCAGACGAGATTGACATCACTGAGAGAGAGAGAGAGGGGGGAGTAGAGAAACATGCAGGAAAAGAGAAAACTATCAATACGATGATACCTGGAGGGGTTTTGAAAAGCAACAGCTCTTGCAAACTTGTTCACTGTGGCGACACACAAGATGAGACGAAGTTAGGGTGGCAAACAGCGAGTCAGCGGCACAGCGTACTTTTCTCTCTCTCCATATGCGCCGTCTCCTTCATCTGTAACTCGCTTCAGAGTTGCTCGCAGAGAGAGGGGAAGACAGTTGGGAAGATTGACAAAGGAAACTGGAACTGCTCGCGTTTGTTCGCGTCTCGATTGTGCTTCATCGGCCACAGGCAGCGTTGTATCATTTTTTTCTTCTTCTTTTTTCTGGGTTTTTGCGGAACGTGTTACGCGACTTCCGCAATTGATCCCTTGTCGAAAAGGGTTGTTGTTGTTGTTTGTTTTTCCTTGTATGTGTGTGTGTGTGCGGCTGGCACTGTTGTTCGTCTGCTACGCTCTCTGTTTCAGCTCCATGTTTTCAGAAGGAAAGCACCGCGCCTTTCGATTTTTCGTTTCTTTTCTCTCCCACTCACCCCCATCCCCTCCTCTTCCCCCACGCACACTTCACGGAAGGGAAACAGTTCGATCAGGTGCTCTTCTCTTTCGGTGCGTGCTCCAACAGCACATCCAGCTCCCTCTCTCCCTCTTTCCTTCCTTCTCTCTTTTTCGGTATGCGTGGATGTGGTGTGCCCTTTGTCCGCGTAACGGCTCGTCGAGAAGACCTGCGCTTTTTCATTATAAACCCCCTTTTTCTCCCCTCTCTTTTGCCTTCTCCTCTGTTTATATATATATCTATATCTATACCGCATTGCTGGTGCTGCCTTTGCTTTTTTTTTTTTTTGCTTTTTCGATTTTCTTCTTTTTCATCCAATGAACTACGCTACAGCATAAAAGTTAATGGAGAAATATAAACTCTTTACTCTAGGAAAACAACAAAAAAGTAAAAGAATAATAAAAGCACGTGACTGGTGCGGAAGAGAGGCTGAGCGAGCGATGTGTTCGAGCCTGCTGTCGTCGTCGCCGTTTCCACCCCCACGCCATCCATTGACAACTACCTCCTGGTGGAAGCACGATCACACAATGGAGCGGACTTTCTGTACAGGGAGGGAGGGGGGGGGGGGAAGGGGGGGCGGCGGGGGGTAGCTACACGAAGAGCACGTCTCGAATGATTTTTCGAGACTGTGGTGTTGTGTTGACCTTCTAAACATAAAAGGGACTGCCCATGCTCACTGACCGCGTTTCTCGCAACGCCGCATGCGTGGGCGTGAACTGGGGTTGCCTCTGGTTGCCACGCCTTTCCAAAAGTGATTGCTTTTTTATCTATTCAACCTACCTTTTCTCACCTGTTTCTTTTCTCCTCTTCTTCTCGGATTTCTCTTTATTATTATTATGCTTTTAACTATGGCTACTTACATTTTTTCCTTTCTTTCTTTTCCCCTAACCACCGTGCTCGCCGAGCTATTCTGCGCCGCAATAGCAGCTGTTCGCATCTTACTTTTGTATTTCTACGACACGTATTTGCAACCCCTCGGTGTATTTTCCCATTTGCTCCCTCTTCGGTACATTTCTTCACTCATCTTTTATTTTTTCAATACACATACCAAAAGGTATTTATATCTAAGGTGTGTTGGGCACCGTGTATATCTTTCATTTCACGCAAATAACCCAAGTATAGAATTATTCTTTTTTTCTCCCGTACGCGAAGCGAACGAAGATGCAGAAAGGAAAAAAAAAAGGATGCTCCTACCACCCAAGATGAACGTCCCTGCCACGCCGGCACTGGACGGTATTGATATCCACACCCTGTACGATGTTGATCATGGCAAGTTGCTCGGCAAGGGCGGCTTCTCGGAGGTTTTGGCGGTGCGCCACATCCCTTCTGGCGAGATCCGCGCGCTCAAGGTGATGGAGCGCAGCATTCTGATCGGCAAGAAGGGCGAGATGGTAGCGCACGAGAAAGAGATTCTGCGCCGCACGTGCCACCCCTCGATCATCACCCTCTACGAAGCTGTCCAGACGGCCAACAGGGTGTACTTCGCCCTCGATTTGATGAACGAGGATTTGTTTGAGTTCATTGTGCGCAACAAAAAGGTGAACGAGGACCTGACGCGCGCGATTATGCATCAGCTGATGTCCGGTATTGCTTACCTGCACGAGCAGAGTATCGTGCACCGCGACATCAAGCCGGAGAATATTCTGCTCGATGTCGTCTTCAAGGACCCAGCCGACGACGCGTCCGTCGGGAAGAAGAGCACTAGCCCCGCCGATGATGACGAGGAAGGGCCCCGCCATGTGGAGGGCCAGCAGGTCATGGCCAACATCAACGACATCCCACTTGACAAACTAAACGTTGAGGTGAAGATCGCGGACTTTGGTCTGGCCAAGGTGGTCATGGAGTGGGACGTGCGTAGCACCCCGTGTGGCACCTCCTTCTACATCGCGCCGGAGGTGATCCGTGGAATTGAGGAGCAGGGCGCCAAGCCACTCTGCACAAATCAGCGCCTCGTGAAGAGCGTGGACGTGTGGTCGGCCGGTGTGGTCTTCTATGTCCTCCTGTGTGGCCGCCCGCCCTTCCACGGCCAGGTGCGCACCGGCCAGGACCGACGTGAGCTGCTGCGCAAGATCGACCACGGCGTCCTCTTCAACCCTAACCATGGCTGGGACGACATCTCGACCGAGGCGAAGGACCTGGTGCTGAAGATGCTCTATAAGGACACGACGGACCGCATTACGGCGGAGGAGGTGCTACGCCACCCCTTCTTCACGAAGCACAACTTCCCCAAGGCGATCCCCGGCGATGACCCGCGCCGTCGCATGATGCAGCTGCAGCAGCGCTCCCACGAGAGCACCGCCGCGGCCGCGCAGGCGAGCGAGGTGGCGCACGGCGGCGGCAGCAGCAATAACCATATGAGCAGTGTTCCAACCGTGCCGCAGGTTGGGTCGGTCATCACGGAGAACCCGCCTGCGCGTTCGTCAGCCAGCTCCTTGTCGACGAAGCGCAGTAAGGACAGCGGCAACGTTTTCACGAGCATCAAAGACTTCTTTGGACACCGCTCGAAGCACACCGCGGACATTTCTAAGGAGGAGCGTCAGCGCATGCACGCGGAGCTAGCGGAGCTGCAGGCGGAGGTGATTGCAGATAACGATCAGGAGGGCGATGTGACCTCGTACAAGCCATCCATGCCGGTGAAGGAGGCGCGGCCGGCTCGAATGGCTGTCATGAACTCTAAAGCGAAAGTAGGGCCTGATGCGTTGAGGAGGTAATTTCAGTGACTATTTCGTTCATTTTTTTTTCTCTTTGCGCGTTGCACTTCGAGAAGCAATTGCCTATTATTATTATTTTTTAACGGGGACCGCCAGGAAAGGAGTGCGCGCTGCAAGGCGTTATTCCTTTCGCAGTCCTCGCCGTCCTCTTTCGTTGCTGCCACTTCCACTGTTCTTTCGCCGCTTTGTGCCCTGAAAAACGAATATATATATATATCAATGGAATAAAGGCAATGAGGCAACCGCATGTTCTCACTTTTTTTTTCCCTCTCCCGTTGTTGTCATATATGTTTTCCTGATCCTTCTCTGTATTTAGTATTTTACCACCTTCGTTTTCAAAAGCTGTTGCTCTCGCTGTGTTTTCCACTTGTGGTATTCAAAAAATTCTCGTCGGTCATGCCTTGTTTGTCTTGTGTGTGTGGGGGAGAGAGAGTGATTTGTTTGTTTGTATTTTCCAAGAAGTGTCCAGCTGACGTGCAGAGAGACAATCGTGTTCTTCCTCCCTCCCCTCCCTTTTTGTAAACGCGCATCACTCCTTTGTTACGTCCTGTTTCTCACCTGTTATGAGCGCTTCACCGATGCGCGCCAGTCGCTGCACTATTAGCAGAGGCTTTGTTGCTGACCTCTCCAGCATGACGTGGTCATGGACCTCCCTTACGTAGAATATCACTGCTTTCACCCTTTGCTCAGAAGGATTGGGCTTTTTGTTGCTGTTTCTTTCTTTTTCTGACTGCTTTTTTTGTTTGTTTGTTTGTTTTTGCCGAGCCTCTTCTCGCGTTGTTCGCAACTCTTTGCCTTACTAGAGCCAGGTCCGTTATTACCACTATTATTACTATTACTATTATTACTGCTTTGGGTTGTATCGCCATTTGCTGGTGTTTTTGCTTCTGGTTTTGCTTTGACTTTCCCTTTCTTCCTTCCTTTATTATTATTATTATTATTCTCTCCGTTTATGGTTGCTCGAGGTTTCGCGTCGGATTTACGCCACGCGCGTAATTCACTCTCTCTCTCGTTACCCCAAACGGGGAGAAAGACACTTGACCAGTCCCATTTTATTTGTGCCAGAAATCGAAATGAAGGAGTACGTCTCCTCCTGCCTTTCCTTTCCCCCTTACTTACGACATCGCTGCAGAAGCTCCTGAGCGAATGGTGCTGCCCTACAGCGATCGAGTCGGTGAAGGGAGACAGCTGTTTTTGATTGAAACGAATAAGCAACAGAGAAGTAATCGCATCAAATAAAAGCTTTTAGAAAAACATCAAAGAAAGTATCTTCTCCTTTCTGAGGGTGGGGTCCCTACAAGGGCACAACCTAGTTGTATTAACATCTATCTTCTCCTTCGCTTTTTGCAAGACATAAAGAAAAAGAAGAAGAAGCATCAAGTCCGATACGGTCAACGGCACTGCAGCGCATCGTCTTTGACGTGTGTCTAGATAATTCCTGCTCTTTTGTTTTCCCTCTTCTAACTTTATCGCGTGCCTCTGAACACAGCTCACGGTTAGCCCTTTCTCCTCCCATAGCATTGACTTATGCACGAGGGAGATCATCCACCAACTTCTGAGAGCTTAATAAGTCGGCAACGGACAAAGCTCGCCTTGTACATACTCACATTATTTTTTGTTGTTGCAGCTCTTTCCTAGAATGGGTAGACGCAGCGAGAGTGGTGGGGGCGGTGAGAAAAGCTCTGCGCACCGCAGCCGCGGCCACCGCAGCGAGCGCGACGACGCGGACACCAGTCACCGGCATCGCCACCACCGCCGCCACCGCCGGCGCAGCGAAGACCACGACGACGAGCGCGCGGACAACAACGTGCGGACGCGTGAAGATGTTAGTAGCAGTGGCCGCCACCGTCACCGCCGGCATCATCACCACAGCAGCAGTGGCGCTGGTAGTGGCAGAGGAGAGGTGGAGCAAGGTAGCGGCGGTGGTCGGCGTCGCGGCGATCGATCCGACGCAGCTGCACGCTCCCGTCGCCGCCCACGCCTTGATCGTCGAGATAGCAGTCGCAGCGGTAGCGATAAAAGCACGAATAATCACAATAATAACAATAATAGCGACGACGATTATCGCAGTGTGGAGTACGACCGGCGGGAAAGAGAGGCGGAGCGCCGCTCGCGACGCCGCGGCCACCGTGCAGACACGTATGAAGATGCGGTAGACGTCATCGCGTACGGTCGCAAGCGCCATCGAGGCGGTGGCGGTGGTGGTGGCAGTCAAAGCGACGAGGGCAGTGATAGGGAGGAAAAGGTAGAACGGTCTAGCTTGGACGACCGTCGCGGCCACAATCAAAACGCCAACTCTAATAGCCGCACCGTGGATTGGAGCTCACGTCGCGGCCGCAGACAAATGCCGAGTCTCGCGTACGACGTCGGTCAGCAGAAGCGTCTGCTTGGCTTTTTAGATCGTCGTGATGCGTCGGGCGGTCACGCAGGTGGCTCAGCAACAGCAGCAGGAGGAGGAGCCGCGGAAATGACGTTTGAGATTGGCCCCGATGGACTCGTGCAGATGCCACCGCCGAACACCCTTGTGCGACGGCGTCAATATGATCTCCGCACTGGGGGGAGAAGGGAGGACAGGCAACAGCCCCCCGCTTATCGCACAGGCAGGTTGAATCAAGGCAACGGAGCGGAACAAAGAAGCAACGGCGACAGGGATACCAATAACGGCCACGGCCACGGCCACGACAACGACGACAACAGCTCCGTCGCTTCTCACGAGTCTCTCTACAACGACCCCTCCACGGCGCATCTCGGTATTCTGCCCGACATCCTCCCCCCGTCTAATTTGTACCGCGTCGCCCTCTACGGCGTGGACCTCTCCATCACGGCGCGCCACCTCACCTCACTCGTAACGCAGCTGCTGGGCAAGGCGGCAAAACCGTACCGCGTGCGACGACCCGCGCGCGAGATGCTGCTTGCGGCGATCGCTTACCGCGACAGCGGCACGGCTTCATCCAAGCAAAACGCACCCCCTCCTCCCACCGCCGCAGCGCAAGCAAGCTGTTCTACCGCCGCGTCCGCGAAGGGGGTGCTACCAGACTTATATGGCAGTGAGAGTGCACCTACGAACCCCAACAGCGTCCCCGCGATTGGGTTGCTTCCCGAGGACGCCCGTCACAGCAGTGCGGCCCCGATGACAGGATCCGCTGGGGTGCTGAGCACGGCACCGCCCTCCTCCGGCATTTTACCCGATGTCCCTGCCGTGCTTGAGTCGGGGAGCGAAGTGTCAGGTGTGCTAGGCAGCGGCGGAAACGGCGCAGACCACGACGAGGGAGTGCTGCCCGATGCCGCCTCGCTGCCTCTGCCGCCACCGCCCGCCGCGCCTGTCTTTTATTTGCCGGGGCTACACGACGTGAACGGCCCAGGCGGGATGGTGGTGCTGGAGTTCGCGGCGCAGGAGCACGCGTTCCGCACGGTGCAGGTGTTGAACGGGGGCTACGTCAATGGTCGCCGCATTGCGGCCTCCATGTAACGTGGGAGTGAGTGTGTGTGTGTGTGTGTACATTTTTGATAGGAAGATGGAGGGAAGACTCGTATGGAGCGGTGCAACGTCTGGTGAAGACAAACGAAGGTTTATGACTGGCTGTGACGCAAACCATTTTTGTTGGAGGGGCAGTGGGAATGGG
This sequence comes from Leptomonas pyrrhocoris, assembly GCF_001293395.1. Lineage (NCBI taxonomy): Eukaryota > Euglenozoa > Kinetoplastea > Trypanosomatida > Trypanosomatidae > Leptomonas > Leptomonas pyrrhocoris. The sequence goes on from NW_015438357.1 coordinate 941,566, forward strand.
TAGAGACTTTGTTGTAGAAAGAATTGGTGCCTTCAAAGGACTGAGTCGCGTGGAAAGCGCCGTTTCTTCCTACTCGGTCATGAGATGGTGTACCCCCCAGCACCTATGAAGGTGTGGTGGATGAAGCAATGGAAAATAAAAAGTGCTGTCTTCCACGCCACACACACACACACAACAACAACAACAAAGAGAAAGAAAACCGTCGATAACCGCAAGCTTTGTTAGACATAGTGTGCATCACACGACGTTGTGGCAAAGTGCAGGTGACGAGAAATGCAACGAAAGTTTGCATATCGGTCTCTTTTTCCGAGCTGTGTACGTCGAGCCAAAACCAGGATCACCTTCTCCTTTTCAGATGCGCAGCTGTCAAGACGGTGTAATGGGGACGGCTGCTCCCTCTCCTGAGTCTCCCATTCATTGCCACGTACCTATATATTAGCTCTCGCTTCCCTGTTCAGGTCATTCAGCTCCCATCCACACCCCTTCTATATTTCTCCATCACTTCGATATTGCCATTTTTTCCGTGCGACAGCGCCACCTTTTGCTTATCTCTCGCTCTCCATTTTCTTCGACGAAAACGCATAAGCAACCAGTAGCTTCTTCTAGCGATTCAACAACTGCATTCATAGATAGAAATACATTTTTGGTTATTTTGCCAGTTGTAGTAACTGGAGTTTATCTGGACACGGCACTCAACGCGCTTCATGTTCACAGAACGCATCCCAGTGATATCAGTGTTTTTTTTTTTTTCAATTATAAAAAAAAACGTTCTCTAACCCTGGTCCTTGCAGCTCTTAACCCTTCGCGTCAATATGGAGGCGTTGACCTTGCCGTTGGCACCGGGATCGACGACCGCCATCCTGCACCCCATCAACGTCTTCGGGGCCAGCTGGGCCATCCTGCGTCACGCCCTGAGTTCCTTAAACCCCGACACCGCCATCGTTCGTCGCGTGCATCACCCGCGCCGCACCCGCTCACACGCCGGCGCGGAGGAGAGTCGTGGGGTGGACACCGCCTCCGTCGCCTCCTCGCGAGCATCACGACGGTCCAACGCGTCCTCGACCGCGGCGGGCGGTGCGGCGGCGGACTCTGCTGCCCACCGGCAGCGTCACCACCGCACGCACAGTGGCGAGGCGGACTCGACGCGTCGCCACCGTCACCGCACTTCGTCGTCGCAGGAAAGCGAGTCCGCTGCAGACGGCACCGCAGCAGCAACAACGACAGCAGCGTCTTCCTCTTCAGGGACACGTCGCACGCGTAGTGCAGAGGAGCCGCGTGCAGCCTCCCGGCGCACCGCAGCGGAGGGCGGTGACCAAACAGCGGAGGAGGGAAAAGAGACGAGGGTGCGCCGCAGCCACAGCGACGGCGCGCGGGGGCGGTCCAGCCGGCGCGGCGACGACAACGGCGGCAGCGGCAGTGGGACGACGACGCCGCGCCTCTCCACCTCGCACCCTCTCTCTCCGGCGGCGACAGCCGCAGCGGCGAGCGGGCTCACGCCTCCCCTCGCCCCACCCCCGCCCGTGCCGCGCGGTCTGGGCAAGCCGCCCCTCAGCGCTCGCCAGCGCTCTACGACTCCTGCGGGGGCGGAGGGGGATGGAGCAGCTGCGCCAGTCTCCTCCGAACGGCACCGGCATCACAGGAGCGGCAGTGGTGGCGGTCTCAGCAGCAGTGGGCGCTCCTCCCGCACACGGCGCAGTGCCGCCGACGATGAAGAGAGCAATGAGGGTAGTGTGATTGTGATTCGCGACGGCGCCGGCATCAGTCTCGGCAGCGTCATGGCTGGATGGCCGTCGCTCTTCGCCGCGGCGGGGACAGGGTCGGTCAAGTCGTTTTCCTGGTCGCCGCGGGCGTGGTGGAACCGCCTCCGCGTCGTCAAGGTGACCCGCCCCGCTTTTCTGATCGACCACGTCCTCCACGCCGTTCCCGTGATGATCGTGCACTATTGCTGCGAGCTTAAGCGTCAGCTCGTAACCTTGCCGCTGCTGCGCTTCTCAGACATCTGCGTGCGGTTTTCTCCGCGGGACGCTGCACATTCCGAAGCGGCGGGCCGTGCAGGTGCCCCCGCAGCCACCAAAACATCGGCCGACTGGCCGCCCACTGAAGAGGCCTTTGAGGCGTCGCCCTCCGCCACCATCGGCCACCTCCTGCTCACGCGGTGGATGTTGCACGCGGTTGAGTCGTACATCGATAAATCTTTCTTTCTTGATGAAACGCTCGTGGTACGCCAGCTCCGCAGTAAGCGGACGCTGCGGCGCGTGGTAGGGTGGACCGTGCGCGTTGTCTCGCACACCGTCTTTGACCCCTTACTCCTCAGCATTGTCGTCCCACTGCTAATTTCTTCTGAAACGTCTGCTGCGGCGGCATCGACGGATGCTCCGCGGGTGCTCTTCACCGTACCGGGCATGGTGCGTGGCCTCGGCATCAGTGCGGCGAGCGTCATCATCCAGTGGCTCGTCATGCCTACCGCAAGTCGGCTCGTTGACCGGGCGGTGCTGACCTCGTTTGAGCTTGTGGAGTACCTGATCATGCGTCGCTACGCCCACTGGTCCGACGAGGACGAGGACGAGGAGGAAGACGACCTGGATGAAGAGGACGGAGACGATGGTGCCTCCATCGCATCTGGCGTGAGTGGGGCCAGCCGTGACGTAGAGAGTCGGTCTGCCTCCCAGCAGAGCAGCGCCTCGGCAGCAGCGGAGGTGGCCACCGCAGAGGATCGCATTCGTCGTCAGCGGCGGCGTCTGCGCCGCGAAAAGCTAGAACGGCGAAAGCGGCGGGAGCAACGCCAGGCCGCGCGGGAGCGGGCGATGCGGCGCACCGTCCTGCGCGCCATTGTTTACCGTGTGGTGTCCTCGGTGGTGGCGCAGGTCGTCGTCGACCACCCGCTGAGCGTGTTGGTCGAGCTCCTGCGCGGGCGGGCCACCTTGCACTTTACGGGAATGCTGACGCCGTACGCGGCGATGACGGCGGCGCAGGACGGACTTAGTTGGGCAAACGTTTGGCGCTACGCGGAAGCGTTTGCCACACCCGTAAAGCGCGCCGCAGCAGATAGGGAAGATGAAGGTGTGCCACGGAGTGTGGTGGCGCTGCGTCGTGCCGGGCGAGACGCTGCGCAGGAGCTGGTGGTGATCTCCTCCAGTGTGCTAGACAACTCGGGGCAGCAAGGGACCCTGGACGCGGTGAAGCGTCGTGCGGCGGCGAAGAAGGCGCGAGGCAAGGTGACGTCGGCGGCTGACAGCGCGGAGTTCCTGCTGCACTCTGCGCTCTCCTTGTCCCCGTTTTACTACGGGCTGCAATTCACTGTGATTGACAACGTTCTTTCCTTCTACATGGCGGTGTGGACACGCCTGACAAAGCAATAATCGCTGCCATGGTAGTCCTCGCTTTTCTGTTCTCACACTTGGGGGCAGCAGACGGCCCTGTCGTTTCCAAACCTTTTGTTGCTGCTGCTGCTGCTGCTGCTTGGTGTTGGCGTGGCTCTCTTGTATAGAAGTGTATGTTTCTTGTCGCGCCTTCTCTCGCTTTCCGTTTTGAGATCCGCGCTTTCTTTTGCTTGAGCTACGTTACAGACGGCCGCTCTGTGTGTTGTTTTCTTTCTGTCGCCCGTGTCCTGTCAACACTCCAACGTTTGAGTATCAGAGCAAGGGAAGCTAAGTGAAGTACGATTTTAGAAGCTCTTATCGTTTCACTCATAGAATAGCGAAAGATGTCATAATGCCGCAGCGCAAAGCAATCTCTGAAGCTCTCGTTACATATAGTAATGTATACGCGTTTTTTTTTCTGGGGGGGGGGTCTCCGGTCAAACCGATTCTATCGAAAAGGTGCTGCTTCTATTTGGGGGAAGACAGTTTTTGAGGCTTTCTAGCTCGGGTTTTTACTGCGCTAATACACTCGAGATTTAAGTGCGTGTTGCTCCTCGTGCTGAAGGGGGCGTACAAGCAAAACTAAGAGGTTTTCTTCTTTTCTTTTTCGACCGTTACGGTAGTAGCTCGTTCTACCTCTCCTCTCCTTTTTTCCCTGTGTCTTTCGCGTCCTCCACGAACGTTCCAGCGAGCGTTCGTGTGTTTCTTTAACTCGCACACCCACGCGTTTACTATTATTATTATCACTGAAACAGCATTGTGCTCCTCTCTCCCTCTCTTTCTAGCCTGTTCCAAGAGCTGAGACGTCGTCCTCCCAGCGATGTCCTCCGCCCCTTCCAAAGCTCAGCGGCGGCGGGTCAACTTCGACTCTGATGAGTCGTCCGCCAGCGACAATGAAGGCAACGGGCGCGGCGGGGACGCACTGGCGCGTGAGATGGCCGCTGCGGCAGAGCGCGAGCGGCGCAAGAACCCGCACGCAGAAACCGGCCGTGCGAAGGCACCGCGTACGCACCCTCTCGCGCCCCCCTCGGCGGTAACCACCGCCGTCGCGAAGACGAAAACGGCCCCCTACCAGGCGAAGAAGGTGGCCCTCTTCGACAGCGATTCATCGTCCGACGATGACGATGAGGTCGACGAGAAGAGCCGGAAAGATGGCGACAGGGCAAGCGACGAGCCGCGCGTTGTTCCTCTTCTCACGCCGTCGCCGTCCTCGTCATCATCTGCTGCGGTCTCGGATGAACGCAGCGCCTCAAAAGGATCAGCGAGCAAGGTGGCCCACGTGCAAGGACTCTCCTTTCGTGCCGTGAAGAGCACGACGAACAGCAACAGCAACAGCGGAAAGCAGGACGAGGAGGAGAAGAGTGAAGATGAGAGCGCAGATGAAGATGTGTTGCACATCAATAAGACCTTTGCCACCCGCTACGAGGAGCAGAAGCGCAAGCAGGAGCTGCACACACTGGCGGAGAAGTACAAAGGTAAGCTCGGGCGTGCAGCGGCCATCGGACTGGCCGACGACGACGACGACGGAGACGACGAGGAAGAAGACGAGGATGAGGATGAAGACGAAGACGCGGTGCTGCTCACCTCTGAGAACAGCCTCAACTTCGCGAAGGCGCTACTCGCTGTGCGCAAAGCCACCGTTCCGTTGGCCACAACGACGGAGAAGGATAGGAAGGAAGACGGTGCGGAGACGCCGGCGTCACTGCTGCTGCCCAAAGAAGCACTTCTAAAGGAGCGCTACTTCCCACCCGCAGCGGAGCAAATACGCGCCAACACGGACATCTATGCAGACTACATGGACCGCAAGCGTCACGGCGAGGGCGACCGGAGACGCTTTACCTTGTCCGACGAATACGCGCGTGCGCTGCGGGCGACGGCCGACTCCGAGGACGCGGTGGTCGACTCCGCGGAGGGCAGCGAGCGCGACGGGCTGCGCCGGCTGCGTCCGCAGAACGCGGAGGAGGCGAAACTGCGGGCGACGTTTCTTCGCGATGTGGAGGAGAGCGCAAACAGTTTTGAGGTGATCCGTGAAGCGAAGTCGAGCAAGACCGACGAGGGCAAGGCCACAGAAGACGAAGACGCGGAGGAGGAGCAGCGCCGTCTGCAGGCAGCCCGTGCCGAAGAGAAGCGCCTGTTGGAGGAGGCGTTCTCGCTCGGCAAGACATCCGCGTCATACGCGAAGAAGACGAAGAAAGTGAAGGCTGACGCAGACGGTGGTGAAGAAGAGAACAGCGGAGCGGTAGCGGAGATGAGCGACGAGCAGGACGACGAAGCTTTTTTGCGTGACTTTTTCATTCAGGAGTTGTGGCGTCCCGGGGCATCCGTTGCAAACAAGAAAAAGAAGAAGACCGAGTCGACGACACCAAACAACGACGGAGAAGAAGAGGAGGACGACGGCGACGGCGACGACAACGCTGGCTCCTACTACGACCGACTCGCACAGCTCGCCCGCGAGGAGGAGGACGAGGCCTTCTTCAACGACGCGGAGGTGTGGGAGCACGAGTACCAGGAGAAGAAGTACCGCCATCAAGAAGCGGCAGAGGAGGCCGCCGCGCACGTCCAGACCTTCCCACGTCCAATCGGCGAGGCCGCCGTGGGCCTGCTGCGCAAGCCGGACACGTCTCGCAAAGACGCCCGCCAGCGCCGCCGTGAGCGGGCAGAGGCAGCCCACGCGCAACAGGTAGAGGAGCTGAAGCGGCTGAAGCACCTAAAACGGAAGGAAATTGAGGATCAGCGTGCGTTGATCGCCTCCGTTGCGGGGCTGACCATCGGCCGTCATCGCGACCGCAAAGGTGCGGGAGGGGGCGATGCCAACGGTGCCTTCGTGGACGGCGCCGACGCCGAGGAAGAGGCGGAGTTGGCGAAGTTGAAGGCGGTGTGGTCGGATAAAGACCTCGACGCGCCGTTCGACCCGGCCGAATTCGACAAGAAGATGGCGCTGCTCTTCAACGACGACTACTACGACGAGAAGAACGTCGATGAGGACGAAGTCGCGTACTTCGATGAGGAGCTCGACAGGGAAGGCGTCGAGGCCGGCGAGGAGGGCGAAGGAGTCGCGGACGAGATCAAGTCCGGCGCTGCGCCGGCGCTGTTCTCAGCGAACTCGCTCGAAGAGGCACAGGCGATGCTGCCAGCCTCGGCAAAGTCAAAGAAGAAGAAGGATGAAAACTCAGAAGCATTCTTTGACGACGCCTTTGGAACTCAGCGCGGCAGCGACGGCACAAGCGACGCTTTAAACCTGCTGTACCCGTCAGAGGCGCTGCAGGAGCTGGAGAAGGAGCGCCAGCAACTTAACGAGCTGATCGCATCCTCGCCCAAGAACAGCGACGGGGCCAGCGGCGAGAGCAACGAGGAGCTCCTCGCTCGCCTGCAGTCCTCGCTGAAGAAGAAAGAAGAGGAGTACTACCAACTGCACCGTGACGCGGCAGCGGAGAGCGCCGGTGGTGGGCTTCCCTTCCGTTATCGTCAGGTCGAGCCCGAAGACTTCACCCTCTCCGTGGAAGAAATTCTCGCCCTGGACGATCGGCAGCTGAACATGATAGCGCCGATGAACTGCTACGCGGCGTACCTGGACAAGGAGAGCAACGAGCGCGATCGTCGTCGGGTGGAGCGTCGCAGGCAGAAAGGCTTCAGAGAGGTCGCCTCGGATCGCACCTCGCGTCGCTACGGTGAGGTGCACAACACCGCGCTGCTGAACCCGGATCAGGTCACCGAGGAGGAAGGCGCCGCGATTGCGGAAAACTTGTCGAAGCGGCTGCGTGACGAGGGCGAAGATCCCGACGCACCGCTGGCGGCTCCGTCTTCACGTCCGCCGCGCCAAGGATGGCTGCACAAAGAGCCACGGAGGGACGGCGATCACCCCAGACGCGGCCGCGGTGGCTTCCGTGGTGGTCGCGGTGGCGCCTCTCCGTCGCCGTCGTCCTTTCGTGGACGTGGCGGTGCACAGAGCTCATTCTCAGCGCCGCATCGTGGGAGAGGTGGTGGTAACGGACGTGGCCGAGGTGATGGTCGTGGCCGGTTTCGTGGCGGACGCGGATAAGCAACACACGATGAGTGCTGTGATCAAGTGTCGAAGCTGCTTGGTCGGTCCTTACAAGGTCTTTTTTTAATGTGTAACGAGTAAAACGGCTAAGGTTTGCTGTTTGTACTTAAAGATATCTGCCGTTTTTTCCCCCGTCTTTCTTGCCACTGCCGTGAGAAACTGCACACTAGCGTTTGTTCGCGAGCGCTTATTTGAAAGGGATGCCAAGTATTGGAAGTTTGTGTGTGTTTGTCAGTGTGCAGCGACGACGTTGAGAGCATCCGTGTTATAGCCTCTCCGCTGTTGTCGTCGTGCGCGTCTTCGTCACGTCAAGGCTGGTACCATGACGTTTCACCCACCGCCAACCCTTAAACTTCGACTTCCCCTCCTTCCATTCCTTTTTAATCGTCGCCTCACTGCGACTTCCTTAACCACGCAGGGAGAGAGACGAATCCCATTTGCTGTCACTCGCATTATCGGGGCTCGCGAACACCCTCGCTTTTGAGTTTGTTGTGGTTGCACTTGTTGAGGTTGTTGTTGTTGTTTTCTCTCTGCTCTACAGTAACATAGATTTTCCACACGAACATAGATAGCAGCAGCCATTTTTCTTTTTTCTTCTCTCTCCTGGCCTACACTCCTTCTCCGTGGTTTTGTGTTAGATTTCCCTTTCTAGACTGCATCTCCTTTAAACTTTTTTTTGAGGGGTGAGTGTGTGTTTGTCCACAGAGTTTTTTTTTTCGCCTCTGAACAACGGCACTTCGTGCCGTCTCTTCTCGACTATGGCGCGCTCCACGAATGCCAAACGACGCCCTGCTAGTGCACGTCAGCAGCTCGATGCAAAGGGCGTTCGGCAGCCCTCCACAGAAGATGGAAACCGCAGCGACAGTTCTGCATCGATGGCCCTCACCACCACCTCGTCCACCACTGCGGATCGTCGCGGCAGCAGCAGCAGCCCATTCGGTTCGGCAAGGAACGCCGCTACAACCGTCACATCTTCTGTCCCCTTGCTACGCTCCACGACGGAGAAGCCGTCACCATCAGGTGTGTTGACCGTTCCACCGCGCAAACGCGCTCGAGGGTTCAGGACGAGTCACAGTGGCAGCGCCAGCAACGAGCGCCGCAGCCCGAGCGCCAGCAACGAGCGCCGCAGCCCGAGCGCCAGCGCCATCACGGAGGGGCTGGAAGGCGCAACGAGAGGCACCCGATCTCGCTACAGCGCCACCCAGCACCCACGCCCATTGACAGGAAGTAAAAACTCTCCGCATCACCGTTCACAAGACAGCGCCGCACGACTCGCAGATAGCGCTGAGGACGATGAGGTCTTCTTTGAGGCGTCCTCTCCGCGTACGGGCACGAACACCGCTGCCGCCACGCCGCTGCGTCATCTGCAGGACACGCCTACCTCGCAGCTCCTCAGTCAGCTGCAGGACCTCCCCTACACCGCGCCGTCCGATGAAATCACAGGAGAGGAAACGGCAGCAGCTGCCCTCTTCACCCCAGCCACAGTGGCGCGTCGACGGACTCTACCAACGGTGGCCGGCGAAGGCAGTGTGAATGATCCGCGTGTGGGAGAGGCAAGGGACCCGACTCGGCGGACCACGGCGGCTTCGTTGTCGCCGTCTGGCTCGCGCAGCTCGGTGCACGACGAGGCCGTGCAAGCCATCCTGCGCGCCAACCCACCCACCACGACGCGTCCCGTGGAGTTGAAGCCCGGCTATCGAATCCCCAGCCCCCACAGTCCTTTATGGGCCGCGCTGGACGCGAGTGATGTCGTAGCGGAAGACCGCCCCATGCGCGGCAGCACGCGCAGCGAGGACGAGCCACAGTGGTCAAACACGCAAGTCAGTCTCTTCCAAGAAGACGAGGACGAGAGGGACACGGGCGTGGCGCACGACGCACTGATGGAGTGGACGGCCGTGCAAGAGCGTCGACGTCTCGGCACACGCCGCGCCGCACCGGATCGCGTCAGTCTCCCTGTCCCCGGCCGCTCCGTGAATCTGCTGGATGACGAAGGCCTGCACGAGGACGAGCGACTTCCTCTCTTTCTTGGTGAGCAAGACACGCCGATTCGTCCGGACGGTGACGCAGCAGCGGACGAGAGCTTTGTGTTTTCCTTGACGCAGGAGGCAGACAACCAGGAAAGAGAGCAGGACCGTCAAGCGGCGCTGCCGCGCTCACGTAATCGTCGCACCACCACCGGCGCGGCGGCAGCAGCAGCAACAACAAATGCCTTCAGCACCCCCAGCCCGGCTCGACGGAGCACACGCACACGCTTCAATGCCTCCCAGCAATCCAGCCCGTTTACTCAGCTGCAGCGTGATGTGGCGCTCGCCTCGAAAGCAGCGGTTGGACGGTCCTCCTCCTCGTCCCCTGTGAACGCCGCCGCCGCGAACCCTTCCACGATGCTCTCACAGCGGGAGCAACGTCGACGGGCGGACATGCTGAAGTGGGCCGAGCACACTCGCGCCTTCTTTCACTTCATCGACTCGCTGCCCCTGCACGTCTCGAACTCTCCCTTGAAGCCCGCTTCTGCTCTCAACCCTCGTCAACAGCCACCACTGCAGCCGTCAACGTCACGCCGCAGTCGAAGCCAAAGTATCGCCGCGGTGAGCAAAGACGCGCGGCGCAGCGGGGGCACCGTCGCGGCATCGCTTAGTCTCGTGCGTCGCAGTCACAGTACGGTGGTCCCTGATCCAGTTACGCGGCATGGAAGCGCTGCTTTTGCGGCGGTGGTCTCGCGTGTGAAGCGAGAGGCGGCGACGGCATCTAAACAACAGCAGCAACATCAACAGCGTCGCTCTGCTACGGCGGCTTCTCGGGGCTCTGCTCCATAAAGGTGTTAGTGCTGTTGTAACCTTCCTCTGAGTAGGGGAACTGCCAGGTTTAACTGCCACTCAACGAGGTGTTGTGGCTGTGAGCGGCAACTTACTACCGCCTTGTGCCTGTTTATCTTTCTTTCTCTCTTTTAGATCGCTGCTAGCGTGTTATTTTTCCCCCTCCTAGCGACTGTTTCCCAATATATATATATAGATGCAACTACACTGTGTTTCTCCTCATCTGTGCGGCATTTGCTGCTGCTGTTGTTGTGTAATGTGTATTAGTCTTCTAATGGAGAGAGAAGACTCAGTCTTTGTTTGTGGAAGCACTCGGCGTGCCAGAGTCAACAGAATACGTGTAAAAGAATACTGCCTGCATTCCATTTTCTTCCTCGTTTGCGATGGCAACGAGAGTGCGAGGTCTTCTCCTTTTTGGAGGTGGAAGACTACTGTTTCTAAATACCCTCTGTCAGGGATGCCAAAATAGCCTAGTTTGTGTTGTTTCTTTTTAAACACATAACTTTACAGATCGGTGTTTGAACATGTGTGTGTGTGTGTGTGTGTTCATGATATGTTTTTTTTTTCCTGCATCACGTGTACGCTCCTTTGCATGCGGGCGGCATACGGAAAACTCTGCATCGATTGGTGGAACGTCGACAGCTCGAAGTTCAGCGACGAGCCAACAGCACTTTTCCTGGGTTTCCTGCTTTGCAGGGGAAAAGACGAGGAAAAGATGTGCGCCTTCCAAATGTCCTTTTGCTGAACGCTGGAAAGCGTCAACGTCGCATGCGAAAACGGCAGCGTGCTGCAAGTCGTTCTGGAACACAGCAAACAAACCGCGCGAGTGGCAGGATGCAGTCTTATCTCGGGTGCCGTTGCTGTATACTTTTCTCTCTCTTCGATCTCTTTTTTCCCCCTTTTTACTGCTCCTCTGCAGCACTTCTGTTATTTGTCGTTACCGGTTTTTTTTTCTTCTTAATGGTGTTGAACCAAACAAAAACGATGAGCTGTGCACCGCTCCGACACTCTGCTCAGGCGCGGCGCGCCAGGGAACTGCTCGCCGCATGTACGCGCCGCGTTCTCTTCCTGCTGGTATGTCTTTTACTGTTTTCCCTCGCATGGGATCGCTACAGCGCAGATGGCACGCACGGGCTCGTAGCGGCGCCTCGCTGGAGTGGCTTCATCCAGTCCGCCTTGGCAGCCGAAGAGTCTGCTGATCTTCCCGAGGTGGAGGTCGCGACTCCTGTCAGTGACGAGGCACTGCAGGATGCACACCCGGAGGCGCCGCTGGACCGGCGGGCGGACTTCCATGACGAAGCCGCGGCTGAGGAGGCAGTGGTGGCAGGAAAAGTGGCCGACCCCGTCCACGCAACTCGCGACTTTGACGGTGTCTCAGATGATGAGCTGAAGGCGCTGCTGTCCGACAAAAAGAAAGGTCAAGTGAACTTCAAGCACTACAAAGACCGCGCAGACCTCATCAAAGCCATTCGCGAGGTGGAGGAGAAAGAGATAGCACAGAAGGCGTTTCGCGACGAGGTCGCGGCGGCAGCCCGCTGGTTCGCGGAGACGCAGGAGGATTTGAACTACCAACGCGCCGCCGCCCGCCGGACAAAGGGGAGTCGCATCAAGCACAACGGCGAAGTTCCCGCCTCCCTGCGTCGTGGCCACCACACCGATGCGCCGGCGCACAAGCTGCGCGTTCTCTATAGCGCAGCCAGAGGCCACGGCGAGCGGTTCACCGCGTTGGTGAAAGACCTGGAGAGCTCGGAGGCGGTGAAGTTGCCGAATCTGGACGCCTTTCGTATTGTCGGCGAGCCGTACCCGATCAGCAATGAGAGCGTTCTGCTGGGACAGGTGTTTCAGGTTTTGTTCTACGGCGTGATGGCGCTCGCTATTATGCCGGATTTGTTGCCGTTTATTCCGGAAGCTGTACGGAATATTCTGCGCACACGTCGCGGTCTCGTCATCAGCACGGCGTTTATGCTGAACATGCTCAGTCGATCGCTGCTGCAGAACAACGCCTTTGAGGTCTACCTTGACGATGAGCTCATTTACTCGACGCTGAAGTTCGGTGGTCGCTTGCCGACCTCGGAGATGGTGAGCAACATGCTTCTGGAACGTACTCTCTTGAAGGACTACGCTGCCGCCATGAGTGGACAGGCAGCAAAAGGCGCAGCAGCACTCCTCTAAAATCAGTTATAAGCATATACATATCGAACAGTATGAAGGTAGATCCTAGCTGCCTGCATGCTTGTGTGATCCTTACGAAGCACAAAACAAGAAACAAAAACCTTCATGATTCTTCTCTCTTGTGGCGTGTTCAGTGGAGAGGCGACCTCAGCTTGTGTGTGAGGGGCGGCTCCGAAACGGAAAGAGCGAGATGGCATCAAAAGAAAGGAGAGAACACAGATCAAACAATAAAAAACACGTACGCAATGAGTAGATGGAGAGGCACGAAAGAGCACTGTGTTGTCACCCTGGTCACCGCGCGCGCACCACGGCCCATCTTCGTCCATGGTTCAGGCGGCCAAATCACCTCTAAGAAAAAAAGGAGGAAAAAACACATTATTTGCCGTGTTTCTCTAGGGTGGGTATTTGTGTAGGCTCGTCTGCATCTCGTCGTGCCCATCCGCATCGCAGCATCCGCGCTCGTTACTTAGAGGACACCAATGAGCTTTTTGTTGGCGGAAGGTCTTTTCAAAGCACTGTAACTGATTCTTTCGTCTCTGCCTTTCGTATCACTTCGCCTCCTCTTTGTTCAACCTCACAAAACTACTCTCGTTGCAAACATGCATTTCAATACGTTTTCCTTCAGCCTACAGAGACCTGATAGAGAAGGAAAAGTGGAGTGGGAAAGCCGCAGCAGGGACTCTTTTTTATTAGTATTAAAGAGTCGGAGGTAGGGGAGCAGGAAGGAAGAGGCCTGCCTCGTTTCCATTTCCAAGCCCTCTTTGCATCCTTGGGTGTCCCGTTTTCCCTTTCCCTCTTACACGGTCGAATTATCGTCTGTGTTTCTTTTAGTATTATTCGACTCCGTTTATTTATATATATATATTTTTGTTTTATTATGTATTCTCTCCGTCGTTGGCACAAGGCGACTCTGGTGGCCGTCGTGTTGATGGTGGCGGTTTTCTTGACGACGGCACGCGGTGCCCCGGCGAGCGGAGAGGAGGATCCCTACGCCTACCTCGAGATGCTCAGTGAGAGCGACTTAAAAAAGATGCTCTTTGACAAACTGCACGGCCGTGTTCAGCTGGACCGATTCCACCGCAAGGCCGACCTCGTCGCCGCGGTGCGGGAGCTGGAGGAGCAGGAGGATAAGGAGGCGCACTTCAACGCGCAGGTCGCGGCAGCCTTGGCACGCAAGGCAGAGGCGGAGAGGCAGCAGCAGCGGCAAGAAAGCGTACACGGAGACGGCGTTGCCGTAAAACGTCGCCACCACCGTGCTGCCCACACAGCGGCAGGCGCAGGAGCAGTAGTAAACGATAACGGCAAAAAAGTAGTACAATTAATTGATGATGACAGCGAGGAGGAGGCGGCGCAGCAGCAGACGCAGACACAACCTGCAGCAGCAGCAGGGAGGGAGAAGAACGGAAAAGGGCAGTACGGGGCAGCGGCCAGAGCGGGTCGTGCCGGCCGCGCAGGGACCAAACACACGATGGAAGTTCTGTACTGCACCGGATGAGGCTACGCGAAGTACTTTGATGAAATGAAGGTGCAGCTGCAGCGCTCGTTGCCCAACTCGAAGGAGATGCGCATTGTCGGGGCCACCTACCCGACCCCGCCTCTCCGAGCCGCCATCGGGCGGGCGTGCTCCTTTGCTTTCATGGGAACCCTCGCCCTTGCACTGGCCGGCCCGCAGATGGGCTTCCTGCCGCCAACGGTGGTCAACTTCATTGGCCAGCAGCGCGGCATGATGATTGGTGCCGGTTTTATGCTGAACATGGTCGGCAACTCGCTGACCCAGACTGGGGCGTACGAGGTGTCTCTGGACGGGGAGCTGATTTACTCGAAACTGCAGACAGGTGCTGTGCCGTCAGTGGAGGAGATGCGCCGAATCATTTTAGAGAAGACGCTGCTGGAAGACTACGGCGATAAGTCCACCGACACTAAACCCAGCAACGACATACAAACGCCGGCGTAAAACAAAAAAAGATGTGCCATCAAATATAGCGCAGCTGGTAGCAAAAGAAAAATCAGTAGAGGAGAACTCGTACGCTGGAAACGGTTTTCTTTTGCTTTGCTTTTGTGGACCACAATGCGCAAGTACTTACATCTTTTTTTGTTGTTTTCTCTTGCAAGACATAATTCTGCCTGCTGCAGCATTTGTTTCTTCTTTTACCATCAAAGTACTTCGTGAAGCACACCCTAACGAAAAGAAGAAGCCGACAGGAAACCGGAGACAAGTACACAAGAGAGCCTTCTAGGTAGGTCTTACAACGACGTTAACAGGAATGTGGTGTTGAAGAACACGAGAGAGGGGGGGGGGGAATGCGTATCAGCTGTGCTTGAGGGTTCCATGAATCCTTCAAGAACTGTTTCATTCTGGTATGTGCAAGGTGTTTGCTTTGATACGTGGTTTATGGGCAAGGGGGGAGGGAGGAGAAAAGAAAAAGTGGGGCGACAAGACACGTTCTGTTCTAGTGAAGCACGTAGGTCCTGCTCCCACACTCCTTTCTTCCTCTTATTATTTCTATGATTGTGTCTCCGGTAAAACTCACCAATGTCACCCACCAACCGCGCCGACTCCGCTGTGTTTGCGAGGAAGCAGCATCGATTGTTGTGGCAGGAGTCCGAGACACTTGAATGTACCCAAAGCACTTGTATCAAGCGCACGAACCTCTTTTGTTGCTTCTCTTTTTTTTTTGCACCCTTGAATACTCCAACGTGGGTCTTTTCTCTTCACGCTTTATGTCTTGTGGAAGAAGAGTGTCCGTGCTGGTTGCTGCTGAGATGCTGCGCTGGGGGTGGGGAAAGGAGGCGGTCCAACACACACACACACACGGAGAGACAGAGAGAAGGTACGATTGGCTTTGATGCTCTTTTTTGTCCGGATCGCTCCTCCCCTCGACTCCTTGTTGGCGTTAAAAGAAAAGCGCTGCTTGAAAGAAACCTCACTTCTACTTCCATGTTAACCCTCGTACAGTTCCACGTTTTGGTGAGGCACTTGGGCGATCTCTTGTGTGCTTCAAAAAGTCATCGTTTTTCCTTCTTCTTTTTTTGTTTTGGTCGATTCTCGCTTTCATTTTAAGTGTTGTACCGCACTGAGATGTGTGTGTGTGTGTCTGTGTCTGTGATCACGCAAGTAACGCTGTTCTGTCATGCTTTGGTTGTTATGTTCGGCGTGCTCTCTTGACACGTCTGCAGCCTGAACGACAGTTGTGTGTTGTCTGAGTGACGCGCAGAGTGAAAACACACACCCACGTTGAACCCTTCAAATATGAACGAGGTCTTCGGATAGCCTTTTTTTGTCGATTCTTCCTGCTTGCACGTCCTCTCCGGTCGAACCTGGGAGATTTCAAGACGTCAAGATCCTTTTCTGTTCTCTTCTTTGTCTTTTATCATCAAATTTCTACTACTACTACTACTACTACTACTAATACTACTACTTTATATGTTTGTTGTTTCTACTTGTTTTGTCTGATTTAATTCGATTCCGTTCTTGGAAGAGGTAAAAAGAGAAAAATGCTCAAATCATCTTTGATGGACACCGTCGCGGGAGCTGTAAAGGAATCTCGTCATTTTCGCTGTAGACGTAGAACAAGTTTTAAACGGCTCCTCCTTTCAGAGGAACAGCTTACTGTGTTGAATCCATGTTCCACTAGCAGCATCGTGCTTAACTGCGTCAAATAAGCTTGAGGCACTATCTATCATCAGAACAAACAAACAAAAACCTCCTTCATGATTCATTTAAATGCGCCGACTCTGCTTTCCTTCTTGCACTGCCCGTCATGTGCTTTCGTTGCTCAATTGGCGTCGCAACCTGTCATTTCTGCTACTATCTTTGTGCTGACTTTTAAGTGTCCTCTGTTTTTCTTTTCCCTCTTTTGATTTGCTCGCTCGCAGAACAACAACCCTCAAACCGTTTCTACTCTCGTGAGGTATTCTCATTGGTACTCAGATAAGCTTCGACAATCACTAACGTCAACTGTTATTCGTTTTGCACTTCTTCATTAAGGGAAGTCGTTCTCCTAACACTGACAAGCCAGCCAGGTAAGAACGCCTGTGCTGTAACTCAGCAACAAAACAACACTCATTGACTTTTTTCTCCTCGGTCGTTACACTCACTCTTCGTGTGCCGATGTCTGTGAAACACAAGCGAGGGCGTGGCGCGAGGCCCGACACAGCGGAAGGCCCCGCCGCGCCAACGGATGGCCACGCGCCGGTCACCAAGGAGGACGATGCGGCGGCGTCGGATGAAACGTATCTCCTCAACTTCAAAGCCGTCCCCTACTCTGTGTGCGCCAAAGTCTTCGCCGGCGTCATGGTCGGCGCCATCCTGTACGCGCTGCGCGTGGCGTACACCATCCGCCTCATTTCCGTGCAGCTGTACGGCTACCTGATCCACGAGTTCGACCCGTGGTTCAACTACCGCGCCACGGAGTACATGTCCGAGCACGGCTGGAAGGCGTTCTTCCGCTGGTTCGACTACATGAGCTGGTACCCGCTGGGCCGCCCCGTCGGCTCCACCACGTACCCCGGCCTGCAGTTCACCGCCGTCGCCATCCACCGCGTGCTGGCCGCGCTGGGGGTGCGCATGTCGCTCAATGACGTGTGCGTGCTCATCCCGGCGTGGTTCGGCTCCATCGCCACGGCGCTGGTGGCGCTCATGGCTTATGAGGTCAGCGGATCTCTCTCCGTGACCGCCGTCGCCTCGGTGTCCTTCGCCATTGTCCCCGCACACCTGATGCGGTCCATGGCCGGCGAGTTCGACAACGAGTGCATCGCCATGGCGGCCATGCTGCTCACCTTCTACCTGTGGGTCCGCTCCCTCCGCACGCGTGCCTCGTGGCCCATCGGTGCGCTGGCGGGCGTGGCGTACGGCTACATGGCGGCCGCGTGGGGCGGCTACATTTTTGTGCTCAACATGGTGGCCCTGCACGCCGGTGTGGCGGCGCTGGTGGACTGGGCACGCAACACGTACAGCCCGTCGCTGCTGCGCTCCTACGCGCTGTTCTACGTCGTCGGCACCGCCCTCGCCACGCGCGTGCCGCCCGTCGACATGGCGCCCTTCCGCTCGCTGGAGCTGCTCGGTGCCTTGGTGGTGCTCGTCTTCCTCTGCGGCCTGCAGGTGTGCGAGGTGCTGCGCCGGCGTGCCGACGTCGAGGTGCGCTCCTCCGCCAACCTGAAGATCCGCATCCGCGTGTTCGGCGCGATGGCCGGTGCCGGTGCCCTGGTGATCGCCGTGCTGGCCCCCACCGGCTACTTCGGCCCGATGTCGGCTCGCGTGCGTGCGCTCTTTGTGCAGCACACCCGCACCGGCAACCCGCTGGTGGACTCCGTCGCGGAGCACCGAAAGACGAGTCTAGAGGCGTACGATTTTTTCCTGGACTTCACATATCCTTTGTGGATCGCCGGGGCCGCGTTTCAGCTTGTAACGCTTCGAGTGAGCAGCCGCAGATACGCAAAGCTCTTTGTGGTGCTGTACTCCTTCGTCGCCTATTACTTTGCAGATCGCATGTCGCGGCTGATGGTGCTGGCCGGTCCAGCCTCTTCCGCCGCGGCGGCCGGTCTTCTTGGAGTAATGTACGAGTGGTGCTGGACGCAGCTCACAGGTTGGACTTCACCAGGCAGCGCACACGACGAAGCAGACTGCGAGGATGACGTCGCTACCTCGCAGTTGACAAAGCAGAATACAAACGAAAATGCCGGCCGGAAGTCCAAGTCAGGCAAACGTGGTATTCCTGTCTCTGCTGAGAAGGGAGAAGAGTACGAAGGACCTTTTTTGGCAGATACCGTCATTCGATCGTTTTTCAAGTCGATAAAGACAACGATCGACGCTCTCCCCTTTGCAGTCCGCGCTGGTGTGGCGGTGATCATCCTCGCCGCCACCTTCGGTACACACACAATTCCTAACTTCCAGCGGCGGTGCAAGAGCGCCGCATACGCCTTTGCGAACCCCCAACTCGTGTTTCAGACGCAGCTGCAGACGGGAGAGCCGGTAATGGTGAAGGACTACCTTGAATCCTACGAGTGGGTGAGGGGCAGCACCCCAGAGGACGCCCGCGTGCTCGCCTGGTGGGACTACGGCTATCAGATCACCGGCATCGGCAACCGCACGTCGCTCGCAGACGGCAACACGTGGAACCACGAGCACATCGCCACCATCGGCAAGATGCTGACGTCGCCCGTTGCGGAGGCGCACTCGCTGGTGCGACACATGGCGGACTACGTTCTCATCTGGGCTGGGCAGAACGGTGACTTGGGTAAATCACCGCACATGGCCCGCATCGGCAACAGCGTCTACCACGATATCTGTCCGAATGACCCGCTGTGCCGCCACTTTAGTTTCCTCGATCGAGAGTTCCGCAAACCCACGCCGACGATGCGGGCCTCGCTGCTATACAACCTGCACGAGAACAAAGTTGCTCCAGGCGTCGAGGTCGACCCGGCTCTCTTCCAGGAGGTGTACACCTCTAAGTATGGCCTCGTGCGCATCTACAAAGTGATGAACGTCAGCCGTGAGAGCAAGAGGTGGGTGGCCGATCCCGCCAACCGCGTGTGCAACCCGCCGGGGTCGTGGATCTGCCCGGGTCAGTACCCGCCCGCGAAGGAGATTCAGGCCATGCTTGCCCACCGTGTGGAGTTTGAGCAGGAGGGGACCTTCAACCCCAAGCGCAACGAGACGTACCATGCGGCGTACATGGCGCGCAGTCGAATGGCTCGCGACATGTAATTTTCCATAATAGGTTGATGTATTTGGAACAGTTGTCGCTGTTCGATTTTCCCTTTATGTTTGTTTGCTTTGGGTCTTGGAGAATGGTGAAGCAGTTGAATTGGTCATGCGCGCAGCGGGTGAGGATGTTTCCCCATGTAAGGGTGAACTGATTTAGTGCTGCGTTTCCTGCATTCGCAGCTCATGGTGTGTGTGTGGGTGGGTGTGGGTGTATTTGGTGCATCCCTTCCTTTCCCCGACAGCGCGATGGTTTCTTTTGTGTACGCTGCGGCGCGCCATCACCCTTGTCGAAAGGGCAGCAGCTCCTTTGGCGTGTTGATGAATGATGAGTATGCTGGTGGTTGATTTGGACTTCAGTTTTGTGATGCGTCTTTGCTGTTTTCTGTTCTCCTTCCAACAATCCCTCTTGGCAAGAGAAAGGGAATTCTTCTCTGATTTTGTGCTAGTAGGTCTCAAACCACAGTGCGTCCCTTTGCCTCAGTTCACTAGCGAATTACAAGGGCGACATGTGTTGATGGTGAGTGGCCCTTGGGAAAAGAAAAAGTAACTGTCACTGTGATGGACGTTGTAGCTTTGACGTTCTCAGAATCAACTTGACGTAAACAACGATGTGCGCGAGAGATCAGAAGTTTTCTTTCTCTTCTCCTACAGGAAGATTCTCTTTCCCTCCTTCAGAACAAAGCAGGAGCTCAAGTAGCCTTCAGCTGGGTGAATCTGTTGCCCCCCATACACACTAAAAGAGATAAAAGCCGATGAGCAGAACAAAACTGCTAGAGGCGGCAGCCTCTGTCGCGCCAATGGAAACTTTTCCTCTCTCCATCTTCCTCTTACACATCGTTCTATTTCCTGTATGGTTTGCCGATTGCTGAGAATGAACCCAAGCTTTCAGAATCAAAAGAAAAAATTGTGAAGAATCTTTCCGTGCAGCTGATACCCGCTGCATCGTCGGTGAAGTCTCAATTGATTGAGTTGATTAATTCATCCTTCTTTAACTGAGGCGCCGTTTTCCTTGAGGTGCACTGTAGACTGTCTTGTACGTGCACGCTATTTGTCAAACTACTATCTACGCCAGCTTTTGTTCTCAGAAATCGTCTTGTAGAGGACACCAGAGCAGAGGCTTCGGCCACCATTCACAACTTTTTCTTTTCACGCGTTGGTCGCGAAAAGAAGCGTGTCTTCGCTTCGTTATGTAGATCCACTTTACAACGTACACTACTGTCGTGTTTTCCTTTTCTTTTTTCTTTTTTTGCCACCCCAGAGGCTCCTTGCCGTAAGTGAAAATGGGACCACGGACTTCTCTAGAGAAGGGCGCCCCAAGAGCGGCGCCGATTCCTGTGTCCAACGGAGCTCGTCCTTCATGGACCAAAACGGCTCGCGCCTTTCGCGTCTTTCGCGTTATGTTGATCGCCTTCTGCATCATGGTGTCGCTTCACACAGCTTTTCAGACCCGACTGCTCTCTGTGAAAATGTACGGCTACCTAATCCACGAGTTCGACCCGTGGTTCAACTACCGCGCCACGGAGTACATGTCCGAGCACGGCTGGAAGGCGTTCTTCCGCTGGTTCGACTACATGAGCTGGTACCCGCTGGGCCGCCCCGTCGGCTCCACCACGTACCCCGGCCTGCAGTTCACCGCCGTCGCCATCCACCGCGTGCTGGCCGCGCTGGGGGTGCGCATGTCGCTCAATGATGTGTGCGTGCTCATCCCGGCGTGGTTCGGCTCCATCGCCACGGCGCTGGTGGCTCTCATGGCTGATGAGATGAGCAACTCTGGCCTCACTGCCGTCATCGCCGCATTTACCTTTATGATTTTGCCCGCACACCTGATGCGGTCCATGGCCGGCGAGTTCGACAACGAGTGCATCGCCATGGCGGCCATGCTGCTCACCTTCTACCTGTGGGTCCGCTCCCTCCGCACGCGTGCCTCGTGGCCCATCGGTGCGCTGGCGGGCGTGGCGTACGGCTACATGGCGGCCGCGTGGGGCGGCTACATTTTTGTGCTCAACATGGTGGCCCTGCACGCCGGTGTGGCGGCGCTGGTGGACTGGGCACGCAACACGTACAGCCCGTCGCTGCTGCGCTCCTACGCGCTGTTCTACGTCGTCGGCACCGCCCTCGCCACGCGCGTGCCGCCCGTCGACATGGCGCCCTTCCGCTCGCTGGAGCTGCTCGGTGCCTTGGTGGTGCTCGTCTTCCTCTGCGGCCTGCAGGTGTGCGAGGTGCTGCGCCGGCGTGCCGACGTCGAGGTGCGCTCCTCCGCCAACCTGAAGATCCGCATCCGCGTGTTCGGCGCGATGGCCGGTGCCGGTGCCCTGGTGATCGCCGTGCTGGCCCCCACCGGCTACTTCGGCCCGATGTCGGCTCGCGTGCGTGCGCTCTTTGTGCAGCACACCCGCACCGGCAACCCGTTGGTGGACTCCGTCGCGGAGCACCAGCCCGCCTCCCCGGAAGCCTTCTGGACGTTTCTGCACATCTGCAGCGTGATGTGGGGACTGGGTGTATTGCTGATGACCGTCTCGTTGCCCCTCGACTACACCCCTGCCAAGCTTTTTTGGCTTCTCAATTCCGCAGCTGCGTACTACTTTAGTCTGCGGATGTCGCGACTGGTGCTGCTGTCGGGACCACCGGCGTGCCTTCTCACCGGCTACTTTACTGGAGCCTTGCTGGACGCGGCCGCGAAGTTGACTTTCTGGGACAGCGAAGCCACCAAGGCCAGGATGGTGGATGAGGCGGAGCAGCCCACTGCGACAGCCACGAACGGCGCCGCAACTCAGCGTAGCTCCAAAGCGGCTCACGTAGAGGAAGAGGCGTGCGCTCCGCCGCCCTCTTGTTTTACGGATATTATTGACCGTAGTAGTATGCCTTGGTGGCCTCGACTGCTCCTCTGCCTTTCCTTGTGGGCCCTTGCTGCTGCCATTGGGTGGAACCTCGTTGGCTCAGACTTCATTGCACATGCGACGATGTTCAGTCAGCACGCGTCAAACCCTATGATTGTCTTCCGGGCACGCGTGCGGGACCCACTGACTGGCAAGCCGACAGACATCGTGGTTGACGACTACGTGGCGAGTTACAAGTGGCTGAGTAAACAAACCCCGCGTAGTTCGCGTGTGCTTGCCTGGTGGGACTACGGCTATCAGATCACCGGCATCGGCAACCGCACGTCGCTCGCGGACGGCAACACGTGGAACCACGAGCACATCGCCACCATCGGCAAGATGCTGACGTCGCCCGTTGCGGAGGCGCACTCGCTGGTGCGACACATGGCGGACTACGTTCTCATCTGGGCTGGGCAGAATAAAGACGATTTAATGAAATCACCGCACATGGCCCGCATCGGCAACAGCGTCTACCGCGACATCTGTCCTGATGACCCGCTGTGCCGCCACTTTAGTTTCCTCGATCGAGAGTTCCGCAAACCCACGCCGACGATGCGGGCCTCGCTGCTGTACAACCTGCACGAGAACAAAGTTGCTCCAGGCGTCGAGGTCGACCCGGCTCTCTTCCAGGAGGTGTACACCTCTAAGTATGGCCTCGTGCGCATCTACAAAGTGATGAACGTCAGCCGTGAGAGCAAGAGGTGGGTGGCCGATCCCGCCAACCGCGTGTGCAACCCGCCGGGGTCGTGGATCTGCCCGGGTCAGTACCCGCCCGCGAAGGAGATTCAGGCCATGCTTGCCCACCGTGTGGAGTTTGAGCAGGAGGGGACCTTCAACCCCAAGCGCAATGACTCGTATTACAAGGCTTACATGAATGAGGCACGCCACGTTGCAGCGCTGTAAGTCGCCGTGATACAGAAAAATCGATGATCATTGCTGTGGTGAGCGGCGGACAAGGTTGCACTGTTTCTCGAGGTGCAGCGCATTGTTTGTCATCAGTTGTCTGTTTGTTTTTCAGCGGTGTTATCATAAAGCATGTGAGAATTGAATATGTTGGTTTTTTTCTTTCGCTGGACTGCTGTAGCTGCGATAGGTTTCCGCATCTTCACGCTTCCAGCGCAACGAGTCTCCAAACAACGAGTGCAAACGTGGGACCACCTGAGCACGTGTTGTCATTGCTGTTGTTTTGTCGCTTTACGAATCGAAAGAACGCTGTGCCCTGTGGCATCTGCTCGAGACAAACGTAACGGAAATAACCCATTCACAGCTGGCGCAGATGCACGGGTTGAAGAGCTCGCTGAAATGATCTGATTTGCCCATGGCGCATGCCTTCGGTTCCCTTTTTTTTTTTTGCTTTGGCTGACGAAGTATCGCTGCTTCTTTGCGTTCGGTGATACCGCAAGCATGCAAGCGCAACTCCATATTCTCTCTCCCCCCCCCCCCTCGCTCTCTCCCTCATAGGCAGATCCTCTTTTGTTGTTGGAATTGTTGTTGGTGCTGCTGTCCTTGGTGTCTTTTACAGGTTCTTGACGCTCAAAGAAACAGAGCAACACATTGCACACTCTTTTCTCCCCTCTTCGTCTGCCACAAGCAACTTCCCGTGTCGGAGTATTTGAGCTGTTTTGTAGTGCACTAGCGCGTACGCAGTGAATTGTCGAAAGCTGAAGTGGTAATGATGCCAAGTGAGTTGTTCGACCTCCTCGCACGCTATTATTTTGTCCTTTTCAATTGTTTGTCGAGCTCGTCGGCATTACGGTAGATTTCAGCTTGACAAGTTGTTCTGGGGGGAGTGATCACTTTCCTGAAGACTGATTTTTTTCTTTTGAGCAGCGGACGAACTCATGGATTATTACGTACGTTAAGCACATCTTTTCGTTGCCCTTTAAACTTACTGGATTGCGATGGGGAATCACCGCAAGAACAAGGATCGGGCTGCGGCCCCTGATGAAGGCGCTTCTTCAACCCAAGCGTCCTCGACCGAAGAACAGCCTGAATCAGCTGAGACCCTCTTTTTGGGTCAGTACCAGCTGCCAGAAGAGTACACCGGATTGGTATGCCTGAGTCTCTCCATCGCAGTCGTTGCTGGAATTGCCTATCTCGGGTACTCGCTTCGCGTGCGCAACGTTGCCGAGTTTGGCGCTCTGCTTCACAACAGCGATCCGTGGTTCAACTACCGCGCCACGGAGTACATGTCCGAGCACGGCTGGAAGGCGTTCTTCCGCTGGTTCGACTACATGAGCTGGTACCCGCTGGGCCGCCCCGTCGGCTCCACCACGTACCCCGGCCTGCAGTTCACCGCCGTCGCCATCCACCGCGTGCTGGCCGCGCTGGGGGTGCGCATGTCGCTCAGTCATGTGTGCGTGCTCATCCCGGCGTGGTTCTCAGTGCTCGCCTGTCTGCTGCAGGTGCTCTTCTCCTATGAGGTTTCCCACTCCCTGTCCGTCTCTGTGACGTCCACCATTCTATTTACTGTCATCCCTGCGCACCTGATGCGGTCCATGGCCGGCGAGTTCGACAACGAGTGCATCGCCATGGCGGCCATGCTGCTCACCTTCTACCTGTGGGTCCGCTCCCTCCGCACGCGTGCCTCGTGGCCCATCGGTGCGCTGGCGGGCGTGGCGTACGGCTACATGGCGGCCGCGTGGGGCGGCTACATTTTTGTGCTCAACATGGTGGCCCTGCACGCCGGTGTGGCGGCGCTGGTGGACTGGGCACGCAACACGTACAGCCCGTCGCTGCTGCGCTCCTACGCGCTGTTCTACGTCGTCGGCACCGCCCTCGCCACGCGCGTGCCGCCCGTCGACATGGCGCCCTTCCGCTCGCTGGAGCTGCTCGGCGGTTTGGTGGTGCTCCTCTTTTTGTGTGGTCAGTCCGTGTGTGAACTCCAGCGCGCTCGTACCGGGGTGGAGCGTTTCTCCAGGCGCGGTGTGGCCCAGCTGATTCGCATTTACGCTGCCTTCTTTGTGGCGATCGTGGTCGCTGCGTTGTGTGCCCCCGCCGGCTTTATCAAACCCCTTTCCATCCAGGCCGATAAACTGATTCGAAACGTCCCGCATACCGGCAACCCGCTCGTGGATGTCATGCTCGCCGAAGACGCGTCCAACCTGCTTGTGGCGTGGCGGCTGCTCCTCTTCCCCTTTTTCGGTTGGATGATCGGTTTGACTCCTTTCCTCTCCTCCATGACGGAGCACTACACACACGCCAAGTGCTTTCTGCTTCTGTATGGTGTGGTGGGTCTATACTTTAGCACGTGCACCGTACGCATGATTGTGATGGTGGCGCCTGCGGCCTGCGTGTTCACCGCCTTCGTATTCCAGTGGGTGCTGAACTTCGCGCAGGCGGGACTGTTCTGGACAGAGATGCCCCCGGAGGAGGAGAGGAACGAAGGCGATGCCGCGCGCACCGAAAAAGACCGCCCGCCACCGCAGACTGCCGAGGCGCAGGAGGCGGCTCTCCGGAAGAAAAAAGAGGAATGGACGTCGAAGAACACAAAAAAGTTTATGGTGCGCGTGTTACCCCTCATGGCGCTTCTCTTCCTTGTGCGTCTTTCTGGGTTTGTGGAAGATGTCAACGAAACGGCGGACCAATTCTCCGCACCGGGCATCGTATTTCACAACCACCCGTCCACTGACTGGAAAGATGACACCATTGATGATTACTACAAAGGTTTTGTGTGGCTGCGCGAGCACACGCCTGAAGACGCCCGCGTCCTCGCCTGGTTCGATTATGGCTATCAGATCACCGGCATCGGCAACCGCACGTCGCTCGCAGACGGCAACACGTGGAACTACGAGCACATCGCCACCATCGGCAAGATGCTGACGTCGCCCGTTGCTGAGGCACACTCGCTGGTGCGACACATGGCGGACTACGTCTTTATCTTTGCTGGTGATACCTTCTTCTCCGACTTGGATCGCTCACCGCTGCTGGCTCGGATGGCGAACAGCGTCTATCACGATATCTGTCCGAATGACCCGCTGTGCCGTCATTTTGGTTTCCAAAAGAAGCAGAAGGCGGCGTTGAAGCGTCGCAGCCGCCTCCTGCAGCATTCGGAGCTGCAAGCCGAGGACGAGGCACCTGTAGAATACGAGCCCTCACCTCTGCTGGCACGGTCGCTCCTGTACCACCTACATGCAAACGGCACAACGGAAGGCGTCTCACTCGACGCGAGCATGTTTCAACACGTGTTCACTTCTATTCACGGTCTTGTCCGCATCTACAAAGTGATGAACGTCAGCCGTGAGAGCAAGAGGTGGGTGGCCGATCCCGCCAACCGCGTGTGCAACCCGCCGGGGTCGTGGATCTGCCCGGGTCAGTACCCTCCCGCGAAGGAGATTCAGGCCATGCTGGCTCATCAGCACTCCAACTTTCAGGACCTGGTAGACGCCTATGAAGAGGCAGCGATGGAAGAAATGCTCGATGACGAGTACGCAAGAGGTGGAGATGATATGTGAAGTGCAAAGAGAACGAAATAATGAAGGGTGAACGTAGCGCTGAGCGCATGGACAAGCGTTTTGTTCTTTTGTCGTCCTTGGTTCGCCACTGCATTGCTTTTGTTTACTTCTTTCATCATCACTCTTTCAAGCTCTCTGTGCTTGAACTTGGGGCCGCGAAACAGCTGGGTCGCTTTGTCATTGCGAGTGTTTGATTTCGTTGATGGTTGTTGTTTGCTCTTCTAGATGAGAGAACATCTGGCTGTTGTTGATGATGTGCTGAAGGGCACTAGGTACAATTCACCTCCGATTGAGGGCTAATTATAGTTTCAAAAAACACGATACGTGTGGGGGTCTTCAATATCAGTACTATTACTTCACCTCGACGGTTGTACCCTCGACCGTGATGGGAAGGATATCGGCATCTTTCTCTATCGAATGCGTTAGTTGGGAGGGTGGAGTTCACCCGAAACAACAGAAGTCAAAATGAAAACGTATTGAATCTGAAAAGGAGAGAACAGTGAGTCAATGCATCAGTCAAATTCCACTGTCTCAGCTTTTCCTGCTCCTCCTGTTCTGCGGCAATACGAAGCCCATTACTCTCTTTTGTGGTACTTGTTTAGATTACTGTTGCGCTTCAGTGTTTTCTGAGTTCGAACGCGGGCAGACCTATCTGTATTATTATTTTTCTGTCGTCTGCTTTTTGTTTTCGCATCTCCGCTTCGAATGGGAAAGAAGAAGCAGTCTCGCCCGGCAGGTGCGGTTGTGGCTCCTCAATACGCAGCAGCCACAACCGTGCCCGCAGGCAATGTCGCGGCCGCCACCACAACGATCAAACATACACACGCGCACCCTCGAGCCCATTCAGCGCCAGCAGTAGAAGTAAAAGAGTTCTTGGGACTCTTCTCCTTCCGCACGCGGTCGCTTCGCGTTCTTATCGTCCTGGTCGCAGTCATCTTTACACTCCGCAGCTGCTGGCAGGCCTTTGTTATTCGTCTATTCCCTGTGAAAGCGTATGGTTACCTGATCCACGAGTTCGACCCGTGGTTCAACTACCGCGCCACGGAGTACATGTCCGAGCACGGCTGGAAGGCGTTCTTCCGCTGGTTCGACTACATGAGCTGGTACCCGCTGGGCCGCCCCGTCGGCTCCACCACGTACCCCGGCCTGCAGTTCACCGCCGTCGCCATCCACCGCGTGCTGGCCGCGCTGGGGGTGCGCATGTCGCTCAATGATGTGTGCGTGCTCATCCCGGCGTGGTTCGGCTCCATCGCCACAGCCGTCCTCTGCCTCGCTTCCTACGACGTATCTCGCAGTTTTATCGCACCTATGGTTACTGCCTTTACATTTGCCATTGTCCCCGCACACCTGATGCGGTCCATGGCCGGCGAGTTCGACAACGAGTGCATCGCCATGGCGGCCATGCTGCTCACCTTCTACCTGTGGGTCCGCTCCCTCCGCACGCGTGCCTCGTGGCCCATCGGTGCGCTGGCGGGCGTGGCGTACGGCTACATGGCGGCCGCGTGGGGCGGCTACATTTTTGTGCTCAACATGGTGGCCCTGCACGCCGGTGTGGCGGCGCTGGTGGACTGGGCACGCAACACGTACAGCCCGTCGCTGCTGCGCTCCTACGCGCTGTTCTACGTCGTCGGCACCGCCCTCGCCACGCGCGTGCCGCCCGTCGACATGGCGCCCTTCCGCTCGCTGGAGCTGCTCGGTGCCTTGGTGGTGCTCGTCTTCCTCTGCGGCCTGCAGGTGTGCGAGGTGCTGCGCCGGCGTGCCGACGTCGAGGTGCGCTCCTCCGCCAACCTGAAGATCCGCATCCGCGTGTTCGGCGCGATGGCCGGTGCCGGTGCCCTGGTGATCGCCGTGCTGGCCCCCACCGGCTACTTCGGCCCGATGTCGGCTCGCGTGCGTGCGCTCTTTGTGCAGCACACCCGCACCGGCAACCCGTTGGTGGACTCCGTCGCGGAGCACCAGCCCGCCTCCCCGGAAGCCTTCTGGACGTTTCTGCACATCTGCAGCGTGATGTGGGGACTGGGTGTATTGCTGATGACCGTCTCGTTGCCCCTCGACTACACCCCTGCCAAGCTTTTTTGGCTTCTCAATTCCGCAGCTGCGTACTACTTTAGTCTGCGGATGTCGCGACTGGTGCTGCTGTCGGGACCACCGGCGTGCCTTCTCACCGGCTACTTTACTGGAGCCTTGCTGGACGCGGCCGCGAAGTTGACTTTCTGGGACAGCGAAGCCACCAAGGCCAGGATGGTGGATGAGGCGGAGCAGCCCACTGCGACAGCCACGAACGGCGCCGCAACTCAGCGTAGCTCCAAAGCGGCTCACGTAGAGGAAGAGGCGTGCGCTCCGCCGCCCTCTTGTTTTACGGATATTATTGACCGTAGTAGTATGCCTTGGTGGCCTCGACTGCTCCTCTGCCTTTCCTTGTGGGCCCTTGCTGCTGCCATTGGGTGGAACCTCGTTGGCTCAGACTTCATTGCACATGCGACGATGTTCAGTCAGCACGCGTCAAACCCTATGATTGTCTTCCGGGCACGCGTGCGGGACCCACTGACTGGCAAGCCGACAGACATCGTGGTTGACGACTACGTGGCGAGTTACAAGTGGCTGAGTAAACAAACCCCGCGTAGTTCGCGTGTGCTTGCCTGGTGGGACTACGGCTATCAGATCACCGGCATCGGCAACCGCACGTCGCTCGCGGACGGCAACACGTGGAACCACGAGCACATCGCCACCATCGGCAAGATGCTGACGTCGCCCGTTGCGGAGGCGCACTCGCTGGTGCGACACATGGCGGACTACGTTCTCATCTGGGCTGGGCAGAATAAAGACGATTTAATGAAATCACCGCACATGGCCCGCATCGGCAACAGCGTCTACCGCGACATCTGTCCTGATGACCCGCTGTGCCGCCACTTTAGTTTCCTCGATCGAGAGTTCCGCAAACCCACGCCGACGATGCGGGCCTCGCTGCTGTACAACCTGCACGAGAACAAAGTTGCTCCAGGCGTCGAGGTCGACCCGGCTCTCTTCCAGGAGGTGTACACCTCTAAGTATGGCCTCGTGCGCATCTACAAAGTGATGAACGTCAGCCGTGAGAGCAAGAGGTGGTTGGCCGATCCCGCCAACCGCGTGTGCAACCCGCCGGGGTCGTGGATCTGCCCGGGTCAGTACCCGCCCGCGAAGGAGATTCAGTCCATGCTTGCCCATCGCGTGGAATTTGAGGAACTGGGGACCTTCAACCGCCAGAAAAAGGACGCCGCCTATCACGCGGAATATCTGAAACAGTTCAGCGACGATGCCGACATGTGATTTATAAAATGGGGTATGCGTCAATGCAGCAAGCGAGTTTATGGACACTATGTGTTACGGTACATGTAGTGCCTAGGCGTGTCTGTAAACTGGGGTCGCGGTGCTTCTTTCTTCGTATCGGTGGTTTGCTTCTTGTTGGTGCACATGAGGTTTTGTTTCTTCTCTTAGATATTGATGAGCATGTGCGGAGTCACATTTGAATTGTTTGTGAGAACTGCATTGTTGTTTTTTGTTAATCGTAAGCAATCATCTTTACCACTCGTATGTACAGTGGCCTCAAAACAAAACATACCATTTCCAACGGGCGTCACTTCACCGAAACTCCTGTGTGGGCGTTCTGTGTTACCTTTCCTGAGGTGGTGATGCATCCATTTCCGCCTGCATACGGCAGGGAGTCGAAAGTTTTAATACTTATTATTTTTTTTTGGTGTTGCTACCATTTCCTCGCTGTTACATTTCCCACTGCACTCGCACCACGTTGACTCCGCCACTTCGTTGAGGAAGCAGAAGTGCACGTTGTTGGTTTTCGGGTAGAATCGCGAAAGAAGGTCCCACGCAATTGCGTGACTTTCACACACACACACACACATACATAGAAGCCACAATTTCATTTAGCGACTCCCCTGAAGACGTTGACTAGGTCTGTTGGATTGAAAGACTTCACTGTGCAGCACCCACATCGAATTTAGCATCCCCTTCACAGTCAGTTCCCATTATCGGTTTTTTCAGTCATTCGCACATCACGGCAGTCTCAACTATTCATATATCGTTACTACACTGCTAGCGTGCGTCCAAGACGTCTAAGGCAGAGAATCAAGTGAGGATACTTCTCACACACATCTACTATTTTGTCCACTTCTTTTCTATCGGTCCTCGCGCTTTTTTTCTTTCCCCGCCCGTGTGCGAGGGACACAGTGCTGCTGTAAAATATATACTCAACTCCTATAACGCGTTCTCTAATGTTACGCACAGGCGTCGCCACCTCGGCCTCGTCCACGGTGGCCATTTACCAAACGACTTGCCGACAGCTTCACGGATGTCGTTCGGGCTTACAGGACGCACCTGCCAGACGTTTTAGGGCCCCCCAACCCTCCACCTCGACTCTCACCCTCGCGCTGACCCTCCACGCCAAGTCTCAGCATTGGCGCTCACGGTGGCGCACGGCAGCAAAGCACACGGACATTCTCATCGGGTCTTCTCTTACGCACCTGCAGTGTCACCAACGAGCTGCAGCCACCAGCAGGTTGGGCAGTTCACCCGATGATAGCCAAGTCTGCAAATCCGAAACGGATCGGGCGACGGACCTCGCAGCCGCCGAAGATGAAGTCCGGCACCTTCGTCAAGACGTCAGCGCTATTGATGCGAAGCTCGACGACGGCGACAGCACCGCAGCATCGGGCGGCGCAGGGCTCTTGAGTTCCTCTCTTTCGGTCCGTCCGGACTCCAGCGACAAAGACTCCCACAGCGGCGAGGAGCAGCGCCTGTGGGAGGAACCAACACTGACCGATCTGGATCGTTCCATCCCGCAGGTGGACAGTGAGTTCATAGCCAGCCTCATCCGCAGCCGCAACCTGCGCCGTGGCGATTTCCTCACCCGAAAGGCGGTGTTGAAGCAGCACGTCGACCAACTCACCAAAAAGGCAGCCCCATCTATCAGCGACGCCCCCCGCCTGCCCCTCGTTGGCGGCCTCAGCATCGGCTGGCTGACAAATCTGCAGAACAGCCTGGGTGGCAGCGATGACGGCGGCGTGGTGGCGACGAGCGCGGACGCTCCTGTGGTGGTGTCTTCTGAAGTGCTGGATAAGCTAAGTGTGGAGGAGAAGGATCTCCTGTTCGCCACCCGCCCCGAGTACGACGACGGCTTCGTCCTGATCGACTGCCGCACGGTGAACGAGGTGACGTCGTGGGGTATCATTGAGGGAGCCAAGGTGCTGCCGGCGCACGAGCTCTTCGAGGCGTTCCACGCCACGCCGGAAGAGTTTCTCCAGGACTACGGCTTCGCGAAACCGCGACCGGATGATATCATCATCTGCTACTGCCAGTACGGCCCTCGCTCTCTCATGGCGGCTCAGATCCTCAGCTGGATGGGCTACCTGAAGGTCCTGCACTACCGCGAGGGCTACTACGAGTGGGGCAAGCAGTACAACCTGCTGCTGCGTCGGTGGATGGAGCACGACAAGGAGAGCGGCAACGAGCTGCGCCGATTGGCTACCTTTCGCGCTGGACTCGAGCTCCAGCGCGAGATCGCCCCTGAGTTCAACGCTCTGCCGATGCAGGAGGCACGGAAGTACCTGCGTGACACCACCCGCAGCCCTGGCACGTTGTTGGTCGGCGAGGGCCTGCGGACGGAGGCGTACGCGATGGTAGCAAAGCTGACGGAGGGCTTGGCTCCACCGGCGATGCCAGGTGTGGTGGACGGCGTCGATGCTGCTGCCGGCTCCCTTGTTGGGGCTGACGGGGACAGCGGCACCGTGTCCGGTCTCGCCAGCACGAACACACAGACCCGCCGCATCGGTGAAGGTCAGCTGGCGCAGTTCCTCGAGCAGGCCACAGGCATCAGCCCGCAGGCAGAGATGCAGCGGCCCGCGTCGTCCATCACGCTGGGCGAGGCCCAGACAACCGTTATCGACTCCCTGGCATCCGGCGCGGAGCTGGGGGCGTCGCCAGATGCTGTGGTGAGTCCTCTGCAGAAGCGTTCGCGACCGAACTAAGTCCTCGTGGACGCGCTTTGGGCAAAAAGAAAAGAGAGAACTCTGTCTTTTTTTTTTCTGACTGTTTCCCTCTTTTGCTCGCCCCCTTTCTGCTGTTGTCTCGGTGGCAATTATCCGCGGTGTCGTTGCTGTTGTGGGGCGTGTAGAGCCTTGTGTTTCTCGTGTTGAGGGCCCCCTGCCCCTCAAATAAAGAAAAGGATTTGGTAAACGATGGGTGCGGCGCAAAGGCAAGCGCACGTGCCTTCGATCGTTGCTGTCGTTGATCTCATCTCGATTGATGTGTTGTCGTCCGCAGCCGTTGCTGTGGTACCCACGACGTTGCTCCTTACATTTTGTTTTTGTTTTAGCTGATCTATCACAGACTTTTTCGCCGTGTGCAAATGTAAAAAAGAGAAGAAGAAACCTCAAGCCAATTGACCAAAAAAGGAATGCAAAATGTGATCTCGTTAATGCACATTTTTTGCTGATCTGTTATCTTTCTGTTCCACAGGGAGGTAAACTATCTACAAGGGTTCCGCGTCGGTTTGCGTGCGTGTGTTTCTTGCACAG
Organism: Leptomonas pyrrhocoris; assembly: GCF_001293395.1. NCBI lineage: Eukaryota > Euglenozoa > Kinetoplastea > Trypanosomatida > Trypanosomatidae > Leptomonas > Leptomonas pyrrhocoris. The sequence goes on from NW_015438357.1 coordinate 974,554, forward strand.
GTTGGGGATACTTCCGTCCCGATCGCTTGTCTGCACACGTCGTTTTTGGATTCCACGGATGATGGAATCACGACGCAAATGATAATCGCGTTCTTCCTTCCTGTGCTTTTACCCTACCCCCCCCCCCAAAAAAAAAAAACGAAAATTTCTCCTCTATGAAACCCCCCTCCCTCTGTTTGTTTCTCTGACTTGTTTGTATCACATTCGCAAACCGGCCTTTCTTCTGCTACACGATGGGAACTCTTTCAACGCACAAGAATAATCAGTACCCTCCTGCCTTCAAGCCAAACGAACTAAAAAGCAAAAAAAGAAAAAGATTCCGTCTTTCCTTCGCGACTCTCTACACTGCATATTTGTTAAGCATCTGTTCTTTGCCTCTTTTTCGTTTTTACGTCTCCTTTTTTCGTTCTTTTCTTTTTTTTTCCGGCACCTTCGCGTCTTCCCACAAAAATTCTTTTGCATCCGAAGTTAAGTGAAGATCATCAAAAACTCCACAAAAAAAAACCTAAACCGAGAATAACAGCAGAACACGCGTGTCCATCACGATTGTAACCGTCGTTTTTGGTGTTTTTTTTTAACCTCCGTTTTTGACTCGTTCTAACGTGTCATCAAATACACACACAAATACATTTTCTTTTTTTCTGTTTGATCTGTAGCTCCGTGCTTCCGTCCGGTCTTTTTTTTCCCCCTTCTCCCTTTCTCTCCATTTATATAATATATATTTTTTTTTTCTCTAATCTTACACAAAAAGAGTTAAACGATGGTCGACGGTAAGACTTCTGCGTCTGTGGTGGCTGTCGATGCCGAGCGCGCCGCCAAGGAGCGCGACGCGGCCGCCCGCGCGATGCTGATGGAGGGCGGTGACGCCTCTGCTAGAGGCAAGACCCAGTTCTTGAAGAAGGGTCTCGCCCACACGGTGCCGTACACCCTCAAGATCGTCGTGGAAAACGGCGGCGCACTCGAGAAGGCGGGGGAGGACTCGGAGGAGGTGCTCCAGGCAACCTTCCAGATGATCGACTCCCTTCTGAACGTATTCAACCCGAACAGCGAGCTCTCCCGCATCAACGGCATGCCTGTTGGTGAGGTGCACCAGATGTCGGCTGCGCTGAAGCGCGTGATGGGCTGCTGCCAGCGTGTGTACAACTCCTCCCGCGGCTCCTTCGACCCGGCCGCCGGCCTCATCGTGCGTGAGCTGCGCGAGGCCGCGCGTGCGGGCAAGACGGTGCCGCATGAGCGCATCATGGAACTCGCCAAGAAGTGCACCCTGAACAACAGCTTCAACATGGACCTGAACAACGGCACCATTTCACGCAAGCATACGGAGGCCACGCTCGACCTCGGCGCCGTGAACAAGGGCTACGCGGTGGACTTCGTCGTGGAGAAGCTGAACGCGATGGGTTACGAGAGCGTCTTCTTCGAGTGGGGCGGCGATGTGCGCGCCAGCGGCAAGAACCCTTCCGATGAGTACTGGGCGGTGGGTATCGTGCGTCCGCCTGCGCTGGCGGACATCCGCAAGGTCATTCCAGATGACCAGAAGACCTTCATTCGTGTGGTGCGTCTGAACAACGAGGCCCTCGCGTCCAGTGGCGACTACGAGAACCTGATCGAGGGTCCCGGCTCCCGCCTGTACGCGTCCTCCTTCAGCTGGGAAACGAAGAACCTGCTGGAGCCGTCGGAGACCAACATGGCCCAGGTTACCATCAAGTGCTACAGCTGCATGTACGCCGATGCCCTGGCCACCGCGGCGCTGCTCAAGAACGACCCGACGACGGTGCGCCGCATGCTGGATAGCTGGCGTTACGTGCGCGACACCGTCACCGACTTCACCACCTACACACGCGCAGATGAGCGTGTGGCGAAGATGTTCGAGATCGCCACGGAGAGCCACGAGATGCGGGAGAAGCGCATCAGCGGCTCCCTGCCAGCTCGCGTGGTCGTCATTGGCGGCGGTCTGGCCGGCTGCTCGGCGGCCATCGAGGCGGCCAACTGCGGCGCCCAGGTGATTCTGCTGGAGAAGGAGCCGAAGCTCGGCGGCAACAGCGCCAAGGCCACGTCCGGCATCAACGCGTGGGGCACCCGCGCTCAGGCCAAGCAGGGCGTCATGGACGGCGGCAAGTTCTTCGAGCGCGATACGAACCGCTCCGGCAAAGGCGGCTACTGCGACCCCGGTCTGGTGAAGGCGCTCTCAGTGAAGAGCGCCGATGCCGTGAAGTGGCTGTCCGAGTTGGGCGTCCCACTGACGGTGCTCTCGCAGCTCGGTGGCGCCAGCCGCAAGCGCTGCCACCGTGCGCCGGACAAGTCCGACGGCACCCCCGTGCCGATCGGCTTCACGATCATGAAGACGCTGGAGACCCACATTCTCACCAAGCTCAGCCGCCAGATCACCGTCATGACAAACGTGCGGGTCACCGCCCTGGAGCACCGCAGCAGCCAGCGCTCCGACGGCGTGGTGCTGAAGACGGTCACCGGTGTCCGCATCCAACAACCCAACGAGACGCCGATGACGCTGAACGCCGATGCCGTCATCTTGGCCACCGGCGGCTTCTCCAACGACCGCAGCGCGGCGTCTCTGCTGCAGGAGTACGCGCCGCAGCTCTCGTCCTTCCCGACGACGAACGGCACCTGGGCCACCGGTGATGGTGTCAAGATGGCGCGCGAGCTCGGTGTGGCGCTGATCGACATGGACAAGGTGCAGCTCCACCCCACCGGTCTGATTGACCCGAAGGACCCGGCGAACAAGACGAAGTACCTCGGCCCCGAGGCGCTGCGCGGGTCGGGCGGTGTTCTGCTCAACGGCCAAGGTGAGCGCTTCGTGAACGAGCTGGACCTGCGCTCCGTCGTGTCGCAGGCGATCATCGCCCAGGACAACGTCTACCCGAAGTCGGGCGGCAGCAGGTTCGCCTACTGTGTGCTGAACGAGGACGCTGCGAAGCTGTTTGGCAAGAACGCCCTCGGCTTCTACTGGCACCGCCTCGGCCTCTTCGAGAAGGTGGAGAACATCCAAGCCTTGGCGAAGCTGATCGGCTGCCCCGAGGCGACCCTGGTGGCGACGCTGAAGAAGTACGAGGAGCTCTCCTCCAAAAAGCTCCACGCCTGCCCGCTGACCGGCAAGAACGTGTTCCCGTGCGTGGTCGGAACGCGGGGCCCGTACTACGTCGCGCTGGTCACGCCGTCCATCCATTACACGATGGGCGGTTGCCTCATCTCGCCCTCGGCGGAGGTGCAGGCGCTCGACACCACCGGCGTCGCCCCGGTCCGCCGGCCCATCCGTGCGCTCTTCGGTGCGGGCGAGGTGACTGGCGGCGTGCACGGCGGCAACCGCCTCGGCGGCAACTCGCTGCTGGAGTGTGTCGTCTTCGGCAAGATCGCCGGCGACCGCGCGGCCACCATCCTGCAGAAGCAGAAGACGGCGCTGTCCATGACGGAGTGGAAGACGGTTGTGCTGCGTGAGGTGCGCGAGGGCGGCGTCTACGGCACCGGCTCCCGTGTGCTGCGTTTCAACCTGCCCGGTGCGCTGCAGACGACGGGGCTCGCCCTTGGCCAGTTCATTGGCATCCGCGGCGACTGGGATGGTCAGCAGCTGCTCGGCTACTACAGTCCCATCACGCTGCCCGACGACGTCGGTGTGATTGGCATCCTCGCGCGCGCCGACAAGGGCCGTCTAGCGGAGTGGATCTCTGCCCTGCAGCCCGGCGATGCGGTGGAGATGAAGGCGTGCGGCGGCCTCGTGATTGAGCGGCGCTTCGCGGCCCGCCACCTCTTCTTCCGCGGCCACAAGATCCGCCGTCTGGCGCTCATCGGTGGTGGCACGGGTGTGGCCCCGATGCTGCAGATTATCCACGCCGCGCTGAAGAAGCCGTTCATTGACAGCATCGACAGCATCCACTTCATCTACGCTGCGGAGGACGTGTCGGAACTGACGTACCGCCAGCTGCTGGAGAGCTACGAAGCTGTGTACGGCTCGGACAAGTTCAAGTGCCACTTCGTGCTGAACAACCCGCCGGCGCAGTGGACCGACGGCGTCGGTTTCGTGGACGGCGCACTTCTGCGCTCGGCCGTGCAGTCGCCGTCGAACGACTTGCTGGTGGCCATCTGCGGTCCGCCGATCATGCAGCGCGTCGTCAAGGGCAATCTGGCTTCCCTCGGTTATAACATGAACCTGGTGCGCACCGTAGACGAGGCCGAGCCCGCGAAGGCTAAGATCTAAGGAGAATCCGGCCAAAAAGAAAAGAGAAAGGAAAACAGGAAGGTAGCAACCCTTGTAATCACATTTCTGGGCTCCATCAATTTTCTTGTTCTGTGCTTCATTTTCTTTTCTTTCCTTGTGTGTTTATCTATGTTTGTACGTGTGTTGGTTTGGCATGTTGATGGGCTAATGTAATGCCGGTGTAACGACTAGGCTTTAAGCTAGTAATTTTGTTAAGTCTTTCTTCTTCTAGCTGTGCCCATTACACATCTTCGCCATATTGCCTGTTCCTCATGCGTCGCCACGCACACACACACACACACACATACAGAAGGAAAGGAAACGTGTGTTGGTGTGTGTATGTATGTGTGTTTGTGCATGTGCGCACGCCTTGCTGCGGGACAAGCGAGTTGGATCAGCACCGCCTTCTGTCACGGTCTCAACTGTCTGACTATCGTGGTGCAAATTCATTGGGCGGATGTGTTTAGGTCTCAATAATATATACTGGTTTCCACTACGGATTGTATCTTTTTTTTTTCCCACAAACATTAATGAATTGAATGCGCGTTTTTTTTTCTTTCTTTCTTCTTTCGATTTGTTATTTGTTGCCAAAAAAAGAAAAGGATCAAACATGAGGTCAAGATACTCTTGTGGTTCTTCGTTATCCTTTCCCGCCTCCCCGGTTTACTTTGACTGGAATGCACCAACCTTTCTTGACAATGGAGTGCATCCTGTTGGGCTGATCACGAAACCCGGTACACATAAACGTATCCGTTTTTTCTTTCCGACTTTTCGACGAGGCACAACTACTCGGAGCTGAGGAGGTGTTTTTGTTTTCTTTTCCAACACATCAAAAAAAAAAAGAAAGAAAGATGGAAGGCAAAAAATTTTGTTGTGGTTTCCTTTTTTTTACTATCAGCTTAACCGTGGAGGACAAGGCCAGATAGAGGTATATATATAACGCACGATTCGTTCCAATATCACGGGATCCCAGAATGGGGAAAAAACAAAACTGAACAGACGTTTTGTGTTCACACGCGTACAGTGTTTCGCTCTTCCTCCAAAAAAAAAAACATTATTATTATTATTATTATTATTGTGCGTGCGGATTCGTTACTCTTTTTTTATCTTGTTTCGGTTTCTTTTATTAACCATTTTCTTTGTCCCTGTTTCTTACCAGTAAGTTGAAGATACTCCCTCGTCTCGTGTACACGGTCGCGTGGTTTTTGTTGTCAGCCTATAGGTCTTGAAGCATACAATTTTCAGTTTTAGGCCAGACAACAGATCCCTTTCACGTAATAATTGTCAAAATATCCAGCGACCTGGAGCGCACGCATACACACACACACACACACACACACACACACGCACACGCACATCGTTAAAAAGAACGAAGGAGGAGCGGCATCGGGAGCAAAGCGGCGACATGTGGAAAGAACGATAGCGAAAAACTCTTTCTCTTGTGTTTTCTCGTTCTTTTGCTTGCTCTTTTTGGAGTATCCTTCCGGCCTCTTTTTGCACTTGAGCTTTCTCAGAACCTTATTACAGGAATCATACTTGTTTTTGTTATGCAGGCGTACTCTTTACCGTGTGAATGAGGAGGGTTTGAGATGATCGAGGCCACTCTGCACCACATGAAGTGCGGCTCTCAAAGGTCTCGACGTGGACAACGATAAGGAAGAAAGAAAACAAAAAGAAAAACGGCGCCTACCTCTGCCTTATTTATTACGATTCTCCTTGGTTTTTCTGTGCTTGGGTCTTCAACCGTCTTGATATTAGGGTATAAACATTAACATCTTCGCGAAAACTAATGAACGCAAAACAAAGCAGCACAAGCTGTCTCGTTATTCCACAGGGGTAATATCCAGCGAGGCTTTGCTGAGAGAACCATGCGCGCTTACTGCGGCGTTGTCTGTCCTACGGATGGTCGCAGCAGCATTCTTCTCCCTTGTGGGGCTGTCGGTACTTGCCGACAAAACGCGCTGTCCGCTCCTTTGTGTTGCACACATGAAGAGGACGTCACTCAGAGCTCCTCACCTGCGTGTCTGCATTTCTTTTCCTCTGATTGTGTTCAGCACTCTTCTGTTTTCCCTCATTTTGCACACGAATTTCTTCTCAACGACAACCGCCCTTCTTCTTTCACCGCTACTTGTATTAGAGCTTCGCTGCCTCTTCACCAACCTTCTGCTCTTTTCCTCACATTACTTTTCGCAAGTTGATCAGTTTATAAACGGGGTTGTGTGGGCTTCGCTCTGAAGAAGCGGCACTCAACGCCTTGAAGACTATTCATTAAACTGCTGCTTTCTTCTTTGTCTCAGCTGAAGACTTTTCCGCAGAAAAGCAGAGAGAAAAACTGTCCAGAAGGAGAGCACGGAGTTTGCTTTGTTTCTGCTGATCAATGGATCCGGCTTTTGGTGCCGCTGGTGAGCATGTGCGCCGGCGCTACACCAGCCCGGCTGGAAGGCACGCCGCTGCTGGTGACGGCGGTGGTGCTGCTGCCACCGGTCGCAAGCGTCCGGTCTCGGCGTTCACCCGCCGCCTCTTCAAAGCGACTTTGGTGTTCCTCGCGGTGTTCTTTGGTGTGTGGTGCGTGCGCCAAACAATGCGCGACGGAGGGTGGTGGGGACTGGCTCCGTCGTCGCAGAAAGGCACTTCTCCCTCTTCTCCCGCCACTCCCCTCGTCTCTTCCTCCCTGCCACCCACTGCAGAACACCTTCACAACAACCCCAAAGCTTCAACACCCACCAGCATGTCTCGCGCCGCCTCGAACATCGGCCGCGTGGTGATCATCGGCAGCGGGCTCGCTGGACAGTCCGCCGCCATTCAAGCCGCCCGCGATGGAGTGCGCGAGGTGGTGATTCTCGAGAAGGAACCGCGCATGGGCGGCAACAGCGCCAAGGCCACGTCAGGCATCAACGGCTGGGGCACCCGAGTTCAGAAGGCCGCCGGCATTCAGGACAGCGGGGAGTTGTTCGAGAATGACACCTTCGTCTCCGGGAAGGGCGGGCACTGCCAACCGGCTCTGGTCAAGACCCTCTCCGATCACAGCGCCGAGGCGGTCGAGTGGCTCTCCGCCTTCGACATCCCGCTGACGGTGCTCTCGCAGCTCGGTGGCGCCAGCCGCAAGCGCTGCCACCGTACGCCGGACAAGCTAGACGGGACGCCGATGCCGGTCGGCTTCACAATTGTGAAGACGCTGGAGAATTACATTCGCACGTACCTGTCGGACAAGGTGCGCATCGAGACGAACACCCGCCTCACCTCTCTCTTGCGGGAGCAGGGCGGCAGCTCGCCAGCGGTGCGCGGCGTCTCCTACGCCCAGAAGAACGAGGCTGGGGAGGAGCGGACGCACGAGCTGCTTGCCGACGCCGTCATCTTGGCCACCGGCGGCTTCTCCAACGATCACACCAACAACTCTCTGCTGCAGGAGTACGCGCCGCAGCTCTCGTCCTTCCCGACGACGAACGGCGTGTGGGCCACCGGTGATGGCGTGAAGGCAGCTCGCGAGCTCGGCGTGGCGCTGATCGACATGGACAAGGTGCAGCTCCACCCCACCGGTCTGATCAACCCGAAGGACCCCAGCGCGAAGACGGTGTTCCTCGGCCCCGAGGCGCTGCGCGGGTCGGGCGGCATTCTGCTCAACAAGAAGGGTGAGCGCTTTGTGAACGAGCTGGACCTGCGCTCCGTCGTGTCGCAGGCGATCATCGCCCAGAACAACGTCTACCCAGGATCAGAGAACCGCCGCTACGCGTACTGTGTGATGAACGAGGCTGCGGCAGATGCCTTCGGCCGCAGCTCGCTCAACTTCTACTGGAAGAAGATGGGGCTGTTCTCGGAGGCCGCCGACGTCGCCGCGATGGCGGACCTCATCGGCTGCTCCGTGGAAACGTTGACGAATACGCTGAACGAGTATGAGAAGCTGTCGGCGGACGGGCAGCGCCCGTGCCCGCGGACCGGCAAGAAGGTGTTTCCGAACGTGCTTGGAGCGAAGGGTCCGTTCTACGTGGCCTACGTCACGCCGTCCATCCATTACACGATGGGCGGTTGCCTCATCTCGGCCTCGGCGGAAATCCTCAACGAGCAGCTGGTGCCGATCCGCGGTTTATACGGCGCGGGCGAGGTGACCGGCGGCGTGCACGGCGGCAACCGCCTCGGCGGCAACTCGCTGCTGGAGTGTGTCGTATTCGGACGCATCGCCGGCAGCGCCGTGGCCAAGCACACTGCCGCGCCGACAGCTTGATCGGTCTCTTGTGCATCGGCATCGACAGCACTCTCACCGCCTGTGGCGTTTTGCCTTATTATTCAAGTATTCACTTCATTGATTCTTTGTTTTCTTGTTGCCGTTTTTCTTCATATTTTGGCGTAACGTGTGCAAGCACGCGGGAGCTGTGCTTCCGTGCACGTTTGCAAGGGTGCGTTTGCTGACGTCACATTTAACAAGCAAAATGCCATTTGTAGTTCCCCGTTCTCTTCGTGTCGCAAGACCTCAAAAACAAAACTTCTTTTTCTTTCCCTTCGCCGGCTTCCAAAAAAAAAAAGAAAACCACGCGTTCGGGTGCGCCGCTGGAACTTGCGAGTGGGGCGCGGCGGCCTTGGGGAAAAGGCGCCGCTTCTTCTTTTTCCCGGGCCCTGCCTCGCCGGTCTGCGCCCCCGCCCCCCGGCCCACGCCGGCGCCGCACGCAGAAGACCCCGAACAACCGACACCTTGCAAATGATCTCCTCGAAAACAGAGAGGAGTAACAACGCTCCTCACAATGTACTTGAGCTCACCCTTGGCAACTTACACGACTCTCTCTTGACTATTCGTTAATAGACCCCAAAAGCGAAGCGGCAACACAGAACTCGGCCGGCAACCATTGGGAAGGCGGGCGGCCCGCCTAACGCCCCCAGCCGGCGATATCACCCAGGAGGCAACGAGATAAGCCATCCGCTGCATTTTCCTCTGAACGCGCGCACTCAACGAACAGCATCCAACCGGAGCGTAGGTGGCGTGCAACTCCGATGCCGGCGCCCAAGACTTTGCGTGAGCTTTTCGAGCAGAGAAAAGTCCCCGCCGGGTTTGGACAGGGGCCCTCGAGGGACGACGAGGGGGACAAACGAAAACAGAAACCATGACCGCCGACCAGTCGCAAAAAACAAGCGAATGAGAAAAAGGAAAACGTGAAGGCTGAACCTTTCACAAGAGAGAGAGGAAAAGAGAGAAAAGTAGAAAAGGTTTGAAAAACAAAGACAGGGCAGCACCATTGTCGGCGTCTCGATCGCGGAAGGCTTTACGACGACGCGATAGGGTCCGCGCCTGTCCGAAGCGTAGCTTTCACATTTTGACAATTGTTGCTCCATTGAAGATGATAATCGCTGAAAACACTTCTTGAAAAGGGAAAACCAAAACAGCCGTGCGATTGGGGGGTCGGCTTTGGGCCGGGTGCGCAGGCGTGCCCGCCGCGCGGGGTTTTCGGGGTTTGCCGGGCCCCGGCGGGGGGCGGGGAAAACAGCCGGCCCCCACCCCCCGCCCCGCAAACCGCCAGCAACGAGAAGGGGGAAAATCAAAACGGGCCCAAGCGCAAGATTTCACTGCTAACGGATAATAATTTGTTTTGGGTTCACCGGGGCAGTGCGTTTCGGCACCCCCCCCCCCCCCCAGCTTCCCATATTGCCTTTTCGGTGGATTCTGCGTATGATAACGGTCGTGGTAATTACGACATCGGCATGCGTTTCTTCCTTCAAAAGCTGGCAAACGCGTGTATCGGCTCAAAACAAGCACAACAGTCTTCCAGCATCGAAAAAACTGTTTCCCGTCGAACAACAAATGCGTTAATTTTCATTCGCTGTTAAGGTGTTAGAGTTTAAGCAGCTAAACAGCGCGAATTAGACAAAGCCAATAAAATAGTCCGCCTTAACAATTTGTTGCGATATTACGGTGGGTATTGTTGGTTGGTGTCTAGTTTTTCGATGACACCACTGAACTTGAAAAGCAATTAATCTACGAGTGCAAAACAGATGGAATAGACACCGGTATCAAAAAAGAGATTCTTCAAACACACTCTCTTGTTTTCTGATTTAGTACTTTTCCAAAAAAAAAAGGAAGCGTTTTAACTTTTAAAAAGCACTGTAATTGTACTGGCACGTTTTATTTTAAAAGATTCGCTTTGCACTACCATTCCCACCCTCTTTTCGTCATCTGGCATTCTCATAACTGATGCTCCTACACCTTAAAGATACCAAAAATAGTGCACCGAAAATGCCTCCTCACGAGCGCAGTCGATACACGGGAAGGGAGTACAGCTCGCGGTATTACACTTTGCTGAAAGGCAGAGAGCAACTTCCCATTTTCGCAGCCAAGTCACGAATCCAAAAGTTGGTGAATCAATATCAGACAGTCCTACTTGTGGGTGAAACAGGTAGTGGAAAGACCACACAAGTTCCGCAGTACATTCTCGAACTCAATCCTGAGCATGGAATTGCGTGCACACAACCGCGGCGTGTTGCTGCGACTAGTGTCAGCGAGCGTGTGGCTGAGGAAATGGATGTTGTGCTTGGCGAGGAAGTCGGCTACAATATTCGATTTGACGACATGAGCTCTGAAAAAACACGTATCAAGTACCTGACTGATGGTATGTTGCTCCGTGAAGCAATGACTGATCCGTTATTGAGCAGATACAGTGTTATTGTGTTGGATGAAGCCCACGAACGCACAGTGTCCACAGATATTCTTATCGGCACAGTCAAGGCCCTGCTACCAAAACGACCGGATCTTCGAATTGTGGTGATGTCGGCGACTCTTGAAGAGAAGCGCTTCCAGGAGTATTTCCCAGAGGCTCCGTTGGTCCACATTTCCGGCCGCATGTACGGTGTGGAGGTGTACAACTCCAAGGCTCCTGAAGCAAACTACGTTGAAGCAGCTATTCGCACCGCAACCCAAATTCATCTTTACGAAGGCGAAGGCGATATTCTCATTTTTCTTACAGGTGAGGACGAAATTGAAACCACTGTTGAACGTTTGCAGAACGGCATACGGATGTCGGAGCACAGCAGCGCAAATTGCCACCGTGGGCCAGTCTCTGTTTTGCCCCTCTATTCTGCACTGCCGCCTTCCCAGCAGCGAAAGGTGTTTCAGCCCGTACCGGAAGGAACACGAAAAATTGTTGTCGCAACGAATGTCGCCGAAACCTCGCTGACAATTGATGGCGTTGTTTTTGTGATCGACTGTGGGTTCTCAAAACAAAAAGTTTTCAATCCAAAACTGCGCGTCGAATCGCTGCTGGTTACTCCCATTAGTCAAGCCAGTGCGCGTCAGCGATGCGGTCGTGCTGGCCGCACGCGCCCCGGAAAGTGTTTCCGCCTCTACACGGCGAAATCGTTCCACACCGCACTGCAGCCCAACACATATCCCGAGATTCTTCGTTGCAACCTTGGCAGCATTGTGCTGAACATGAAAAAAATGGGGATTGAGGATTTGGTCAACTTTGACTTTGTCGAGCCACCGGCTCCAGAAACCTTGATGCGCGCATTGGAATTACTGAATTACCTTGACGCCCTCGATGATGACGGTAATTTGACTGAGCAAGGTAGTTTGATGTCAGATTTCCCAGTTGAGCCTGAAATGGCATCAATGCTTTTTCACAGCGCAGAGTATGGATGCTCGGAAGACATTGCGCGGATTTGCGCCATGTTGTCGGTGCAAAACCCTTTTTTTAATCCTTCTAACGAGCAGCGCGGGCGTGCGATGCGATGCCGAGAGCAGTTTTATCACCCCACGGGTGACCATATTGCGTATTTGAACGTATTTAACGCCTTCTATGAGACAAATAACCAAAGCACATCGTGGTGCACAGACAACTATATAAATCCCCGTGTTATGAAACAAGCGGTGAACGTTTATCGGCAGCTGGTTGGAATTATGCGGCGGCTCGGACTCACAATTAGCAGTACATACAGCGCATCACAGCGTCAAGTTCAAGGTGAAGAATTCCCCGCCGAGATGGAATTCGCGAACGAAATTCGTCGCGCCATCGTGCGAGGCTTTTTTACCAAAATTGCACTTTCATTGCCCACGAAGCATCAATTTATGACGTTGAAAGATGACGTAAAGTGTCTGCTTTTCCCCGCAACGTATTTGAACCGCCGTCCAAAATTCGTTGTTTTCAACGAGCTTGTTCTTACCAGCAACACGTACATCCGAACGATCACTTCCATTTCGGAAGACTGGTTGCTTGAAATAAATCCCGCCTATTTCGCGAAGGATGAATTTGAAGGCGTCGCGAAACAAGTTTTTGATGACATTTATCGCCGACAAGCTAAGGTGAAGGAACACCACGTGAAACGATCGCGTGACTTGAACGATGACGAGTAAGATAACGAATAGTTTTTATCTCAATTTCTTATTCTTATTTGAAAGTTGGTGAAATTAATTGTTCATTTGTCAGTAGCTTGTTTGTTGGACGAATAAAAGTAAAATAATAATGTGATGTATTACGTAACTAATAGTAAAGAAAAAGAGAACGAATTAAGAATAAACATACTCAACGTCTGTTGCGAAGTGCTTATCATCGAAATGGAAGAGTATCAGTTTGTATTGAACTAACGGCAACACATTTTTATTCCGGAAAAAGGTTATATATGTGTGTATCTTTTTTAAGGGTCTAAAAATAAGCTGCTCAATTTCCAAACAAACAAAAAAAACTGTGCTCTTCACCATCTTGGAGATGACAATGAAATTAATGATTTTTTTCCCGATACTCTTTTCTCTCTTTCTTTCTTTTTCTGTTAGTTTAGCTTCAATTTTGTCTTCTAAGCAGTTTGCCTTTTCTCTTATTCCTGTCAAAGCAGATTACACAGATGCGACCCATTATCGCGTTTTTTTTAGTTGCCGTATTGGCCTTCACGCTTGTTTCGGCTGAATTGACGGAAGCCGATTTTCGCAAAATGAAGGTGAAGGATTTGCGCATCTTCCTGTCGGATCGTGGGCTGGAGTGCTCCGGCTGTCAGGAAAAGAGCGATTTTGTCCGTATGGCACACCAATATCGCAGTCTGAACCCTGCCGGGAGTGCAGAAAAGCGCGCGGTTCCTGCGAAAAAGTTTTGGGAAGCATGGGCTGATATTGCACACGCAGAGTGTGAAAAGGCAGTGAGGCTTCGCTCCAACGATCCTACTACGGAGCCGTTCAAGAGCGTGTGCAGTACACTGCGCTCCGCCACGGACTCGTACCTTATGCAACACGGCAGGAAAGTCGCTAACCAGTTGAAGAAAACGCCACATCACCTCCTTCAAACTTCATTTAAAGACATTTATTTTGAGGCTGGATCCCACCTCTTCCAGATTTTGGCTGACTACTGCCTTGCTTCTCCTGCAGCTCAAGAAAACTGCCAGTCTCTAGGTGCGGTAATGAGCGCGATGGATGGGGCGTGTGGCGCTGATTTCAAGATGTGGACAACGAATGTCGGCATTGAAAACACTAATCCAATGTACGAGATTATTGACACGCGTGATGATTTGTAGACCTTTTTTGAGGTGTCGATACTAAGCGTACTTACATGAAAACCTGCAGAGTCGCCTCTTTTATAACTCAATTAATGTGCTTACACTGAACTGTTGATGGAAACTGGGCTCTATGTCTCCATTTACAGGCAGCAACAGGAACAGAGAAAATGAAGAAAACAGAGTTCGATTTTCGAAACAGCGAATAATTTACCGTTCTCATGTGCACAATAACTGACTAAGTTCTTCCCTTCTTACAAACGATGAAACGGAACACTATTTACGTGTTTCAATGGTGGCCGTCGTCTCGATGCAATTCATGTTTTATTTTCCTTCAATATATACCGCCGAGTTAAGGTGAAGATTGAGTTCTTTGATTCAGCACTTCTGTTCTTCTCCCTTTTACCCCTGTCTTTTCAAGTATCTCTTTTTCTTGTTTTCAACCTTCTACGATGCTAACCTGGGCGTTCAAAACAAAAACATAACGAAATGTTAAAATAATCATTTGCAATTCTTATTAGCGTATAAAAGAGCATAACTTTCCGGCTGTTCAAAAAAAAAAAAGTAAGAGAACTGCCGCGGACACCATGAAGGCCGTGTTCATCACCGGTGGAAACCGCGGCATCGGCTTGGAAACCGCTCGCCAGATGGGTAAGCTTGGCTACCACGTGATAATCAGCGCACGCAAGGAAGAGGATGCTAAGAAAGCCGTGGCGGACCTGTTCCATGACGGGTTGAAGGTTGATTATGTGATCATGGACACGGAGGATACGGCCGCGGTGGAGAAGGCTGCTGCTGAGGTGTCGAAGCTGGTCAACGGCGTTCTCGACGCTCTGATTAACAACGCCGGTTGCGCCTGTCCGTGCGGCGACAAGAACACGGCGAATCTTGAGGATATGCGGAAGTGCTTCGAAGTGAACGTTATCGGCACGGCTAACGTGACGAACCATTTCTTGGAAATGGTAAAGAAGGCTCCCGCGGGCCGTATCGTGAACGTCAGCTCCATCATGGGAAGTTTTGCAACGACGTTTATAGGTTTCGAGTATGCCCCGTACACCATTTCCAAAGCCGCGCTCAACATGTACACCGTGAAGCTGGCTGCGGCTCTGAAGGATACAAACGTTAAAGTGAATTGTGGACACCCCGGCTGGGTGAAAACCGAGATGGGTGGCCCCAACGCTGAATTGGAAGTCACGGAGGGTGCGGAGACCAGCGTCTACCTTGCCACTCTGCCGGCGGACGGTCCGACTGGTGGCTACTTCCACAAGAAGGACAGCCTTCCATGGTAAGCAGAAAGCGTGCATGCGCTCCTTGTGTGCTCGATGTGTTGCACAGCATCCGACATTGCGATGCGATAGCAGCTTACGTACCGTTGAGCTTGCGGTGAGAGTTTAGCGCTGGCAAGCGTGCCTGACGAGTGTGTGGTGCTTCTGGTGCTTTGCAATCGTTGTGAATGATGCGACCGCGCTGTCACATGCGCTACAGGCTTCTACTTCCACCCCTATTATTATTACTGTTGCTCTCATCATCGTATATTGAGGTGATAGTACCTTTCAGCTGCATTTATTGTTTTTCCTTATTCTTGATGGAAATGCTGATTAGCAAGCGTTCCTTCTTTTTTCAGTGCTGCCTTATATTTAACCAATACCATTATACACATGAGCTGATAGATTGCTTTTTTTTTCTAAAGCGGCAACAAACGGTTTTTAAGAGCTCCATTTGCCGATGATGCTTATGAATTCATGGAGGATAGGTGTGCTATCGTATAGCTAATGCGGTGTAATTTGGACGGGAAAACCGCAAACGGTGCATGTATTTTCCACTGTAGGTCCGGGGGAGACTGATGTCTTTATGCGGCGAAACCTTTTCTCCAAGTGTAACTTTTGCTAGTTCTGATGTACAGCGGGTGTTTCTTCCTCCACGTACGTATCGTTTTCTCTCCCTCTCTTTCCGTCATTGTGTCATTAATCTGTTGAATCTTTGAATTTGTTAACTGCAGGGTAGCACATAATTCACCTTTTTTTTTCTACCGTAGTCTTTTCTTATTTCACGCTCACTGTTTATCTGTGATATCGTTTTCGCAACACAAAACACATAACGTGGACACCATGAAGGCCGTGTTCATCACCGGTGGAAACCGCGGCATCGGCTTGGAAACCGCTCGCCAGATGGGTAAGCTTGGCTACCACGTGATAATCAGCGCACGCAAGGAAGAGGATGCTAAGAAAGCCGTGGCGGACCTGTTCCATGACGGGTTGAAGGTTGATTATGTGATCATGGACACGGAGGATACGGCCGCGGTGGAGAAGGCTGCTGCTGAGGTGTCGAAGCTGGTCAACGGCGTTCTCGACGCTCTGATTAACAACGCCGGTTGCGCCTGTCCGTGCGGCGACAAGAACACGGCGAATCTTGAGGATATGCGGAAGTGCTTCGAAGTGAACGTTATCGGCACGGCTAACGTGACGAACCATTTCTTGGAAATGGTAAAGAAGGCTCCCGCGGGCCGTATCGTGAACGTCAGCTCCATCATGGGAAGTTTTGCAACGACGTTTATAGGTTTCGAGTATGCCCCGTACACCATTTCCAAAGCCGCGCTCAACATGTACACCGTGAAGCTGGCTGCGGCTCTGAAGGATACAAACGTTAAAGTGAATTGTGGACACCCCGGCTGGGTGAAAACCGAGATGGGTGGCCCCAACGCTGAATTGGAAGTCACGGAGGGTGCGGAGACCAGCGTCTACCTTGCCACTCTGCCGGCGGACGGTCCGACTGGTGGCTACTTCCACAAGAAGGACAGCCTTCCATGGTAAGCAGAAAGCGTGCATGCGCTCCTTGTGTGCTCGATGTGTTGCACAGCATCCGACATTGCGATGCGATAGCAGCTTACGTACCGTTGAGCTTGCGGTGAGAGTTTAGCGCTGGCAAGCGTGCCTGACGAGTGTGTGGTGCTTCTGGTGCTTTGCAATCGTTGTGAATGATGCGACCGCGCTGTCACATGCGCTACAGGCTTCTACTTCCACCCCTATTATTATTACTGTTGCTCTCATCATCGTATATTGAGGTGATAGTACCTTTCAGCTGCATTTATTGTTTTTCCTTATTCTTGATGGAAATGCTGATTAGCAAGCGTTCCTTCTTTTTTCAGTGCTGCCTTATATTTAACCAATACCATTATACACATGAGCTGATAGATTGCTTTTTTTTTCTAAAGCGGCAACAAACGGTTTTTAAGAGCTCCATTTGCCGATGATGCTTATGAATTCATGGAGGATAGGTGTGCTATCGTATAGCTAATGCGGTGTAATTTGGACGGGAAAACCGCAAACGGTGCATGTATTTTCCACTGTAGGTCCGGGGGAGACTGATGTCTTTATGCGGCGAAACCTTTTCTCCAAGTGTAACTTTTGCTAGTTCTGATGTACAGCGGGTGTTTCTTCCTCCACGTACGTATCGTTTTCTCTCCCTCTCTTTCCGTCATTGTGTCATTAATCTGTTGAATCTTTGAATTTGTTAACTGCAGGGTAGCACATAATTCACCTTTTTTTTTCTACCGTAGTCTTTTCTTATTTCACGCTCACTGTTTATCTGTGATATCGTTTTCGCAACACAAAACACATAACGTGGACACCATGAAGGCCGTGTTCATCACCGGTGGAAACCGCGGCATCGGCTTGGAAACCGCTCGCCAGATGGGTAAGCTTGGCTACCACGTGATAATCAGCGCACGCAAGGAAGAGGATGCTAAGAAAGCCGTGGCGGACCTGTTCCATGACGGGTTGAAGGTTGATTATGTGATCATGGACACGGAGGATACGGCCGCGGTGGAGAAGGCTGCTGCTGAGGTGTCGAAGCTGGTCAACGGCGTTCTCGACGCTCTGATTAACAACGCCGGTTGCGCCTGTCCGTGCGGCGACAAGAACACGGCGAATCTTGAGGATATGCGGAAGTGCTTCGAAGTGAACGTTATCGGCACGGCTAACGTGACGAACCATTTCTTGGAAATGGTAAAGAAGGCTCCCGCGGGCCGTATCGTGAACGTCAGCTCCATCATGGGAAGTTTTGCAACGACGTTTATAGGTTTCGAGTATGCCCCGTACACCATTTCCAAAGCCGCGCTCAACATGTACACCGTGAAGCTGGCTGCGGCTCTGAAGGATACAAACGTTAAAGTGAATTGTGGACACCCCGGCTGGGTGAAAACCGAGATGGGTGGCCCCAACGCTGAATTGGAAGTCACGGAGGGTGCGGAGACCAGCGTCTACCTTGCCACTCTGCCGGCGGACGGTCCGACTGGTGGCTACTTCCACAAGAAGGACAGCCTTCCATGGTAAGCAGAAAGCGTGCATGCGCTCCTTGTGTGCTCGATGTGTTGCACAGCATCCGACATTGCGATGCGATAGCAGCTTACGTACCGTTGAGCTTGCGGTGAGAGTTTAGCGCTGGCAAGCGTGCCTGACGAGTGTGTGGTGCTTCTGGTGCTTTGCAATCGTTGTGAATGATGCGACCGCGCTGTCACATGCGCTACAGGCTTCTACTTCCACCCCTATTATTATTACTGTTGCTCTCATCATCGTATATTGAGGTGATAGTACCTTTCAGCTGCATTTATTGTTTTTCCTTATTCTTGATGGAAATGCTGATTAGCAAGCGTTCCTTCTTTTTTCAGTGCTGCCTTATATTTAACCAATACCATTATACACATGAGCTGATAGATTGCTTTTTTTTTCTAAAGCGGCAACAAACGGTTTTTAAGAGCTCCATTTGCCGATGATGCTTATGAATTCATGGAGGATAGGTGTGCTATCGTATAGCTAATGCGGTGTAATTTGGACGGGAAAACCGCAAACGGTGCATGTATTTTCCACTGTAGGTCCGGGGGAGACTGATGTCTTTATGCGGCGAAACCTTTTCTCCAAGTGTAACTTTTGCTAGTTCTGATGTACAGCGGGTGTTTCTTCCTCCACGTACGTATCGTTTTCTCTCCCTCTCTTTCCGTCATTGTGTCATTAATCTGTTGAATCTTTGAATTTGTTAACTGCAGGGTAGCACATAATTCACCTTTTTTTTTCTACCGTAGTCTTTTCTTATTTCACGCTCACTGTTTATCTGTGATATCGTTTTCGCAACACAAAACACATAACGTGGACACCATGAAGGCCGTGTTCATCACCGGTGGAAACCGCGGCATCGGCTTGGAAACCGCTCGCCAGATGGGTAAGCTTGGCTACCACGTGATAATCAGCGCACGCAAGGAAGAGGATGCTAAGAAAGCCGTGGCGGACCTGTTCCATGACGGGTTGAAGGTTGATTATGTGATCATGGACACGGAGGATACGGCCGCGGTGGAGAAGGCTGCTGCTGAGGTGTCGAAGCTGGTCAACGGCGTTCTCGACGCTCTGATTAACAACGCCGGTTGCGCCTGTCCGTGCGGCGACAAGAACACGGCGAATCTTGAGGATATGCGGAAGTGCTTCGAAGTGAACGTTATCGGCACGGCTAACGTGACGAACCATTTCTTGGAAATGGTAAAGAAGGCTCCCGCGGGCCGTATCGTGAACGTCAGCTCCATCATGGGAAGTTTTGCAACGACGTTTATAGGTTTCGAGTATGCCCCGTACACCATTTCCAAAGCCGCGCTCAACATGTACACCGTGAAGCTGGCTGCGGCTCTGAAGGATACAAACGTTAAAGTGAATTGTGGACACCCCGGCTGGGTGAAAACCGAGATGGGTGGCCCCAACGCTGAATTGGAAGTCACGGAGGGTGCGGAGACCAGCGTCTACCTTGCCACTCTGCCGGCGGACGGTCCGACTGGTGGCTACTTCCACAAGAAGGACAGCCTTCCATGGTAAGCAGAAAGCGTGCATGCGCTCCTTGTGTGCTCGATGTGTTGCACAGCATCCGACATTGCGATGCGATAGCAGCTTACGTACCGTTGAGCTTGCGGTGAGAGTTTAGCGCTGGCAAGCGTGCCTGACGAGTGTGTGGTGCTTCTGGTGCTTTGCAATCGTTGTGAATGATGCGACCGCGCTGTCACATGCGCTACAGGCTTCTACTTCCACCCCTATTATTATTACTGTTGCTCTCATCATCGTATATTGAGGTGATAGTACCTTTCAGCTGCATTTATTGTTTTTCCTTATTCTTGATGGAAATGCTGATTAGCAAGCGTTCCTTCTTTTTTCAGTGCTGCCTTATATTTAACCAATACCATTATACACATGAGCTGATAGATTGCTTTTTTTTTCTAAAGCGGCAACAAACGGTTTTTAAGAGCTCCATTTGCCGATGATGCTTATGAATTCATGGAGGATAGGTGTGCTATCGTATAGCTAATGCGGTGTAATTTGGACGGGAAAACCGCAAACGGTGCATGTATTTTCCACTGTAGGTCCGGGGGAGACTGATGTCTTTATGCGGCGAAACCTTTTCTCCAAGTGTAACTTTTGCTAGTTCTGATGTACAGCGGGTGTTTCTTCCTCCACGTACGTATCGTTTTCTCTCCCTCTCTTTCCGTCATTGTGTCATTAATCTGTTGAATCTTTGAATTTGTTAACTGCAGGGTAGCACATAATTCACCTTTTTTTTTCTACCGTAGTCTTTTCTTATTTCACGCTCACTGTTTATCTGTGATATCGTTTTCGCAACACAAAACACATAACGTGGACACCATGAAGGCCGTGTTCATCACCGGTGGAAACCGCGGCATCGGCTTGGAAACCGCTCGCCAGATGGGTAAGCTTGGCTACCACGTGATAATCAGCGCACGCAAGGAAGAGGATGCTAAGAAAGCCGTGGCGGACCTGTTCCATGACGGGTTGAAGGTTGATTATGTGATCATGGACACGGAGGATACGGCCGCGGTGGAGAAGGCTGCTGCTGAGGTGTCGAAGCTGGTCAACGGCGTTCTCGACGCTCTGATTAACAACGCCGGTTGCGCCTGTCCGTGCGGCGACAAGAACACGGCGAATCTTGAGGATATGCGGAAGTGCTTCGAAGTGAACGTTATCGGCACGGCTAACGTGACGAACCATTTCTTGGAAATGGTAAAGAAGGCTCCCGCGGGCCGTATCGTGAACGTCAGCTCCATCATGGGAAGTTTTGCAACGACGTTTATAGGTTTCGAGTATGCCCCGTACACCATTTCCAAAGCCGCGCTCAACATGTACACCGTGAAGCTGGCTGCGGCTCTGAAGGATACAAACGTTAAAGTGAATTGTGGACACCCCGGCTGGGTGAAAACCGAGATGGGTGGCCCCAACGCTGAATTGGAAGTCACGGAGGGTGCGGAGACCAGCGTCTACCTTGCCACTCTGCCGGCGGACGGTCCGACTGGTGGCTACTTCCACAAGAAGGACAGCCTTCCATGGTAAGCAGAAAGCGTGCATGCGCTCCTTGTGTGCTCGATGTGTTGCACAGCATCCGACATTGCGATGCGATAGCAGCTTACGTACCGTTGAGCTTGCGGTGAGAGTTTAGCGCTGGCAAGCGTGCCTGACGAGTGTGTGGTGCTTCTGGTGCTTTGCAATCGTTGTGAATGATGCGACCGCGCTGTCACATGCGCTACAGGCTTCTACTTCCACCCCTATTATTATTATGGTATCCTCCTCGTTAATGGTAGTGGTGGTGCTTGTCTTTTCAGACTTCTTTTTCTTAAAGTCTGAGCGTGGAATGATGGAATGACGGAATGTATGAGATGAGTAGGTCTGACCGTTTTTCATGTTTCTCACCAGTTTCTCCTTTACTCTTTCTCTTTCTACCGCTTTCCGCTTTCGTGTCTTTCTTCCTTTCCTGTCCCGCCCAACCGCGCCGGCACGGCCCCGCTCTTTGAGGCGGATTATAAAGGAAGTCTGCCGCTTTGTTACTTTCCCATGCGCTTTGAAAGTATCGGCGCTTATGGACGCCCACCAGATTTTTTTTGTTCGTTCTCTCATTCTTTTGATTATGCACTTGAGAAGAGATCTGAGTCGCTCTTCGCTGTTATCCACGAGAGGAGACCTTTTTTTCATATGTGACAGTATTATTAGTTAAAACAGGGCAAAGGTGAAAATACGGACAACTCAGTTCAGCTGATGTAATATTGCTGCAGCGGGCTTTCTACCCCTCAAAACACGACATAGCAGTTTTTTCTGACACGTTACCATTCGCGTTTGATGTAGAGCAGTTGTTCGCTTTTGCTGACCTCACTGCACAAGGGAAGTAGGAAATGCTTTTCGTCGCATCTCTTCTTGTCTATTGACACGGGTGCAGTTGAACAGTAGCGTGTCAGTATCCAAGTGTAGTGGCGTTCGTTGTATATGCTATGTATGTTCCATTTCTCTTTTTACCCTTCTACCCCATTTTCTTTATTTTTTGCTCGAATGTTGGGCCATAAACTACACTTTTGACTATGATGTGTCTTGTAGATTCTCCAAAACACGAAAAGCTGTTCTGCAGCTAGTTTCTCCTTATCTTTATACATATATATTTCCTCTACAAATTTTACGCTCTTTCTTCACGAAATCATGTCGGCTATTCAGAAGGTCGCTATGGTCACCGGCGGCAACCGCGGTATCGGCTTTGCCACCGCGCGCCGGCTCGGTGAGCTGGGCTTCAAGGTACTCCTCTGCGCGCGTGACGAAAAGCGCGGTGAGGAGGCGGTGAGCACGCTGCGCGGCGATAAGCTCGATGTCGACTTGTTGCTGATAACACCCACAGAGGACGCATCGGTGGCGGACGCGTTCAAGAGGGTGGAGTCGAGCTACAAGCGCCTCGACGTCTTGGTCAACAACGCTGCAATCATGGATTTTGACAACAAGGTGTATCCACTGGACATGAAGCGCATGCGCGAGGAGTTCGAGATCAACTTCTTCGCGACGGTCAACATTACCAACACGTTCCTCCCCCTGATGCTGTCGTCGTCCGATGCGCCACGCATTGTCTTTGTCTCGACCCCGCTGGGAACGCACGAGACGGTGGAGCGCCCGCAGAACAAGTACGCCCATCCCCACTTCGCCCCGTACAAGTGCAGCAAGACGGCGGTGAACATGTACGCGCATAACCTCGCGAAGTACCTGCAGGACTACTCTGCTGAGGCGGGTGGCAGCGCTGCTGCGGCCAAGGTGAACTGCGCCTACCCTGGCTACGTGCAGACGGAGATGTGCTTCAACACGAAAGAAGCACACCTGACGCCGTACGAGGGTGCTGAGACGAGCGTGTTCCTCGCCACTCTTCCCGCTGACGGACCGACTGGTGGCTTCTACCACAAGGATAAGAAGCTCCCTTGGTAATGAAGTAGGGTTTAAACGGACACGGTGCCGCCACCATCTCATCGACGAGTCAAGTAAACTGCGGCGCAGCAGATGTTTATTCGTTTCTGTGCTCACGGTAGCTGCTTTGCGTTGTGTTGAAAGCGGGCAACAAGCTGTTCTTCTCTTTGGCCGTGTGGCAACACAGCTTCTCTGTCTGACTCACTATTCTGTTTGAAAATCTTGTTTTCCCTTTTGTTTTGATTTGTTTTGATTTGTCTCCTTTTTTTTTTCTGGCTAGTGCTATCGTAACAGACAGCCATTTGCGCTGCGGGCCACGTTCTACTCGCAAACATATAATACAATTCGACTGTTAAAGGTTAAAAGCAAACCTTTATTGTGAAAAGAGCTTTTTAAAAACGATCGATAATCTGTATTTTTTTTTTGTGGCATTACGAGTGTGCGTGTATGTTATTGCGATGCGCTTGCTGGTGCGCTCACAGGTGCAATTGCGTTCGTGTCTCTCGGGGTTCTTCACCTAACTGTTGCTTTGGAGTTAAAGAAATGTGAAGGAAAAGAAAGCAACGTTATATTATTTACTGCTTTATCTGTTGCTGATGGCTGTTGCTTTTGGAAGTAAAGTATTCTCTCTTCTTCCCTGTTCTCCGCCATCAACCTAAATCGAATGAGAATGCTTAATCCTTTAATATTTCATATTATAGACAGGAGCTGCAAAACAAAGACTGTTTTGCGCCTGCATTTGCTTTTTCTCCAAATTCATAGTTGGCGTCTACCATTTTCACCGCGCAGGCACGCTTCTCTTCGAAACCCATTTGCATTGCTTTCCGGCACTTTTGGGAGCACGGAAGTACCTTCAAATTTGTGTGTGCTGTTACGGCCGCGGGAAAGAATAATGTCGTCTCCGCCATCACTGGAACACATTGCCAGCGGACCTTCCGCGGAGGAAGCGGAGGAAGAAGAGCTCGGGATGCTTTCATCTTCCTCATCCGCCACAATAACTAAAAGAATACCCAGCAATGGCAAGGAAGGCAGCAGCAATACTTCCGCCTTTGCGAGAGGATCTCCGCACGGGAGGCGGGACGATAGAGCTGTGAATGGAGAAACGGACGACGAATTTGCGATTGACATTGCCTTCGTGTCGACGAAAGGCCCCAAGCAGCGTTCGAACTTGGGAGCTTTTGCGCTACCGACTGCAAGCAGCTCGACGTCTAGTTCCACGCAGATTCACCGTCAAGGAACACACGGATCTGGTGGGTTTGGAGCTTCTTCACAAGCGACTTTCAACGTGACAACTAAGGCGTCGCTAGCAAGCAGATACGATTCAGGCGAGGGTGAGACACTCAACAAATACAAGGGATCCGATATTCTTGATGACACAGATCGTGCCAGCGATGAGACGGAGTATCAGGCATGGAAAGCACGCGATGCGCGACGGCGCAAAGACCTCCTGGCGTAGATGAAAGGATCTCAGTGGTTTTCTGTCTGCTCTTCTTGTGGGTTTAATTGTACAGTAGCAACTAGGTTGACTATTTTAAATCACGCCTAAACATCTGCCGAGCTGCTCGTCGGTTTAGTGAGGCGGCTGCGCTTTCAGGAAAAACGTGTAAATTTACCCACGGTCGTTGCTATTGGCTGTGTTTGGCGATCTTGTGTCTCTTTCCTCGAGCTATCAAAGATGCATGAATTGTCGCACTGGCGTTGTAAAGGTACTGATCGCCATCATGTTTGTTTTGCTACGTGTGCTCGACTGATTTTTCTTCAGTTACTTCTTCTCTCGTTTCCGTATCTCATCCTTCGTTTACCTTTCTATATACTGCCTCGATGCTTGATCAGGCGAGAAGAGAAAGACGGCTTCGCATCTCGCAGAAAGGAGGCTTTATGTGTGTGCAAGTTTGCCGGCGGATCTGCACGAACAGTTGCCTTCGGAGCGCTTCCCATACATAGAACTTTACTCCTCTCATTTGCGCTGCATGAAACGAAAGCCGATTATTCTTCTGGATAAGGCCGCAGCAGGTAAATTTAGTCCTGCATTTGCTTCGGCTCTCTTGCATGCATCCTGCGAGAGCAACCGAATACGCTTATTATTTTTACTATTAGCTTCAAATCAAACGTAGTTTCACAACCACTGTAGACACGGACGTACGACTTTTCAGCACCAATAGAGATAGAGCGCCCACACCGCATAGAATAGTCTCTCTTTTTTTTTCTCCTAGAAGATCGTGACATCGATAGCTCATAAAAATAAAACAAACCACTCTACGCAACTCTCATGTCTGCAAGATGGCCCTCTTCGCTGCTCAACTCCACGAATCAGCGGCTGACGGAGAGCATTGAGCAACTTTCGGCCGAGCTAGAAAGTAAACGCAACACCGTTGCTGAGCTGCGAGAAGTGGTGGGGTTGCTGAAACGAGACCACCGACAGACCCGCCGACAAGAGAAAAACATATCGGAAGCATTAGCGAGCAAACGGGAAGAGGTCGAGAAAGATGAAGGGAAACTGAAGCAACTCACGCACGAAGTAGACGGAAACGCGCGCCGAGTTGGCCAGTTGAAAGCGGAAGAAGCGCGTCTTGGGTCTGCCGTCGCAGCACTGGAGGACACCATGGAACACAGGCGACACAAACTTGAGGAGCAGCAGAAAACAGCTGCAGCCCTGGAGGAGGAAGTGAAGGCGATTGTGCTTGCACATCTTGCGCGGCAGCGTACAGGAGAGGATCTATCGGCAGCACAAAACGAGCTATCCTCTGCTGTATGGGGAAAGCTCGAACGACTGAACGAGCGCGCAAACACTGCAGCTCAGCAGCTTGCGGACGCTCGGACTGAACACCATCACGTGCTCAGAGAACTAGATGTCGTGCAGCAGCAGTTGCAAGAGGCTGTTAAAGAACAGTATGATAGCGTGCACGCACTAGAGCTCGTCCATGCTCAAACCTCGCAGCTCGACGCGCACGTGATGACAAACGCCACCTCAATGGAAACTTTAAAGCAGGCGATGCACGAAAAGAAAGAGTTGCGCGATGAAATGCGCCTTTCTTTGGACCGGTGTCTCGCCGACAACACACAGCGTGCCGTCGCCCGCGATCGTCATCGAAGCCGGTACGATCAGCAGCTACACGCGCTTCGCCAACTAGTGGAGAGTATTCGTGGAGGGGAAGCTCATTTGGCAGGCTGCAAAGGTCGTCGACACGCGGAGGAGCACTTTTTACACCAACAACGCCGCGAGCTCGACCACATTGTGAACCTGTGCGAGGAGAAAACGTCCTTACTGGAGGTTGCGAAAGCACGGCACACGGCGCTCGTTGAGGCGCGCGCGCTGCTGGATAAACAGCTGGAATTCGACACGCCATCATCGGCTGCGCTGCGCAACTTAATTCTATCGCTCTCTCGGCAAAAGGACCTGCTGGAAGACCGTCTCGAGCGCGCACAGGTGCGGCTGGCAGAGGCGATTCAGCTCTTTGTGCAGGAGGGCCGCAAAGGCGATCAAGTCAACGAAGTTCTCGCGGAGAAACAAAAGAACTGGAAAGCGCTAAGTGAGTCTCAAGACACCACAGAGCGCGAGGTGCACCTTTTGAAGCAGCGGTGTGCCCAGCTGGAAGACGTTTTGAGTGAGCAACGCGCCTTGCTGCCTTCCATGCAAACACTCGCGCAGGAGCAGCGGGCGCAGCGGCAGGAGTCACGGTTGCGGGACATCGAGCAGCTGCGGGCGGCCCTCCTGCGGTCACGACGCGAACACCAGCAACTTCTGCAAGGCGTCACGACACTCCGCAGCAGTTTATATCGGTCTCGAAAGAGCCTGGAGAATGGCGACGTATCGCAGTCTACCATTATAGAGGAGTTGCGTCTGTTGGACGGAGAGGTGGCTGCCTTAGAACAAGAGCAGCGTACTACCACCGAGGCGCAGCGAAGTGCGGCTGCGCAGTTTGAACAGGCCAATGTGACGCTGCAGTCATTGATGAAGGCGGCAGATGTGCAAGTTGGCGTGCTCAAGGAAGCGGCCGGTGTGGAGTCGTTTCTTCGAGCTGAGGTGCAGATCAAAGAGGAGCAAATCCAGGCCGAAATGCAAGGCCGTCTGGTGGAACTGCATTTACACGAAAATGAGCTGCACGAGCTGAATGAGGAACTGCAGCGACACAGCAAGAAACTCGGCCTGCTTCGCTTGCGCTACGATGAGGTGATGGCGTCGCTCGCGCGAGCCTCACAAAAACCTCTCAACGAGGAGCAGAGTGACGCGTCGTTGTCACTGCCGTCTCTGAAGCCAGTCGCCGCCAGCAGCAACCCAGAAACCGTGCATGCCCATCTACTGCTGCGGCGCTCCTTTGAGAGAGAGCAGCTTATGCAGCGTGGGAATTATTTGGACCTTCGCTTAGTGGCGCTGGACCGTGAGACCAGCACACTGCGCCACATGCTTGACGGTCTGCGCGCTTCTTCGTCTTCTACGTCCGATGCGGCGTCTCGTATTGACGGCGCGGCAGCCAGTAAGGCGGTGACATATCCTACGGAAAAGACAAAACAACGCGGTGTTATGGCGGTCGAGAACGAGAACGCGTCGCCGGTACCCACCGCAAAGTCTTCGTGCTCGCCTGCTACCATGAAAGACGAACTGGTGAACAGTGCCCTTTCAAAAGAGCATTATTGGAAGATGGAGTTGGATCTGCTTGATGAAGCCGTTGCTGCGATGACCCACGAGCGTGATCGAACGCGAACGCAGCTGAATGAGCTTCGTTCTACCTTAAAGGAGTTGCAAAATACCGAGAAGCAGAGGCGAATGCGTTTGCAAAAGTTGCGCGAATTATGGGAGCGCTCGCAGAAAAGCGCCAACGCAGCTGCGATGAAAGGCATCAGGTGATGCATTTTTCTGGCTCACTGAAGGATCGTTTTATTTTATCTAAAAATCCCTTTTTTCTCTCTTTTTTCTTCGTCCTGCACTGATTTAGAAATGCCGAAGCTGCAACGAGAAGAGCACATATTCGGAAAACTGAGAGTAAAACGTTTTGTTTTGCTGTACTTTTGACCCTTGCGATGTGCGCGTTCTTTCGATTACATGCGCTAAACACTATTCGCGCGCTGCCTCGTAAAGTGTATCTCTCTATCTTTTTTGTTGTCTTCGGTTCCACTTTCTCGCTCCACATTTCCTCGGCTCTTTTAAAATGAAGCATTAATCAAGCGGAAGATTTGCTACTTAAGCACTATTTCTCATAAGCAGTGAGTCGCCAAGCAGGAACAGCATTTCGACATCAAGAAGCGCAAGTGTTGCACAGAAAGCACTCTATTCACTTGAATCATTTTCCTCGGTGGCATCAACAACGACAAAATGCAAAAGATCGAGACAGCAGAACAGTACGCGGCTGCCAAAAAGGCAGCTGAGGGTGCTCGTGGCCTCGTCGTCCACTTTAGCGCCACGTGGTGTGAACCGTGCAAAGCGGTGAACGAGTTCCTGGAGAAGCAGTCGGGGATGTATGAAGGGCGCGTGGCCTTTGCTGAAGTGGACTGCGAGAAGCTAGGGGATGTTTGCGAGAGCGAGGACGTCAATTCGGTGCCTTTCATCGCTTTTTTCCGAACACCCATCGCAGGCGAGACTCGTCGCATGGAGCGCGTGGCGGATGTGGTAGGCGCCAAGCTGGACTTGATCGACATGAATATTCGCTCCCTCTTTGGCGACAACGGAGGTAAGGGTGTTCAGCGTGAGGATTTTGCCTCCGTGGATGACTACCTTAAGTATTTGACCACACGCAAAGGTGTGGTGATGTTCATCACGGGCACCCCGTCGCGTCCTCGCTGCGGCTTCACCGGCCGCCTGTGCGAGCTGATCCACGAGTTGGGTGTGCCGTTCACCTACTACGATGTGATGGCGAGCGATGAGGTGTGTGAGCGACTCAAGACGTACGCGAATTGGCCCACCTACCCACAGGTCTACGTCGATGGCGAGCTGATTGGCGGGTGGGACATCTGCCGCGAACTCAACGAGGAAGGCGAGCTGAAGGCCACACTCAAGTACTAGGAAGTGCTATTCAGTGGCGTGGCGGCACCATCAGTGCACTTCACTGGACCGCCCTTTGTTTATCACGGTACCTATTAACGCAGCTTTTCTTGCAACCGAGCAGGAGACACGTGTCACACACACACACACACACACACGCACACACGCACACACGCACACACACAAAGCCTTTCACTAGTATACGAGCGTTTATATCTACTAATTTACTCCTATTTTGCTTATTCAACGACGTGATAAGTAGCTGACCCCCAGAGCAGCCTTTGCGGATTTAACGAATGCAGATAAATGAGACCCTTTCTTTTTTGCGTGCGCATGGATTGGAAGAGCTTCGGGCGGTTCGCTCTCTGTGGGAGTGGGTATGTGCGCATGTGCACACGAATTGCAAGGGCAGCTGAAAGAAAACGAGCGCAAACAATAGTGGCGTTTGCTGACGAGGCCACTCGTGCTTTGTGTTTCCATGAGATCCTCCTATTGAGCTTTCAACAACTTGAAGCGTAGCACTCTTTCCCTTTCTCTCCTCTTTTCTTCCTTTCAAACGCTTGCTAGCACCGTCTTTTGGCCCACCCGTTCAGCCGGTAGATGATAGTTGCTGTGCTCTGTGGGTGAAATCCGTAGATGCTGCTGCGCATTTTTGCTGCCATCTGGAAATCGCATCATCACTGGGGTCAACGCCAGCCGTGAACATCATCTACTGTTTTCCTACATCGCTTAGTATTGTATTGGTGGGAAAAACGCACTTCTTCCTTCGATCGCTGTCATCGTTTACTCTGTTTTCCTTTTCCTCCCTTTTTTTTTGCACCCATGATGGCAACAGCGCGTGGCGTCTCGTGGACGCAGGCCCAGCAGAACGTGATGGCCGGCGTGGCTCGCACAGTTCTCGGGTGGCTCGAGAGACTGAAGAATGCGATTTCCGACACCCCGCTCTACTTCTGGGTTTACATCGGTGCCCTTGTGTGGATCACCCGTCAGCTGACGAGCCGCAACAGCCGTGCCACACGCCGAATCACTGTGGCGGGCCGAGCTGTCCACTTGAACTCCGCCGAGGCGGATATGGCGGCGAATGTGGTGGACATTGACCGGATCGACGTAGATTTCAGCGACGTGGGTGGCCTAGATGAAGTGAAGGACGCGCTGACGGAGCACATCAAATGGCCCTTCCAGCACCAGGAGCTGTTCAGCGGCAAGACGGTGCGCTCCCACCCCAAGGGCGTGCTTCTCTACGGACCGCCTGGAACCGGCAAAACGTTGCTGGCGCGTGCATTGGCGAAAGAGCTGGGCTGCTCTTTCATCAACGTCAACACGGAGTCCATCTTCTCCAAGTGGGTCGGCGACACGGAGCGCAACGCGGCAGCCATCTTCACTCTGGCTGCGAAGATTGCGCCGTGCGTCATCTTTGTGGACGAAATTGATTCACTCTTGAGCAACCGTAGCGCGATGGACGCGACGCCACACACGCACGCCAAAACCATCTTCATGACACACTGGGATGGACTGGAGAAGGATCCCGACGCGCGCATCATCGTCGTGGGCGCTACAAATCGGCGATTCACCATCGACGACGCCATCCGCCGCCGCCTTCCGCTTCAGCTAGAGGTTCCGCCGCCGGACCTGAAGGCGCGCGAGAAGATCCTCAACATTCTCCTGGCCAATGACTTAGAGGGCAATCCGAAGAAGGACGGGCTGATTCGCTATGTGGCGATGAAGACCATCGACTACACCGGCTCCGATCTCACTGAGCTATGCAAGGCAGCTGCGTTGATGCCGCTGCGGGAAATGAAGACGATGAAAGGCGAACAGAAGACTGTATCAGACACCACGGAGGCGATTCCGCCGCTCAGTCAGGAGCACTTTGACAAGGCAATGCAGCGTGTGAAGGCTTCAAAGTAGCCCTTTTTTTGTGGCCGTCCGCTCCGCCAAAACCGCGGTGCTGCGTGACCTTCTTCAAAATAACAACGAGATCATAAAAGGCCGGCTAACACTTGCCCAATCTAATGTTGCAGTTTATACATCCGCCCACACGAACGTAAACCAATGTGGCATTTCGACTCGATCTTAGTCCCGCCCATTTTTTTCTCGCAGTTGAGGATTATGGTTCGTCGTTCGACCTTCGATTTCGTATCACAAGGATCTCTTTTTTTTCCCCCACCTTTGTGTGTCACTTTCTTGTGTGTGCTGGTGACTCCCTACCTTTCAATAGCCGAGTTTTTTTTTCTCTTGATGCTGCGCATTCTTTTGTCTTCTTTACAATGTTGTTCTGCATGAAAATGCGTATAATCTTAAAGCAAAACCAAAAAAGTGGAGTGAAATCAACCCGAATTCTCAAGTCTCTAAAGGAACGTTGGATTGAGGGCATCTCGGTCAAATCACTAGATGAAATGAAGTGTACGCGTAGTACGGTCTGAGCAGGTTTTGCGCGTGCTGGACGGGCCAGCGCTTGATTGACGGAGCTCAGGGACGAGTCTGCGACTTGAATTGCACCAGTTACAGCCCAAAGAAAAGCAACAGCATCGACATTTGTGCACTTTCATTTGCTCCTCCTGTCTCACTTTCTCTCAAAGCTGCCTTTTTTCCCTTTTCAAACAAAAAATGAGTTGCACTCATAGGCTCTAAACTGCTTTTACGCTAATCATGTTAACTCACTCGCCTATGAGCACTGCAAAAGAGCTTGCAGACCAGTTTGCGAAGCAGGGGATGCGCTGTACCGAAGGCGACTCCTCTCCGCAGCTGTGGTGTTCGTACTGTACCGCATATCTTAGCGAGAAAGCTGCTATTTCAAAAGACCAGGAGGATTGTGCACAGGAAAGGAATGCGTCTCCGCAGAACACTGCGCAGAGCCCACGTAGTCAACCGCGCGCAACGGAGCCAACCGCACCTTCATCGTCTTCTCATGTAGTAAGTGTACGAGCTACAAAGGAGGCAATTCTCGCGCATTGTGCGACGCGTACTCACCTGCATCTCTACGAGCACCACACACAGGAGGATCTGCGCCACTGGTGCCCGGTGGAACTCCACGGTTACCGGATGCTTTTGAACCACCATTGCGTGTATCCGGCACGCATGTTTGGGGATGGCAGGCTGCTCATGGACTTCACCATCGCTGGTGGAATGTTGTTGGGGCAGGACGTGTGCGGGGGTGTGAAGCTGTGGCCGCAGCATCGATACGCTGCTGTCGAGCTGGTGCTTCCGTCCTCCCGCAGCGGCGTGCGGGAGGTGTGGGTACCGCTGCCGGAGCGAGAGGAAATCGAAGCAAAAATCAAGCCGCCTTCTTTAAAGCGACCAAAAGGAGAAGGCCGCAGCATGCAGCTGCTTCACGAAGGTTCTGAGATCCCTGCCGCGGTGGCATGGACCTACAACAACGAGGATCAGGTAGATGAGAAAGCTCCCTTTCTTTTCAGGAAGGATCATGCAATGATGCTTCAGTTTGTTCCGCGCTACTTCGACGAGGATCACGGCCTGCGCAGCCGGCGTGTGATAGAGGGCACCTTGGCAGCGGTTCTAGATGCCACCAACGCCTCCATCATCGCCGAAGCCCGCCTGCACGAACAACGGAGACGGTACTCGATCACGCACAACCTCGTTAAAAGCGCCAACCACTGCGAATCGGGCGCGAAGAGGGGGTGCAGCGATATTTCTGAGGGTTTGTGACGTCTGCGTCTCTTCTTTTCCTCCACGTTTTCATTTCACATTCCACGGTGCATTCTGCTAGTTTTAAACCGCGATTAATGCGCATGATTAAACCCCGCCCAGCGGGGTGGGAAAAAAAAGGTCCCAATAGAACGAGAAGAGAAGCAGCGCTTCAAAAAACGGTTGATCATACATACTGCTCTTTCCTCAGGGTTAGTGGAGCTTCAATGGACAAGGCAAATCACCGTCGCTGTCCTTTTTTTATCGCTAATTCTCTATTTCGACTCCTTTTTTTTTGACAACGAGTTCCGTGAGGTGTCGGCAGCAAACAGCCCTTCTTCTCAAAAGAGTTTTCTGTTAATGGAGCACGCTTCGACCATCTTGCAGCTTTTCATTCCTTTGCACCTCTCTCCCTCTACGAACTGCCTGTGCCCCAAAGCGAAAAACTGTGTGTGCGGTAAGGGGAACTGCAGATTAAAGCTGCAGGATTACAGAGACGACCCCAGCTTTCGCCTCCGTGGACAACAGCCCCCTTTTTCTTCTTTCTGTATTTGCCACCAAATAGCAACCGCAAAAACACCCTCGTTCTGCTCTTTTTTTTTGCTCTCTATCGTCGAGCAGAGTTTCAACTCTGCATTCTAAGGTCAGGCACACCAAAAACAGCAGCAATAGTACTAGTAATAATGTCCCTTACTTCCAAATTTATCGGTGGGATGAAGCACCTGTTGAAAGGGGGTAGTGTCAAGTACCTTGCTGCTGGTGAGCCGTATTGCCCGTTTGGCGAGGAATTTGGGTTGACGGTAATTCCTGAATATCTTTTGGAAGATGACCTAATGAAGCTCCGCAGAGGCTACGTCGACGTCTACACACGCAACTCGGACCACATTGTCCTCAACGATGGCCGCTTTCAGCTGCCGCCGCTGCCCCCTAGCTCCTTCCTGCCGCTCGTGGAACGCCTTGAGCAGGATGATATTGTGCCCAAAGGGTGGCTCAACAATCAGACAGCCAATCTGTACGAACCGGGCGACTTTATTCGTGCCCACATCGACAACCTTTTTGTGTACGACGACATTTTCGCCATCTGCTCGCTTGGCAGCAACGCTTTGCTGCGTTTGGTGCACGTCCAGAACGGCGAGGAGCTGGATGTGATGGTGCCTGATCGCTCCGTGTACATCATGTCTGGGCCTGCGCGATACGTGTACTTCCACATGGTGCTTCCCGTTGAGGCCCAACGATTTTCCCTTGTGCTTCGCCGCTCCATCATCGACTCGGACGGCGGTTTCCGCCCGATTACGACTCCGATTGGGGATATCATGCCGTACAAAGCGACGCGAATACTGAACGCGCTGTACAGCAGACAAGTCGGTGGCGTACGGGTGACGGTGGATGATGACTTCTTAGAACACGCCGACATTGGGGCCTTTGACACGTCGAGATGGGTAAAGCGTCTGCACCCGCTGCGTGACTGGTCGTTGCTGCGGCAGCTGGACGAGGACGAGGCCCGCATTGAGGAGCTGCGAGAGAAGCGTTTCATTGACGTGGACTTTAGCTGGCGGTACAAGGAGCTGCGCGAGTATTACAAGGCGATGGAGGAGTCTTTGTTGGCACCGCATGCTACCCCTGCTACCCCTGCTACACCGCACGTAGACACCAAAGGCTGAGACGATCCTGCTGTGCTACTCCTAACGGTTTTTTGTCCCCCTTGCGCCGATTGTGTCTCAACTCTCTGACTGAGAACGTATGGCGGAGGGCAAGGCAATGCGCTTTGCAAGAGATGGCTCCGAAAAGAGGCCACAACGTCAAGAAGGAAAGGCGATATGACGTGCGCGACTTGATTACGTGAAAGTTGGCATTTGCCCTGTTGCTTCTGAAAGCGTCACAGGTAAATACATACGCGAACAGTAAAAAACGCCCCCCCCCCAAAAAAAAAAAAAGGCGGCACAATACCTTGCCACGGCGCGTCAGTCTTTACGTGGATCGAGCACTTGTCAGAGCGCGTTAGAACGTGCCTTTTTCATAAAAGTCATTATTGCTGACTTCCCTTTCTGATAAAGCACACGGCTGGCAAGCCAAAGGATGGACTTGAGCCGAGTCAGGAGCTTCTCGACTTTCAGCCCACAGTGACACAAGAGTCGTATCATCTGAAAGTGCATTTTGGCCGCTTTTTCATCTTTCCTTTTGCGTGTGTGTCTCAATGAACGCTCGATTTGCGGGCGAAAAGGAGTAAACACTTGTGGAGCTTCATTATCGCACTCTCAAAGCCACCACGCCTCCTTCGTACATCGCAGGATTAATACTTTCTAACTTGATCTGCAAGGCAAGTATATTTCTTCCTTGTTTCTTCCTTGTTTTTTTAGAGAAGTGGGAGGCAAATGACGGAAAGCGGCACCGCATCAACTCTCTACATTCGCTGTGCAGGCATGCACAGCAGAGGAGAACTGCTGCACGAATTCTTCTACGCACACCGCGCGGCATTAGGACTGGATAGCTTCTACGAGCTGCCCAGCAGCTCCACTGGCGGTAACGGCCGTCAGGATGCCGACGCCGACCAGATGGCTGCGAGTGCAGAGGCGGAGCGAGCGTCCTCGCCACACTTGCCGGTGAGTTTTCCCGTGGAGGTGGTGTACGTGCGACAGTCACGGAAACCGTATTTTCTCGTGGAGTGGCGTTACCCCACCGAAGACGAAGTGAAGAAGCAAAACACCGTGGATGACGGCGCAACTCCCCACAAAACGGAGGACTCTTCTGCCCAGGAGGCAGCGCCGCCTCCGTCAAAGTCCAACGCATCGTCTTCGCAGAACCGTTTGCCGACCGATTTCCTTGCGCAGCTCGCGGAGCGCACATTAGCTCTCGGAAAAGGCGAAGAATCAGGCCGCAGCTTGACGTGGCGAGACCAGCCCGTGACGATCAGCGCCGCCCTGGCAGGCATGAAGGTGGCGACGGAGCGAACAAAGCTGGAGCTTCGTGACGCGCAGCTCAAAACCCAACGCGTGGCGGAGAAGCGCGCGAGGGATGAAACTGAGGCCGAAAAAAAAACACAAGGAAGCGGTGCTGAGGCTGGCAAGCCGGCGCCCTATTTTGTGCCTCGTAGCGTTCGCCGGCGCGCGTAAAGCGTGAGATTCGATAGCGACACTTTGCATGTGAAACAGGGGAAATGGTGAAACGATGCCTTGCGCTCGTTAGACGTGCGTATTCTGAATCTCCGGTCGTCACTGTACTACAAAATACCTAACATGAAGACTATTATTCTTGTTTCACACTCATCAACGTGATAAGCAGTGTCCAGCAGTCATGCCACACAACGAAGCAAGGCTATTTTTTGTTTTCCCCCTCTAGTGCGACTACGTCTTTCCATTTTAAGCTTACATCACTCTGCCCCCTCAACCTTCTGTTCTCTTCGCTTCCACGCTGTCACAGACATTTATACCCTTTTCTTTATTATCCTAATTTCTCGGCAGGGGTTCACAGCATTTAATTCAAAAGCAAAACTCTATATATTTGACAATTGATTCGCAAGTGAAACCTCTGCACCGGGAAAAGTTGCGTTTTGTATCATAACATTATACATAGTTCAGCCTTTTGGTTTCTTTTGAAAAGCTCAATCGTTTTCCTTCGTGACTCCTCTTTCAATATAACTGTGTTCTCCATCGTTGCTGACGGGTAATGCTTCGCTGCTCCACCTTTCTCGAGGTGCGTCTTCCGCACATTGCCCACAACATTGATTTAATTCGCACCCACTACGCATCCAAAGCAACGTTAATTCCCATGATAAAAGGCAACGCCTATGGCAACGGCCTCGAGCGGGTCGCAGGGTACATCCACGACGCCTGCAGGGTCAACCATTTCGGCGTCGCCTCACTGGGGGAGGCGGTCGCAGTGTTGAAAGGCAACGCCCACAGCATTGACACAGGACGCACCAACCACGTCGTTGTCTTCTCCGACACGGAGCTGATGGACGAGTCGGTGCACCACGTTTACGCAGAGCAGAACGCCAAGTACCGTGCCGGCAACGGGGCGCAGCTGGCACCGGTGCTCGGGACGGAGGAGCAGCTGCAACTGTTTTGCAAGCTCCGCCGCACCATCTTCAAGGACACCCCTCTGTGCTTGAAGATCAACACCGGGATGGACCGTCTTGGCGTGACACTGGAGCGGCTGAAGGAGTTGACACCGTTGCTGCGGGAAAACGGTGGTGTGGATTTGCTGCTGCAGCACTTCAGCGTGTCGGGCTTAGTAGGTCATTCCTTCACCAAAGCTCAACACATTAAGTTCCAGCAGGCGAAGGAATCTCTGCAAGCTGCCGGGGTAGAGGTGCGTGGCACGTCAGCGGCGAACAGCGGCGCCATCGAGCAGCGTCTCGCGGTGGAGGAGATGTATGTGCGACCAGGCTTAATGCTCTACGGACCCACCTCTCTCGCTGCCTCCAGCATCACCCCGGATGAGGTGCCCAAGTATCGGTTGTGGGACGGCAAGTGCTGCGGGTACTTCTACACCAAGGTGCTTCATCATTACGTTGCGAAGGCCGGGAGCTACATCGGCTACGGCATCACCCACAATCTCGTGCCGGAGGACGCCGTGATTGTGCTCATCCCTGTTGGCTACGCAGATGGCTTCATGCGGTACTATTCCAACATGCCCGTGACGGTGTCCCCCGCCCCTCCGCGAGGCCACGAAGACGATCCGGCGGTGAAGGAGAGTGCCCTTGTGGGCGTGGTGCACGGCAACGTGAACATGGACATCGCGGCTGTGGCGGTGCATCCAGCCATGGTGGGACACAGCGTGGAGGAGATCATGCGCCGCATTGAGAACGAGAGTCAAATCCTAGTGTGGGGCAACGATGTGGCGGAGAAGGCGGCCGCGGTGAAGTCGATTCCGTATCAGCTCATGTGTGGTTTGTCGATACGCGTTCCGCGACGGTATGTGGAGTAGTGGTACGCGAGAAAACAACAACGAAAAGGTAATGAATTTTTTTTATGCTGCTTTTACTTTTCTTTGTTGCGGTCAAAAGGCCACGTAAGAGGCATACCGTGCGCAAAACAATCCTTGCACTTTTCATCTTTTTTTTTTTCCGGCCACAGGGACGGTCGTCAGGTGTGATACCCCTAAACGTATTTTCTTGATATATATAAATATATAAATATATAAATATAAATATATATATATATATAGTTCGGATGCAAAAGGTGATTTTATTGCTCTTCTTTTTCTTCCCCAATTTCCTTTTTTTTTTGTGTGTGTGTGCTGTATTCGGACAGCTTGGGACACGAGCTTTCGTTTCTCTTTCTCGCCCGAGTTTATTAAGCAGCTATTACTCGCCTTCAACGGCCTGGCTGGCAGAAGCGGAATGAAAAGGAAAACACACACGCGCGCACCCGCTGCTCAACTTTCGTGAGCCGACGGTTTCGTTTGTGTTTTGAAAGCCGCTCGATGGCAGGAGTTTTAATTCCCTTTCCTCTTTCTTCGTGAGTGAAACTGTGGTTGGTGTCCACCACACTTCCTTCTTGATCGTTGGACGGGCTCCGGCGAAAAAGCCTGGACCAGTTCTCGCTTGCGGGCGACATGAACGGTTTTCTCTTTCCATCTACGTGCGTCTCTCTTTCTCATCCTTCTCCTCCCTCCTTTTCACTTTTTCTCGCTCTTCTCTTCACTGCAAAAAAAAAAACCCAACCTAGGTATTTCGAAAGCTTCCTTTTCCCTTTTATTTAGAAGACTGAGAGATCGCTGTGATACATCCTCTCCTCTCATTTCGCTACCCGTACACACTCACACTTCTCATTTCGGTGTTCTTCACCCTGTCATTTTTTTTTTCAGAGTATCCGCGTGAACTGAAGAAACATGGCGCTCCGCCGCATCCAGAAGGAACTGAAGGACCTGGAGAAGGACCCGCCGGCGAACACCAGCGGCGGTCCGGTGAACGAGAACGATCTGTTTAATTGGAAGGCCACCATCATCGGTCCGGAGGACTCTCCGTACGCTGGTGGTCTCTTCTTCCTCAACATTCACTTCCCGTCCGACTACCCCTTCAAGCCGCCGAAGCTGCAGTTCACCACCAAGATTTATCACCCGAATATCAACAACAACGGCGGCATCTGCCTTGATATCCTGAAGGACCAATGGTCGCCGGCGCTGACCATCTCCAAGGTTCTGCTGTCCGTGTGCTCCCTGCTTACGGACCCTAACCCGGATGATCCGCTTGTGCCGGATATTGCGCGCCAATACAAGACTGATAGGGCCGCCTTCAACAAGACGGCCGCAGAGTGGACGCGCCAATACGCCATGTAAAGGCAGAAGGAAGGTGGGATGGTGAACAAGCCCCGCACATGCAATGCAAACGATTGGAGAAGAGAGGGACACCAGGTGTGCAGAAGCCAGGTGAACACACACGGTTCTATGGATTGAGTTCACGTGACACAATTTATTGGATCACTACACACGCGTCACATGTCCGGCATGCACACCACGTTCTCATTTTTGTGAGGCAAGCTGTGTTTTGTTAAAGGATTCAGGTGGTCACAGATCCCCAGGCTTTTTAGATTTTACTTTTGCGCGTCTGTGAGTACTTCAGCATTCTTTGATATCACGCCACTCTTCTCTCCACTTCTGTTTCTTTCTTCAAGTAAAGAAAGACAAGGGGAAGGTTTTCACTAGGAGGAACGCACAGAATAGAGCCGTTAAAGGAAGCGAAGATCCGATGCCGGTGCTTGGTTTCTGTCTTCTTTGTATTTTTCTTTTGACCATTCATGCATGTGAGTTCACTGGTTGGTTGCCTTGAATATTGCGCATTATTATTATTTTAGTATTGATTCTCTTTTTTTTTCTTGTTCTTTCCTCTTTGTGTCCCCATCTTTCTCTCTCTTTATATGAAAATATCCGTGTTGGCGTACTGGCTCGGATGCAAGTGCTCATCGCTTTCACCTTTTCTTTTTCTTTTTCTTCTTGGTTGGTGTTCGTGATGCCTCGGTGTCTCCAATCCTCAACCATAAAAACGGTGGGAAAGCACGCCAAACCACTTAAGCTCTCGCGTGCTCGACAAACACAAACAACATCAACAACAAACAAAATCAGACGAGCGTATTTAAGTGCGTTGGTGACCGAACGAACAGACGATTGCATTGGGCGACGTTCTCAGTGCTTTTTAAGGAAACAGAAGGAGAGGAAGGTTAACGTGTATGAAGTGAGGAAGGTAAAACTTGCAAGCCAGCATTTTATTTTATTGACAGAAAGGTAAATTTGTGTTTTTGGTTAAACGTAATACGTAATTTGAAGTTTAAGAGAGGACGGAAAAAGCACGGCTGCAGTAGAAGAATAGACCCACAAAAGAGAAGAAAAGAAACGAGTAGTGATAGATCGTGAGAGCAGCCGTGTGGAACCACGGCGGGCTTTAAAAGCAAACTTAGATCGCAAAATACACATTCCACGGGTCCTCGCAATTTGTTTCTTCTCATCTTTTTCTGCTGTGTTTTTATCTTTCCTCTGCCGTATCTGTGCGGTGATAAATAAATATTGCGACTGAGAGTCTTCATTCTTCTCTTCTGTTTCTTGTCTTGAACGAACTTTTTTTGTTGTGGTTGCTATGGAGTTTTATGGATTATCTTTTCTGCGTCCCGCGTGATGTTGAGTGAAGAAACTAAAAAAGAAAAACAAGTCGAAGTTATTTTCACTCTTGAGAAAGAGTCGTTGGCATTTGCATTGCACTTGAAGCGTCTGTGATGCCGGCCCTTCCGTCGAAAGAACGGTCAGGCCTTTTTTGTTTGCATAAAATGGGTGTCTTGGCGTACCTTTTCTGATACTTTTTTCGCTTTCCGGTGCGGTTGCGAGAAAGAGAAAGAGAGAGACACCCACCCACACATACACGCACATCCTCTCACACACACGCGCAGCCTTTGCTGTATGATGAGGCTACCTTGGTCGATTCTGTTGTCTTTTCTTTTCTGCAAGTGGAGCCGGTGCCTTCTTTCGTGTGTGAAGCTTCGACGCCGGCCGATTTATGTGCGCGCCACACGGAAAAAGAAAACGGCGACGAGAATGTTGCATCGGCTGTCGGCCTCTCTCATCTTCCCCTCTTGTTTTTTCTCTTGTTCCTCTCCGTTGCCTCTGTTTACACCCTTCTTTCTGGCCACTATAAAGGACTTCATACTCTTCCGAACTCGAGGCCCCCCACGTATACCTTTAACCATCCCCCACTGTCTCATAAACTCACATCAGCAAAATGGCCAAAGGAAAGCGCTCCGCTGATGCCAAGGGCAGCCAGAAGCGCCAGAAGAAGGTGCTGCGCGACAACATCCGCGGCATCACCCGCGGCTCCATCCGCCGCATGGCCCGCCGTGGTGGCGTGAAGCGCATCTCGAGTGAGATCTACGAGGAGGTGCGCCGCGTGCTGAAGGCCTACGTCGAGGACGTCGTGCGCTCCAGCACCGCGTACACCGAGTATGCACGCAAGAAGACGGTGACGGCGTCGGACGTCGTGAACGCGCTGCGCAAGCGCGGCCACATCCTGTACGGCTACGCGTAAACGTTTACGGAGAAGGCTTTGCTTTCTATCGTGCTTTTCGCCTCCTTCTGTGCCGTATTCGGGATGGTGTTGCGTGACTACTTCGCAACGTTGGGGAAGTAAGCACCGCTTACCTTCCTTTTTCATAGATGCTCTTGCTTTGTTCTTGTCTTTTTCTTGTTTAGAACGTCTTTTCTTTCTTTTTTTTTTTCTCTCCTTCAGGATTCCTCCGCCATCGTGCATCGCGCCTGGAGGGTGTGAAGCTTCGACCTGAAGACCCGTTAAGAGGCTGCGGTCGCTCTACGTGGGGTTCGACAACGGTTGGAAGGAGAGAAAACGAAGTATATAAAGGACCTCCACGGATTCTTGTTTTCAACTGTCACTTTGCGTTCCATTGTGGCGCTAAAGGGAAAAATATGTATTTCTTTTTTTGTCTCCACTTTTCTGCTCTTGAAGATCTAGCTTCTGTGTTCACTTTTGCTGCAGTGGCACTTGCTTTTCTTCTCGTACCATAGAAGAGCTTTCTGCGTGGCCTTCAGTTCACAGATTTCTCAAACACAATGAACGGTGTTTAGGGTACATTTTTTTTTAAGTCTTTCTTTCTCCCTCGAGTTGCTCCTCAACTTTTCCTCTTTCCTACTTTTATGAAATCATGTGTACCAGATTTGTGCGCATTGAATAGCACGACAGCTACTGAAACGAAGGCTTACGAGAAGCACAGGTTTGTCGTACATCCTTACGCACACACCCAAGATTGTCGTATTGCGACCTACAAAGGAAACCTTCTCTTTTCGTTATAGCCTGCGAGTGGGCGGCAAGCTGTGTGACCCTGAACCGCCCCAAAAAAGCCGTAGCTGAAGTCGAAAGGTCCAAACTCACTTATCAGCACAC
This sequence comes from Leptomonas pyrrhocoris, assembly GCF_001293395.1. Classification (NCBI taxonomy): domain Eukaryota; phylum Euglenozoa; class Kinetoplastea; order Trypanosomatida; family Trypanosomatidae; genus Leptomonas; species Leptomonas pyrrhocoris. Next base: position 1,016,463 of record NW_015438357.1, read on the forward strand.
TTCACAGCCTTTCTTTGTTTTCTTTTTACATGGCGGACACACGCCCCGATGCAGCTTCCGCGCCGTTGTCGCCGGCGCAGACCGCCTCAGCAGGCGCCACCGCTTCTGCCGCTGCTTTAGACCGCAAGACAGTGCAGGCGCTCTACGCCGCCCTGCGCACGTCGATCCCCGCCGACGTGCAGAAGTCGCTTCTCCGCGACTCGCTTGAAGAGCTAAAGTTCCTCCTTGCGCGACAACCGCGGCTGAGCAGTTTCCATCACCGCCGTCGTGAGTCACTGCGTCACCCCGCGTTGGCGATGGCGACCAAAAACTACTACCAGCTGTGCCGCCGCAAACGTCTCGAGTACGCCGTCCAGTTCGTCACCGCGGAACAGCAGAACCAAACGCATTATCAGTACTTCAAACGAGCCGATGCGCAGGAGGGCCAGACAGACAACGCTGATATGGTGGCGGCGCAGCGGGAGTCGGAGATGGTGGATATCCTCCTTGCCGAGTATGCGCAGGCCGGCGACTTTCAAGAGGAGTACGGTCGGCGCAATCAGAACGCCGTTGCCGTTAACATCGGCGACTCGCTTCCCTTTAGCACCGGCCTATCCTTTGGAAGCCGCGGAGTCGGCGGTAACAATGCCCAGTTGCTGGGGAGCATCAGTGCAATGGAGGTGAAGAGTGAGACGAGTTTAACGAGCGAGTCACGCGTCGGCGACAGCACCTTCTTCACCGACGTCGGAAACGCAAGTTTGAAAGGCACGAGCGGGGTATGGCGCAGTGGTCAGTCCATCATGCACCACCGCGGCGCCAGCGCAGGTAATCACGCACCCTTAGCAGACGGAACAGGCCTCTTCTCCCCCGGACGCTCCGGACACAGTTTTTCGGCTGGAAACACCGTCTACAGCGAGAGCATCAGTGGCGGCGGTTACCCACGCGGCGGAAGGAACGCCCGCGGCCCGCCTGGCGGCGCGAGTCGCTTCTTCTCCAAACGCCACGACCGTGCCGAAGGTGGTCCTAGCAGTACACGTTGCGGCAGCGGCAGAGGCGACGGCGGTGCACGCTGGAGCGCGGAGATGCTCAGCATGGTGGTTCGTCGGGCCGAGGAGGAGCTACAGGCTGGCTCCGGCGGAGATCCGTACCTCTTGACCTCATCCCGCCCTATCGAGATTCTGCTCACGTGCTACGCCGGGGTGCGGCGCGACCCCGCCGTGATGGCGCTCGGCGCTGCGTCGTTTCTGGTGGGCGGTGACAACTTCTCCACCTCGACCACCACCGCCTCCCCCGCCGACGCCGACCCCGTCTTCAACGCAGTGGTGGAGGAGGATGTGCGGTGGGATCAGCTGGCCCAGTGCTACCGACAGCTCTTGCGGGAGGCCAACTCCGTCCGCCAGGCTGCCGCGTCGGTCGTCGCGCACGACACCTTCGTCAACGACATCCTTCGCCGCTTCTGGGAGCGACTCACGGTGTCGCCGGCCGCGCGGCTGGCACACAAGGCGCAGGAGGCGGCTAGCCGGAAGCGCGACGCCACCGATGCAGCGGCCTCCTCGAAAGGGAGCCCATCTCGAATTGTCGCGGATGAAGCGGAGGAGGACGACTTGGATGAGATCCAGACGACGATAGGCGACGAAGCAGAGGCGTTCGCTGGAAACGGCGGTGGCGGCGGTGGCGCGGGCGGCGCAAAGCCCACGACGCGCAAGTCGCCACGCTCAAGGAAAGGTGGATCGGCGGCCTTGTCGAGGACAAATTTGAAGGGGAAAGGTAAAGGAAAGAAGAGGAAGTCATCGTTAGGGGGTTTCTCTGCGAAAGCCGCTGAGCCTGCCTCCACCGTTGCCTACTACATGACTCCTCTCCAGTACGTCTACCTGCACACCCGCATGGCGCACGTGCTTCTGCCGGACTCCAACGCATTGGATATGGAGCTGCTCTACTTTATTCAGGAAGACCTGCTCGTCGACGCCGCGTATAACGAGAGCGACGCGTTTCAGACGCTTTACTTTGGCGAAGCACCGCACCTTGTGGGATCGAATGGCCTGGTGCGGTCGCGTGGGTCGGAGAGGCGACTCGGCGGCAAAGGTCGTTTTGCGCCGTGGCAGGAGGACGACAACGCCGCCAACGACGATGATGGGGAGAAAGCGTTGACGCTGCGGCAGCGTTTCTTGGCGGTGCGTCGGCACGGCTACGAACTCGGTGAGGACGGTGGGGTGAGCAGTCGTCTGGGCGACAACATCAGTGTGATGGTGCGCCGTGCCACCACCACCAGTGCTGGAGGTATCACCAACGATGAGGTCTCCTCCATCCAGGCTGGAGGTAAACATGCAGGCAGCACCGTCAGCGGTGCGGGCGGTGGTGATAAGAGCAAAGAAACGCCCGTGAACGCCTTGTCGCTTGTCAACATGTGCTTCAGCATTGCAGAGCTGCCGTCGCTGACGTATCAGCAGTTCTGGTGCTCGATGATGGAGCTGGCGGACAACTGGACCTGCTGCGCCGGCCACCCTGTTGAGACCGCCATCTTTCTCTGGGAGCTCTACGCCGAGGTGTTTGGTCTCGATTGGGGGCCCGAGGACGAGGCGTTCATGACGGAGCTGGAGGAGAAGGCAGCCCAGGCGAGTAAACTGGAGCGCTCCAGGATGGAAGAGGAGGTCACAGACGCGCTGCGGTCGTTTGAAGACCTCGTCCAGGCGCTGCGGGAACGCGACCGTGAGAGTGAGACGTCGTCGTCGGACGACTCGGTGGGAGGGCTGAGCAACGAAACGGCGTATTTGCGCAGCGAGCGCGCCAAGCGGCGCCGTCGTCGCCGCCGCAAGTCGAGGAAAAACGCCGCGAACTCGTCCCTCGTGGAGGGGGAGGAGAGTTCTTTAAGCGGCTGGTCGGCGTCCGACATGGACCTTTCCCTGACGGCGTGGAACGCGGTGGCGGGTGACGGGCATCAGGCGGCCAAAGGGTGGGTGTACTTTGAGCAGGTTGGTGAGGACGGGGTAAAGCGACGCTACCGCCGTCGGGTCGTGCACTGCCAGACGCGGCGTCATAAGGCTGCTGCCCATCCAAAAACATCCTCGCTGTCGTCCTCGCTAGAGAACACCGATGAGTTGTCGTTTATTCTTGAAGAGGATCTGCGCGAGGACGGCACGGTGGTCAAGCGGCGGAAGCGGCGCTGCAAGGAAGTGGTGGACACCGTTATGGCGCAAGGTAAGCGTCGTCGTCGCCTCAAGCCACACGGAAAGCGCTCCGCAGGCAAAATAACCTCCACCGCCTTGTACGAGCACCGGCGCAAGTACGATGAGGACAACGCAAAGCAGCTGCGACGACTCGAGGACCGCCGGCGCGTGGAGACAGGGAGCTCGCGCGGTTCCAGCTTAACCTCGTGGAGCTCGATCGACGACGGAAACACCGACGATCGCCGCAACGGGCAGCGGCGTCGACGCCGTGTTCGCCGCACCGGACCACGACGTGATCGGCTGCGAAGTCACTCGCGGACCGACGACGATGCAAGTGTGCAGTCTACTTCTGATGACGAGAAGGACGGAAAGCCGGAGCGGGGAAAATCAGCGCGACGGTCGCGTCTCACCTCCGCAGAGCTGCAGGATTTGCAGGAGAACAAAGAGTGGCTGTGCACGGTGCTAGGGGCGAAGGGCATTTGTTTGCCCCCGCCAATGTTCGACATTCCCGCGGAGCAGGTGCTGCTCTACGAGTTGCTGCGTCTGACGAGGGAGAATGAGGCGAAGGGCGGTGGCGGGACGGGCGGTGGCGGGACGGGCGGTGGCGGGACGGGCGGTGGCGGGACGGGCGGCGGCCCAAGCGGGGAGGGCCTCTTCAACGTCGGAGAAGGCGAGGGCTCGGGTGGGACGGACCTCTCTCGCCTCGCCGCCCTTCTCGCGCAGTCTACCGCCTTCAACCTCGCCGGTCTCGATGACTCCGCCCTCATGCGACGGCTGCTGGGAGAGGACGGGGACGAGTCAGGTCAAGCTCTGTCGCCGCACCAACTTCAGATCATTCTCCTGGCCCTCGCGCAGGGGCAACGGCGAGCGGGCGGCGCTGCCACGATCGAGACGGAAGGGATGCGGCGCCGTCGGCTGTATCTGCTCCGCATGCTGGAGGAGCAGCAAGAACGCGAGCGGCAGTCGAAGGAGGACGCCGGCGGCGCGGCGCTGCTGCCGGCCGGGGCGGCGGCTGAGGCGGCTGACAGTGCGCCTCGCCCCGCCAAACCCTCCCCGGCTCCCCCCACTGCCCCACCCCCTTATTCGGCCCCTGGCAGGTATCTGCGGCCTTCCGCACAGGATGGCAGCGCGTATCTGGCGAGCATGGGCCGAGAGATGCAGCTCGCGACAAGGATTCCCCTTCCGCCCCCACCAAGAGCCAAACTCTCAGGCCCACGAAGCAGCACGGAGGATGGGGAGTGGGTTTTATCGCCCGCCACGGCGGCAGAACGGAGAGAGCTGGAGCGGCTTTTTCGCGAGCTTGAAGCGTATTGGGCCGATCGTGTCTCGCAGAGGGGTCGCTACCGCGTACACATCGTGGAGTACACCAAGGAGCAGCTGGAAGAGTTCTTTGCGCATCTGCATCTCGGGTCACGGCAGCGCGCGCTGCTGCGTGGACGAGCCCCGTTAGCTGCTGCAACATCGCTGGTGGGTGGGACACTGCACCAGGACACGCCGCGCACTGGCCCGCTGGAAACTAGCGCGAGTCGCAGGGAGAGCGGAGTCAGCGCTACTGTTCCTGCTGCTGCTGCTGCCGTCTCGCCGTTCACCGCAGCTCCAGTGAAGCTGTTTACTCTGACCACAGAGGCATCTCTTGATGGGGCGCTGCGGGAGAGCTACCAGAGCTACTTCAGCGACAAGGTGTTTAGCAAGTCCTGCAAGAACGCAATCTACAAGGTCGAGCAGCCCGCGCCCGCTGCTTCTCCTCCTGCTTCAGCAGTGCCAGCTTCCGGGCGACGTCAACCGCAGCCGAACCTCCCTCCCCTCTCGCAGTCGGGGCGTGAGCACGGAAGGAGCTCGCCCCCCTCGAGGGCTTATCAGGGCACGGCCCGTCAGTCCTCAGCACCTGCGGCGGCACCACCGTCGCCACAATTGCCGGCAAAAAGTCTACCGACGTTGGCAGGCACATCGACGGCCAGACTCAATCAATCCTCCTCCTCATCCAACTCCACCAACGTCCTTCCCAAGGTTTAAAAGGCCGAACCTTCTCTTGTTCACTATCACCCCTTTACGGTAGATGTACTTTTTTTTTCCGAATGCATAGTTGAACCTCTCGATCGCTTGGGTCTCTCTCTCTCTCTCTCTCTCTATATATATATATATATATATATATATATC